>NC_052945.1:6420833-6739444 GCF_013358895.1 Oreochromis aureus | reverse complement strand
TATTAGATCAAAAGTATCCAACCCCACTGTGATACCATATAAATTTCAAGTTGGTCTGATTTTGCATTTCAAATTAATGGCCTCTCGAATTTGCCCACATGTGATATACTCTTTCAATTATTTCAGAATGTTTTAAAAATGAAAATTGCTGTTTCCACCGGATAATTTCACTCAAGATCGACAGTGTACACTATCACGGGGATATCAAGTCAATTTCAAGATGCCTTGCCTTTCAAAGTAATGGCCCGTTGAAATTGCCCACGTATGACCCACTCTTTCACTGACTTCCGAATCCCATTAAATGCAAAGTTGCTGTTTCCACAAGATCATTTCACTCTACATTGACAGTATACAACCCCACAGTTTTATCACGTCAATATCGTGATTATAATCGTTTATTTGGCACTTTTAATAATTAAATGTGGATGCTGTTAACAGGACAATTACTGCTTCCACTAAGTAATTGGAGTTCATGCAAACCATACACAACCTCTACAGTGGTAACATCTCAATCTTGTTTTGCATTTCAGAGTAAAAGCCTTTTGACTTTGTTTATAGGAGCTTCTCTTTCCATAACTTCAGAATGGCATTAAATGGAAAGTTCCAGCTTCCATTAATTAATACCAGTTCATGCCAACGCATATCATTGCATATAATCTAACACTGGAGTCAGCGACCATACTTTTCGGTGACTTCAGAATGCTGTTAAATAGGAAAACCCCTGTTCCCTTGGACTAATTTTTCTCTAAATCAAAAAAGACAATTGAAAGGTACACATGTATTGTGCACGAAACGAATTCAAACGTGGTGCAGATGTGTGTCACAAGTTGATCTGGCTGTAGGCTGTGGCACTTGGCCAGAGGCGGTGTTCCAGATCAACTGGCGTTTAGATCAACTGGCGTTGGTCGAACAGATGTGTGGCAGTCTTGCGTTTCAGGAGCTGCTACCGACAATCCGGAGAGAAAAAAAAGCCAAATGTGTCATCTGTGACACTTGTGAGGTTATCTCAAACACACTCCGTCAGTCTTGATGCCGTTGAACAACAAAATGTTTAAAAATGTCGCGAGTTTACCTGGTGATATCCTCATGTGCGACGCGATCGCGAAAACAGCAAACAATTAACACCACGCCGATGTTGCTCACAGGACACCAAGAGTAAACGATCGGGAGACTCTTGTCGTCGTTATCGTCCCCCTCGCACGTTTTATTTCTCCGGTTTCAGCGTTTTTGCTTCACAACTAAAGCGTGCAGTTTACTTTGTGTGCACTAACATGGACTCGAGTCAACCAGCGCCACCTCTGGCCAAGTGCCACAGCCTACAGCCAGATCAACTTTGACACACATCTGCACCACGTTTGAATTCGTTTCATGCACAATACATGTGTACCTTTCAATTGTGTCTGTTTGTGCGTCATGCAAATAAACCTTTGAAATGAATGAAATGACACTAATATTTCACTAGGGTTATAACATCACATGTCTTTAGCGTAGTCTGCCTGTGTGTTTTCTCTGCGAACAAACATTTTAGAGTTGGTTGTTATATACAGTCTGTATAAGTGTGGTCAATCTAATAAACATTTGTAAGGAGATGGCAGTTACTGTGAATGTACAGCAGGTACACAGTGATTAGTAATAAACAGTCAGACAATGACTCTGACAACATTCAATCTTGCAGATTGAATGCACCTTCTGTGAAAGTGGTACCACACAGTGTGTGGGGACTTCCCCTGTGCAGAAGGCGACTACAAATGTTGTGGGTGCTAAATAAACAGAAAAAATTGATCCCTGTTGTCTTTGCTTACTGATTGTTTTTAGAGTTGACAATCCACATTGCTGGGATTGCATCTTTCAACATGTTTGTGGGTAGATTTGGATGTACCAGGGGTAAGTGCAGCCACTCAGCCTCTACTCAATGTGATCATAGCAGCAGGTGCAGATGTCACAAGTTAATCTAGTAGTAGGCTATGGTATTTGGCCACATGTGGCAGCAGTGGACTGACCTCATTTGATACTGCTCCAGCTGCTATGTGATAGTGGATCTGCTACAAATTGAAGATCATATGCACGTTTTGAAATTAACCCTTGTATTATGTTGAAAAACAAAAAATGACATTGATTTTGTTGTGGGTCATTTTGACCCGTACTGTAACCAATCCACTCAGAATTGTCAAGAAACTGCAATAAAACAATAGCAACTTTATTTTCCATTAGATAAACATGTAGAACACAGACATACAACAGTTAGACTTTCCATAACTATTTTAGGGACCTTTACCAAATTGTCCCTAAAATAGTTATGGAAAGTCTAACTGTTGTATGTCTGTGTTCTACATGTTTATCTAATGGAAAATAAAGTTGCTATTGTTTTATTGCAGTTTCTTGACAATTCTGAGTGGATTTACACAGTACGGGTCAAAATGACCCACAACAAAATCAATGTCATTTTTTTGTTTTTCAACATAATACAAGGGTTAATTTCCAAAACGTGCATATGATCTTCAATTTGTAGCAGATCCACTATCACATAGCAGCTGGAGCAGTATCAAATGAGGTCAGTCCACTGCTGCCACATGTGGCCAAATACCATAGCCTACTACTAGATTAACTTGTGACATCTGCACCTGCTGCTATGATCACATTGAGTAGAGGCTGAGTGGCTGCACTTACCCCTGGTACATCCAAATCTACCCACAAACATGTTGAAAGATGCAATCCCAGCAATGTGGATTGTCAACTCTAAAAACAATCAGTAAGCAAAGACAACAGGGATCAATTTTTTCTGTTTATTTAGCACCCACAACATTTGTAGTCGCCTTCTGCACAGGGGAAGTCCCCACACACTGTGTGGTACCACTTTCCACAGAAGGTGCATTCAATCTGCAAGATTGAATGTTGTCAGAGTCATTGTCTGACTGTTTATTACCAATCACTGTGTACCTGCTGTACATTCACAGCAACTGCCATCTCCTTACAAATGTTTATTAGATTGACCACACTTATACAGACTGTATATAACAACCAACTCTAAAATGTTTGTTCGCAGAGAAAACACACAGGCAGACTACGCTAAAGACATGTGATGTTATAACCCTAGTGAAATATTAGTGTCATTTCATTCATTTCAAAGGTTTATTTGCATGACGCACAAACAGACACAATTGAAAGGTACACATGTATTGTGCATGAAACGAATTCAAACGTGGTGCAGATGTGTGTCACAAGTTGATCTGGCTGTAGGCTGTGGCACTTGGCCAGAGGTGGCGCTGGTTGACTCGAGTCCATGTTAGTGCACACAAAGTAAACTGCACGCTTTAGTTGTGAAGCAAAAACGCTGAAACCGGAGAAATAAAACGTGCGAGGGGGACGATAATGACGACAAGAGTCTCCCGATCGTTTACTCTTGGTGTCCTGTGAGCAACATCGGCGTGGTGTTAATTGTTTGCTGTTTTCGCGATCGCGTCGCACATGAGGATATCACCAGGTAAACTCGCGACATTTTTAAACATTTTGTTGTTCAACGGCATCAAGACTGACGGAGTGTGTTTGAGATAACCTCACAAGTGTCACAGATGACACATTTGGCGTTTAATCTAAACGCCAGTTAATCTGGAACACCGGCTGTTTGGCTAGCATTAGCCTTTAGTAGTAGCTTCGTTCTGGAGCTAGCCGAGGGTCTTTTATTGTCACGCTGTGACATTTTGTCGCTTTATTGATCAAAATCAGTCCTTTTCTGGCTTAAATACCGAAAAAGCTTCTGAGGTCTGAGTTGACACAGTGTTCCTACAGTATTATAGCGTTACATTTGCTAAGCTGGGGAGTAAGCGTGTACTTACTCGGCCATCTTGGAACGCCCCCTCGCTCTTTGATCCTTTGACCTTCAAAGGACCATTCTGACGTCACGGTCGACTTCACGGTCTCTCGAGTCCTTAAATAGGGGAGCTCCTTTAACAGTTTACATTGGAGCATTTTCAGAAACAGCCAGTTGTTTTAGACAAAGCTAATACGTATTTAACCTGTGACACCGTGCTTTAAACCTTTAAAAAAATGTCACCGGTATCATTAAGTAACTTACCTTCTGGAAGCGATAGTGGATTGGAATCACAAAGGCTGCAGCTTGAGGCTAATGAGATGAGACTGTCTCAGCTTCATGAATTACTAATACTAAATTCTGAGTTCAACAGTACAATTGCTACTCACCTGTCTAACACTAGAAGGGTCAGAGATAAAATCAGCGAACAGTATAAAAACAGTATGAGATCTCACAGGGAAGAGATTAAAAAAATTCTGGAAGAAAACACAGAACTCAGAAGAGGGTACGAAAATATCAAAACAAAAAACACAGAACTCAGAAGAGGGTACGAAAATATTACAAAAAATACCGCAGAACTCAGGGAACAAAATGCAGAACTCAGAAGAGGGTACGAAAATATTACAAAAAAAACCGCAGAACTCAGGGAAGAAAACACAGAACTCAGAAGAGGGTACGAAAATATTACCAAAAAAACCGCAGAACTCAGGGAAGAAAATGCAAAACTCAGAAGAGGGTACGAAAATATTACAAAACACCTTGCAGAACTCAAGGAAGAAAACGCAGAACTCAGAAGAGGGTACGAAAATATTACCAAAAAAACCGCAGAACTCAGGGAAGAAAACACAGAACTCAGAAGAGGGTACGAAAATATTACCAAAAAAACCGCAGAACTCAAGGAAGAAAACGCAGAACTCAGAAGAGGGTACGAAAATATTACCAAAAAAAACGCAGAACTCAGGGAAGATAATGCAAAACTCAGACGAGAGTACGAAAATATTACAAAAGAAGACACAGAACTCAAGGAAGACAACGCAGAACTCAAAAGAGGGTACGAAAATATTACAAAAGAAAACGCAGAACTCAGGAAAACTGTGGAAAATCATCAGCGCCTAGTGGAAGAAGCACAGTGTATAATAAATAGAAATGCTCCTGAACCTGAGGAGGCTGAGACCCATGGTTCGTGGTGTCATGGTGCCAAACGCCTACTTAAAGTAGGTTTAGGTCTTGCCACAGCGGCCATTGTTGTTCCTGCAGCTTGCTGGGCCATCTCAACGCTTTTCGGCTAAAGTCAATGTCCCGCTCTGTGAGGTCATGATTATTATCATGATCCCACAGAGCGGGGATCGCTACAATTGTGGATTCTGGTCCACATCCACAATTACAGCCCTACTGTAATTGTGGATGTGGACCAGAAACCCCTTAAAAACAGTAATAATGTTTTCCAGCCACAGTCCACCTTCGTCCTGGCGTTGTTCCCGCTGGTGCAGGGCAAAGGTTTCTCCATTTGCTTCTGTCCAAGGCGTCCTCAGACGATGCGTTGACGATCTTAATGTCTTCCTTGATTTTGTCCATCCACCGTTTCTCCGGGCTGCCTCGAGGCCGGCGCCCTTCTGGGTTGATCCTCATAGCCATTTTTGGTACAGAGTTCTCATCGCTTCGAATCACGCGTCCATACCACCTCAAGTGGGACTCGAGCATCTTTTGGACTCCAGCCACAGCCCACCAGCCTGTCATAAATTCTGTGCTCTCCTTTATGTTTGATTTTATTTTGCCCCTCACACCCCAACCAGTCATGGCAGAAGACCGCCCCTCCCTGAGCCTGGTTCTGCCAGAGGTTTCTTCCTGTTAAAAGGGAGTTTTTCCTCTCCACCGTTGCCAGAGTGCTTGCTCACAGGGGATCATTTGATTGTTGGGATTGAATTTTTGGGTTTCGTTTAATTGGCTTGAACTGAAAAACCTAAAAATTCAGGTGAGGGTTTTACATAGTGGAGAGCACTACATTTGTTAACTGCACTTTTTTTTATTTGTAGTTTTTGCAGTGCTTCCTACTACAAAAACTACAAATAAAAAACTTGCAGTTAGCAGCAAATCAAAATAAAGAAAACACATTTTTAAAAGATCCACTACTGCTCTGTGTATTTACTTCAATGAACAATTGTATGTTTTTGTGGTAGAAGATTATAGATTGTCCAAATATGTGAGAGTTTTAAAATTAGCAATGCATGAGATTTACTGTGGCACAGATCGTTGAGCAGATCGTGTGTTGATCTGAGTCCTGTGATTTCCAGTAGTGATTTATTCCCAAGACAAAATCAAATTGTCCTCTGCTGCCGTGTTGTTGCACAATGAAAAGATGGAGGTTTCAGAAACAGTCCGGCCCTGGTTACTGTCTCAGATATGACGCTAGTCTTATCCTGTCTGCTTCTGTGTGTATATATGTAATATGCATATCCACATAATTATGGATTATTATAATTATGATATTTAATAAACAAACACTGTGTTTTAAAGAACATACACTAAGAAACTGATTGTATTAAATTTTTATTTCAAATATATTTCATTATATTTTCTGTCATCATTTTACTATAGATTAAGTGCAAGAGTTGTTAAGTGTGGATAATTAAATAATAGTTTATTGCAATAGCAAATTGCGCCTTGTTCTCAGATGGACAGCAAGTGGAGAGTGATAGATGAGATGAGGAGATGGGAGGAGGAAGAGAAGCAAAGAGTGATTCACAGGCAGAGCCTAGTTTATTTACCACAGTTTTTGTTGCCTTATGGTTCCAAGCGCTTTCACCAGGCATTTTGTTATTATCTCATAACACTTGTTTAATCAGCTACCATCTCTCCTATGGAAGTTTTACTGTCTACAGTCCCAGATCAACACAGCCCTGCCCTCCAGCACTATCAGCAGCGGGAGCAGCAGAAACCCCTCAACAGCAACATTTTACCCCATCAGGTAAAACATAGGCTATATTTGCTTTGCCTTATCGCCCCCTCACAACACTGATATAGTATGATGCGATCTCATAATAGATTCTTGATGAATGTGTGTTGTTGTTATTCAGCCTGGTTCAATGTGCCCCTTTTTAACTTGAGCACCCACCCAGTTACAGAACTGCCTCCGTTCGGGCATTTACGGAATCGTGGTTAAACAACAGCGACGACAACAGCACGCTACACATTGCTGGCTCACCACCCTTCGTCTGGACAGAGACCGTGAACGCAGCGGGAAGCAACATGGCGGCGACGTGTGTCTGTATGTAAACAACAGCTGGTGCTCTAAAGTCACCGTGAGGGAGAAGCTGTGCACTTCAGACATTGAGCTTCTGGCTGTTTCCCTGTGCCCCTACTACCTCCTCAGAGAATTCCCACAGCTTTTCATCATCTTGGCCCTGACAACATCAGCAGTGGAGTCCTGAGGCACTGTGCAGGGCAACTAGGAAGTGTGTTCCGGACTCACTGTTAGGATCCACTGATTTCGTCACTGATCAATCTTCAGTCACGCCAGAGCTTCATGTTTATGGGATTAATGTGCAGTTTCATTGAATCTGTATTTATCTTTAAACAGGGTTCATACGGGTGCTTGAAATATGTGATGTTTGGTGCAGTTTTCCTGTTTTGTGGGGAAGAAAGGCTTTTTAAGTCAACCTAAGATGATTCGTTTTCATTTTCACATGGTCTTAGTGACATGATGCAAAGTGAAACATGCTTTCTGTTTGTTTTTTCGGGGATGTGCTGGGAAAGCTTGAACATGGACCTTGAAAGTGCTTTAAAAATGCTTGAATTGGAGCCAGAAAAAGGCGTATGAACCCTTGACTGGGAGGTGATGGAGTCTGAAACCATGTGATCACTGTAAGCTCTTTGATCTATTACCTGATGGACCAGCAACACCTTCACTGTGTTTAAATGAGAAAGAATCCAGCTTTACTTTAATATAGACAGCACTGTGCAAAAGTCTTGAGCCCTCGTTTCTTTACATTTTGCAGGAGAATTGGAAACGGCTGCAGCGATTCACTGAAACGTGCAAATATTCATTAAAAATACAGAATATGAATCAAAAATCAAGTCTTTACAGTTGTAACGAGCTTGAACGTGAATGGTTGGTCTGACCTTCATCCTTCAGTTCACTCTGAACTCTCTGAGCAGCTCTCTGTCGTCTCTGTGAGGACCTGCAGGAACACTTCTCCAGACTTCTTGAAGGACATTCAAAGCTCTTCTGCCTTTTATTGATGATGTTGATGATTCCACACTGTTTATGTCCTGGTGAGCTTTGTGCCCTGGGAATGACAGACCATGACTGATATTTTGTAGATCAGACTGCGTGAGTTGTGAACTGAGTTTTGTAACTTTGTAAACCGAAAGATCAGAAAATGATACCTTTGTGCATCTGTAGATGAGAATTTGTGTATTTGTGTAATGTACCCTCTGACAGCCAAACCCATTAATATCCTGTCTGCTTCTGCCGGTTTCCTTCATTTAAGATACAGTCCTGATTAAAAGGTTTAAGACCGCTTGAAAAATGGAAAAAAAAATCATATTTTGCATGGTTGGATGTTAACAAATGTTGTTACTAAGAAAATGTTTTATTCACAAATGCAGACATTTCAAAGCTAAATGACATGATTTTGAAAATGATAAGTGATATTAAGTGTATTCATTGTTAATCACAGAATCATAATTTATATATGATTTTATTGATAGTTAATTATGTTTAACTGCTCAGCACTGATCAGAATATAACTAGGAATAAGTTTAACCTGTGTGATAGATCAGAAAATGTAATATAGACAGGCTTCACACACAGAGTGGTGTGTGTGTGTGTGTGTGTGTTTTGTCAGCTCAATTATAGAAGATCCACCACCAGAACACAAAATATATGATTGCAAAGGCAGAGAAGCAGAACAAGTTCATCTAAAGGCAGATGTTGCTTAAGGAAGTAGACTAGAAGCCAAGTATAACAAAACTGACAGCATGTTCTAAAAAAATGCAGGGGTGGTTAGCAGAGATGGGGGGAAAGTAATCCGATTACTTTTTTCAAGTAACGAGTAAAGTAAGGGATTACTATTGCAAAAACGGTAATTAGATTACCGTTACTTTCCCGTAGGAACGCTGCGTTACTAAAACCGTGATTTTTTTTGCGAGAATGTCTCATGACAGTGATGTAAGTGAGTGCGACGTTCGTGACAACAGCTGTGTGCAGATCAACAATGGATAATATATCGAGTGGGGGAGAGAGTATGAGCATGCAGCGTTTAAAGCGTGGAAGTACTGACCTTACTTTGAGCTTGATTCCATAAAAAGTGACAAAAACATTAGTGTCCGTTGTGCGTGGGAAGAAAACTTCATTTTACAGCGAAACACCCCCCCCCCTAAACTTCCAAGCAAGCACAGAGTGCGCTACCACCTAATGGGAAATTCACAGAGAAACTTGCAAATTCTTCAACTGACCGCTTTTTTTTGTTAAACACACCGAAAACTCGCTCGAGCTCAACCTAAAACAAATGGAGAAATGTGCTTATGGATGTGGATCCATCGATTATTCAGTAATATATGGCCTTAAAAAAAAGAACTGACCTGCCTAAGGTACTGCAAAGCACATGTGCATATATTTCAGGATCACTGTAACCTCAGTGGCTTTAAATAAACTTTATTTTGGAGTTACATATTTTGATTTTGGGCAGTTTTCTTTAGGAAACAACTTTTTCTAGTCATTCACATTTATTTAATATGGTAAATTAAGTTTTGGGCATGTGTGGCACCATGATATAGATGAATACATGAAAATTGCAGCCCCCCATTTTATTTTTATGCTTCATGTCACTTCCTTTTGGGAAAAACTACTGTTAGTGTCTATTTTGCTGTAATATAAGTTTCGCCAGCAGAGGGCGCTTGGTGTCTTACACATCAGTAGCCGACACCTCACTAGAAGAGTAGTGCAGAGCTGGCGCACCGGGAAGTTCCTGATACCTGCTGTTTCTCTATTTTTACAGATAAGCTGGATTCCAAATAATACATATGTGATACACAACAGTAGCAATCGATCATAAACATAAAAGCTAGAGAGCCAATTCACGAGCTTAAGGGTTGATAATGGTGAATCACTACCAGGTGTTGCAAAATTCACCTTTGTTACATAGCAAAGTATTTAAAAATGAATTTCATTTCATTATGTATGATCTGAGCATGTGCAGAATGATCCACAGCGCTCTTTGATCCTTTTTTAAAAATTATTATTAAACTTTATTGAGAAACAGTATACAGAACGTGTATACAACCAGAGCAAAATTAACATATGCCAGGGGTGTAATACAAAGAATTACATACATTCAAATAATTTGTAATTACTACAAATGGTAATAGTTTTCATAGCATTTTGTTAAGTGATCCACAAATCAATTTTATGTAACGTAAAACATCACTATAGTAATATTTAAAATTAGGCTTTTGGTTACTGTATTTGCATTTGTGAAAAAAAAATTAGGTAAGATAAAAAGTTTACAATAAAGTAAACATCTTTTTTGCCTTCGAAAGAAACAAAATACAACATTTTTCCCATTTCACAGTAAAGTCTCTGTAGACATGTCCAGCAATGAATCTGCTGAAGTCTTTCCAAAATGTTCTAGCGTATGAACAGATCCAGAAGAGGTGCTGCAGTCTCAGGATGGCTTCCACAAAATCCACAGTTCACATTATGTCCCTTTTGAACTTTGTCATATAATGATTAGCAGGATAAAATTTATGCAGTATTTTAAATGAGACTTCCTTCACTTTATTCGTTACCAGATACTTGTTAGGAATTGTCCATGCTCTTTTCCAGTTAATGTCACTGACAAAGGAATTCCAAAAAGAGACCACATGTGGAATAGTTAGAGATTCTGTCTGGAACAAAGCACGAATATTCTTATTACTTTTACTATGGTTTATTAGACAGATTCTTCCTATGTGTGAATCCAAAGGGTTGGGGAGAGAAACAGATGATATGCAAGGTTGAATACCTTTAAAAGCATTATAATACCCGTAGGTATTGCATCAAATAATATGGCATATTCTTTGGGTGTGGCTGGAAATTTATAGGTGTTTAAGAATTCTGAATAGGACATAAGCTGCACATTGGGATTAAACAGCTGATTAACCAAAACAATCCGTTTCTCAACCCACATAGTGCATAAAAATAAATCATTATTTTTTTCTATGTTCCTATTATTCCAAATTAAATATGTATGGGGTGTAAAGTTGTGTTTATATATAAGGGACCAAGCTAATAGAACTTGTTTGTGAAACATCGACAGGTTTTCTGGAAGCTTATCTATATTATAATCACAACCTAAGATAAAATTTAGACCACCAAACTTAGAGAAATGTGGTGAGGAATAAAATTCCAAATGGATACTGGATTTTTAAGAAAATGTTTAGCCCAATTAATCTTAAACGTATTGTTTAGAGTAGTAAAATCCAAAACATTGAGACCACCGTGTTCATAGTCATTCATCACTACACTTTTTCTGATGTAATGTGTCCCGTTTTTCCAGAGGAAGTTGAAGAGCATTCGGTCAAAATCCTTACAAGTTTTGCCGTCCACATGCAGAGAAATTGCTGCATAAGTCAGTCGAGACAGACCACCTGCTTTTGAAAGCAATACCCTTCCTCTTAAACTTAAATCTCTCTGCAACCATTGATTTAAATTGGTTTGGGATTTTTAATAATTGGGGAAAATTTAGTGAAATTCTGTCTTTTGGATCTTTGCAGATAATCAGACCTAAATGTGTTGCTTCATTTTTAACTGTTATATTACAAATACTCTGAACATTACACTCTTTGACCGGTAAAATTGACATTTAAGTTTAGCACCAATCCAGACCCTTTTGAGAAATCCTCTATTACATGTAAAGCAATTGGCACTTGGCGGGCATTTTTAAGAAAAATTGTGGTATTATCTGCCAGTTGACTGATGACAGTCTCTCTGTCTGCTATATTTATACCTTTCACAGTGTTATTCAAAATATGAGAGGCAAGAATTTGGGTGCAAAGTAAAAAAATATAAGGGCTAATTGGGCAACCCTGGCGTACCCCTCGATTAAGACTAAAACGAGAAGTGGTGCCATTTTTTTCGTTCTAATAGAACTATTAGCATTGGAATACAGAGTTTTGATAACTTTGCAGAAGATATCACCAAAACCAAATTCCTGAAGAGTAAGAAATATAAATTTATGCTCAGTTGAGTCAAAGGCTTTATAGAAGTCCAGGAGAAGGATAAATGAGTCATCAGATATTAATGCTGAGTAGTCCAGAATATCCAAGACGAGTCTAATATTATTGGAGATGTGCCTGTTTGTCTTAAATCCAGACTGTGTCTCATCTACAATATCATCCAAAATATATTTAATTCTTCTAGCTAGCACTAGAGCTAATATTTTATAATCATTATTTAGGAGGCTTATTGGTCTCCAGTTGTCTATAAAAAGTAGGTCCCTCTTAGGTTTGGGAATTAAAGTAACAAGTCCTTGAGGAAGGCTGGGGGGAAAGAGTGCCCCTTTCAATACTTTCATTATAAAGCTGCAACAAAAAGGGTGCAAGCTGAGAAGAAAATGATTTATACAATTCAGCCACCAGCCCATCTGTGCCTGGAGATTTGTTGTTTTTAAGAAATTCAATAGATGTCAATATCTCTTTTTCAGTAATTGGACTGTCACAAAAAAAGCCTATCAGCACTTTTAATCATTTCAACATTATTTACAGATTCAATAAATTGGGTAGCGACCTTTGCGTTATAATTGGATTCATACAACTTTGAGTAGAAATTACAACAAAATTGAGAGATAATTTTGCATCATCACTGACCGCATTACCATTTATATTGAATTTATGAATAGTATTGGCTTTAGATCTACTTTTTCCTAAGCGGAAAAAAATAAGTAGAATTCTGCTCTCCTCCTCTATCTATCTTTTCTTGAACGAACAAAAGCTCCTTCAGCTTTCTGGCGGTAGAGCTCATCCAGTTTAGATTGAAAGGACCTAAGATGTAATCTATCCTCCTCCGAGACCTCGTCTGGTGGGAGTTGATATATTGCGGAACTTTGAACAATTAGATTTTCTTCTTCTGCTGCTGCCCTTGACTTAGCTATTTTTGCCCCATACTGTCTTAACATTTTACTCCTCTCAAATTTTAAAATTTCCCAGTTTATGCCATAGGAATTCTCAATATTAGCCTTGTGTATAAAATGTTTTAACAGTCGCGTGATTTCAGATTTTACAATTGTATGGCTCAAAAGCGAACTATTTAATTTCCAATATGAGGATCTATTAATTGCAATAGTTGGAAAGAGTTGCAAGTTAATATATATTGCTCTATGGTCCGTAAGTGAAGTTGTAAGGATATTGACTGTGACACTGTCCTTTGACAGACTACTTGATATTAACCAGAAATCAATACGCGATTCCCTTGAACCAGAACGGTTACTCCAGGTAAATGATATATTGTCAGGAAATTTGTCTCTCAAATATCTGTTACATTAAATTTATCCATAAATGTTTCCAATCTCAAATTTTCTCTAAAATGTTGTGCTGGGGCCATCGATCTATAGTGTCATTTAGTGAAACATTAAAATCTCCTCCAATTATTAAATTTGAAAAACTAATCCTTGTATCTAAAGAGTCAATTAATTTATCATTTTCAGGTTTGGTATTATAGCCATATAAATTGACAATTGTGAAAATGGAGTGATTGTATTCTACTACCAGACAAATATAATGACCCAAAGAGTCACAATCTGAATGTAGAACAATACCTCCGAAGCTACCTTTGAGAGTTGTGACCCCAGCTGACCTCTCTGTGCCGTGGGAATACCAAACATCGTTACCCCACTGAGACTTCCAGAAGTTCACATCAGCAGATACGGAATGGCTTTCTTGGAAAAAACAAATCACTTTCATATTTCTTAGCAAACAAAAATAAGGCTTTACGTTTACAAATCTGTCTCAACCCGCTGGCATTAAGGGAAACAATAGAAAATGAAAACAAAAATAAATAGCTAGAAATTTAAGGAACCAATATTGTGTGCTTAGCAAAAAAATAAAAAATAAACCTCACTAAGGGACCGAACATTGCAAGGATGAAAATAACTCGGCAGAAATACAAGAAATATTTTTAAGGTACGACTCAGGTGCTGAAACTTAAAGTGTCCTCAAAATATAAATGAAGCATAGACTTAATGATCCAAAACATCAGAAGGATCAATGAAAAAGCATTCAACCAAGTCCAAGCAACTGTGCAACATTGTAGAGACTTTTCCATTTCTTAGCTCCCCATATTCACCTCTCATTCTGAAGATGGGAAAACTTCCGTCCCATTAACAAAACCCCGGCATCCGACGTAACAGGTCTTTTTATTTTCTCTGCCAGCCTTCTCAATAATGGGCCACAACTTGCTCCGGCGCTCCCTCTCTTGTCAGGAAAGGTCCTCAGCAAACTTCAGGTCCTGGTTGTCCTTTAAGAATGGAGATGTCTTAGCTGCTTTCCACAGGCCATCTCTGGTTCTGCGGGAGATGAACTGGATGATAATAGGTCTGGGACTGGTGTTGTTTGGGCGTTTGGAGCCGACCCCGATGTACGGTGTCAATGGTGTCATAAAGTTAATTTTTACATTCAGGCAACACAACCTGACAAATCTCAACAGCAACTCTCCATGTATCCTCCTGTTGCTCTTCTTTGACACCAAACAGCCTGAGGTTCCACCGTCTGAAGTATCGCTGGAGATCTGTGATTCTTTGCTGGTTTTTATCCATACGCTCTTCCTCTTTGGAGATTTTCTGCTCCAAAGTGCCCACTCTGCATTTGACATCTTTTATCTCTTCACGTGCAAAGTCCACAGTTTTTCTGATCCAGGTCATCCATTCTTTCGTTTATTAGCTTTGACAGAGTTTCAACAATATCCACGCTATCTACCTTTGAATGCAACGCTGTCTTTGGCGCCGGAGACTGGCTGGGTGAGACGGGTAGAGGTGGAAACTCGTCCATTACGTCCTCGATAATTGGGAGAGGTAGTGAAAGAGCCGTGTAGTGATGGCAGTTATCAAGCAGTGGGTTTACCGACCCGGCTGTTTGGCTAGCATTAGCCTTTAGTAGTAGCTTCGTCCTGGAGCTAGCCGAGGGTCTTTTATTGTCACGCTGTGACATTTTGTCGCTTTATTGATCAAAATCAGTCCTTTTCTGGCTTAAATACCGAAAACGCTTCTGAGGTCTGAGTTGACACAGTGTTCCTACGGTATTATAGCGTTACATTTGCTAAGCTGGGGAGTAAGCGTGCACTTACTCCGCCATCTTGGAACGCCCCCTCGCTCTTTGATCCTTTGACCTTCAAAGGACCATTCTGACGTCACGGTCGACTTCACGGTCTCTCGAGTCCTTAAATAGGGGAGCTCCTTTAACAGTTTACATTGGAGCATTTTCAGAAACAGCCAGTTGTTTTAGACAAAGCGAATACGTATTTAACCTGTGACACCGTGCTTTAAACCTTTAAAAAATGTCACAGGAATCATTAGATAACTTACCTTCTGGAAGCGATAGTGGATTGGAATCACTCAGGCTGCGGCTTCAGGCTTTTAATATGAGACTGTCTCAGGATCACGAACACTCAAGGCTAAATTCTGAGATCAGCAGTATAATTGTTACTCAGCTGTCTGACGTTAGAAGGGACAAAGATCGAATCAGCAAAGAGTATAAAGACAGTAGGAGAGCTAACAGGGAAGAGACAGAAAAACATTGGGAACAAAACACAGAACTCACAACAAGATATGAAGATATCAAAACAAAAAACGCAGAACTCAGAAGAGAGTACGAAAATATTACAAAAGAAGACACAGAACTCAGGGAAGAAAATGTAGAACTCAGAAGAGGGCACGAAAATATTACAAAAGAAGACACAGTACTCAGGGAAGAAAATGCAGAACTCAGAAGAGGGTACGAAAATATTACAAAAGAAGACACAGAACTCAGGGAAGAAAATGCAGAACTCAGAAGAGGGTACGAAAATATTACAAAAGAAGACACAGAACTCAGGGAAGAAAATGCAGAACTCAGAAGAGGGTACAACAATATTACAAAAGAAGACACAGAACTCAAGGAAGAAAATGCAGAACTCAGAAGAGGGTACGAAAATATTACAAAAGAAGACCCAGTACTCAGGGAAGAAAATGCAGAACTCAGAAGAGGGTACGAAAATATTACAAAAAAAACCGCAGAACTCAAGGAAGAAAACGCAGAACTCAGAAGAGGGTACGAAAATATTACAAAAAAAAACGCAGAACGCAGGGAAGAAAATGCAAAACTCAGAAGAGAGTACGAAAATATTACAAAAGAAAACGCAGAACTCAGGAAAACTGTGGAAAATCATCAGCGCCTAGTGGAAGAAGCACAGTGTATAATAAATAGAAATGCTCCTGAACCTGAGGAGGCTGAGACCCATGGTTCGTGGTGTCATGGTGCCAAACGCCTACTTAAAGTAGGTTTAGGTCTTGCCACAGCGGCCATTGTTGTTCCTGCAGCTTGCTGGGCCATCTCAACCCTTTTCCGCTAAAGTGAATGTCCTGCTCTGTGGGGTCATGATTATTATCATGATCCCACAGAGCGAGATCGCTATACAATGATTCTGGTCCACATCCACAATTACAGCCCTACTGTAATTGTGGATGTGGACCAGAAACCCCTTAAAAACAGTAATGATGTTTTCCAGCCACAGTCCACCTTCATCCTGGCGTTGTTCCCGCTGGTGCAGGGCAAAGGTTTCTCCATTTGCTTCTGTCCAAGGCGTCCTCAGACGATGCGTTGACTGTCTTAATGTCTTCCTTGATTTTGTCCATCCACCGTTTCTTCGGTCTGCCTCGAGGCCGGCGCCCTTCTGGGTCGATCCTCATAGCCATTTTTGTACAGAGTTCTCATCGCTTGAATCATGCGTCCATACCACCTCAGGTGGGACTCGAGCATCTTTTGGACTCCAGCCACAGCCCACCAGCCTGTCATAAATTCTGTGCTCTCCTTTATGTTTGATTTTATTTTGCCCCTCACACCCCAACCAGTCATGGCAGAAGACCGCCCCTCCCTGAGCCTGGTTCTGCCAGAGGTTTCTTCCTGTTAAAAGGGAGTTTTTCCTCTCCACCGTTGCCAGAGTGCTTGCTCACAGGGGATCATTTGATTGTTGGGATTGAATTTTGGGTTTCGTTTAATTGGCTTGAACTGAAAACCCTAAAAATTCAGGTGAGGGTTTTACATAGTGGAGAGCACTACATTTGTTAACTGCACTTTTTTATTTGTAGTTTTGCAGTGCTTCCTACTACAAAAACTACAAATAAAAAACTTGCAGTTAGCAGCAAATCAAAATAAAGAAAACACATTTTTAAAAGATCCACTACTGCTCTGTGTATTTACTTCAATGAACAATTGTATGTTTTTGTGGTAGAAGATTATAGATTGTCCAAATATGTGAGAGTTTTAAAATTAGCAATGCATGAGATTTACTGTGGCACAGATCGTTGAGCAGATCGTGTGTTGATCTGAGTCCTGTGATTTCCAGTAGTGATTTATTCCCAAGACAAAATCAAATTGTCCTCTGCTGCCGTGTTGTTGCACAATGAAAAAGATGGAGGTTTCAGAAACAGTCCGGCCCTGGTTACTGTCTCAGATATGACGCTAGTCTTATCCTGTCTGCTTCTGTGTGTATATATGTAATATGCATATCCACATAATTATGGATTATTATAATTATGATATTTAATAAACAAACACTGTGTTTTAAAGAACATACACTAAGAAACTGATTGTATTAAATTTTTATTTCAAATATATTTCATTATATTTTCTGTCATCATTTTACTATAGATTAAGTGCAAGAGTTGTTAAGTGTGGATAATTGAATAATAGTTTATTGCAATAGCAAATTGCGCCTTGTTCTCAGATGGACAGCAAGTGGAGAGTGATAGATGAGATGAGGAGATGGGAGGAGGAAGAGAAGCAAAGAGTGATTCACAGGTAGAGCCTAGTTTATTTACCAGTTTTTGTTGCCTTATGGTTCCAAGCGCTTTCACCAGGCATTTTGTTATTATCTCATAACACTTGTTTAATCAGCTACCATCTCTCCTATGGAAGTTTTACTGTCTACAGTCCCAGATCAACACAGCCCTGCCCTCCAGCACTATCAGCAGCGGGAGCAGCAGAAACCCCTCAATAGCAACATTTTACCCCATCAGGTAAAACATAGGCTATATTTGCTTTGCCTTATCGCCCCCTCACAACACTGATATAGTATGATGCGATCTCATAATAGATTCTTGATGAATGTGTGTTGTTGTTATTCAGCCTGGTTCAATGTGCCCCTTTTTAACTTGAGCACCCACCCAGTTACAGAACTGCCTCCGTTCGGGCATTTACGGAATCGTGGTTAAACAACAGCGACGACAACAGCACGCTACACATTGCTGGCTCACCACCCCTTCGTCTGGACAGAGACCGTGAACGCAGCGGGAAGCAACATGGCGGCGACGTGTGTCTGTATGTAAACAACAGCTGGTGCTCTAAAGTCACCGTGAGGGAGAAGCTGTGCACTTCAGACATTGAGCTTCTGGCTGTTTCCTGTGCCCCTACTACCTCCTCAGAGAATTCCCACAGCTTTTCATCATCTTGGCCCTGACAACATCAGCAGTGGAGTCCTGAGGCACTGTGCAGGGCAACTAGGAAGTGTGTTCCGGACTCACTGTTAGGATCCACTGATTTCGTCACTGATCAATCTTCAGTCACGCCAGAGCTTCATGTTTATGGGATTAATGTGCAGTTTCATTGAATCTGTATTTATCTTTAAACAGGGTTCATACGGTGCTTGAAATATGTGATGTTTGGTGCAGTTTTCCTGTTTTGTGGGGAAGAAAGGCTTTTTAAGTCAACCTAAGATGATTCGTTTTCATTTTCACATGGTCTTAGTGACATGATGCAAAGTGAAACATGCTTTCTGTTTGTTTTTTTCGGGGATGTGCTGGGAAAGCTTGAACATGGACCTTGAAAGTGCTTTAAAAAATGCTTGAATTGGAGCCAGAAAAAGGCGTATGAACCCTTGACTGGGAGGTGATGGAGTCTGAAACCATGTGATCACTGTAAGCTCTTTGATCTATTACCTGATGGACCAGCAACACCTTCACTGTGTTTAAATGAGAAAGAATCCAGCTTTACTTTAATATAGACAGCACTGTGCAAAAGTCTTGAGCCCTCGTTTCTTTACATTTTGCAGGAGAATTGGAAACGGCTGCAGCGATTCACTGAAACGTGCAAATATTCATTAAAAATACAGAATATGAATCAAAAATCAAGTCTTTACAGTTGTAACGAGCTTGAACGTGAATGGTTGGTCTGACCTTCATCCTTCAGTTCACTCTGAACTCTCTGAGCAGCTCTCTGTCGTCTCTGTGAGGACCTGCAGGAACACTTCTCCAGACTTCTTGAAGGACATTCAAAGCTCTTCTGCCTTTTATTGATGATGTTGATGATTCCACACTGTTTATGTCCTGGTGAGCTTTGTGCCCTGGGAATGACAGACCATGACTGATATTTTGTAGATCAGACTGCGTAGTTGTGAACTGAGTTTTGTAACTTTGTAAACCGAAAGATCAGAAAATGATATCTTTGTGCATCTGTAGATGAGAATTTGTGTATTTGTGTAATGTACCCCTCTGACAGCCAAACCCATTAATATCCTGTCTGCTTCTGCCGGTTTCCTTCATTTAAGATACAGTCCTGATTAAAAGGTTTAAGACCGCTTGAAAAATGGAAAAAAAAATCATATTTTGCATGGTTGGATGTTAACAAATGTTGTTACTAAGAAAATGTTTTATTCACAAATGCAGACATTTCAAAGCTAAATGACATGATTTTGAAAATGATAAGTGATATTAAGTGTATTCATTGTTAATCACAGAATCATAATTTATATATGATTTTATTGATAGTTAATTATGTTTAACTGCTCAGCACTGATCAGAATATAACTAGGAATAAGTTTAACCTGTGTGATAGATCAGAAAATGTAATATAGACAGGCTTCACACACAGAGTGGTGTGTGTGTGTGTGTGTGTGTGTTTGTCAGCTCCAATTATAGAAGATCCACCACCAGAACACAAAATATATGATTGCAAAGGCAGAGAAGCAGAACAAGTTCATCTAAAGGCAGATGTTGCTTAAGGAAGTAGACTAGAAGCCAAGTATAACAAAACTGACAGCATGTTCTAAAAAATGCAGGGGTGGTTAGCAGAGATGGGGGAAAGTAATCCGATTACTTTTTCAAGTAACGAGTAAAGTAAGGGATTACTATTGCAAAAACGGTAATTAGATTACCGTTACTTTCCCGTAGGAACGCTGCGTTACTAAAACCGTGATTTTTTTTGCGAGAATGTCTCATGACAGTGATGTAAGTGAGTGCGACGTTCGTGACAACAGCTGTGTGCAGATCAACAATGGATAATATATCGAGTGGGGAGAGTATGAGCATGCAGCGTTTAAAGCGTGGAAGTACTGACCTTACTTTGAGCTTGATTCCATAAAAGTGACAAAAACATTAGTGTCCGTTGTGCGTGGAAGAAAACTTCATTTTACAGCGAAACACCCCCCTAAACTTCCAAGCAAGCACAGAGTGCGCTACCACCTAATGGGAAATTCACAGAGAAACTTGCAAATTCTTCAACTGACCGCTTTATTTTGTTAAACACACCGAAAACTCGCTCGAGCTCAACCTAAAACAAATGGAGAAATGTGCTTATGGATGTGGATCCATCGATTATTCAGTAATATATGGCCTTAAAAAAAGAACTGACCTGCCTAAGGTACTGCAAAGCACATGTGCATATATTTCAGGATCACTGTAACCTCAGTGGCTTTAAATAAACTTTATTTTGGAGTTACATATTTTGATTTTGGGCAGTTTTCTTTAGGAAACAACTTTTCTAGTCATTCACATTTATTTAATATGGTAAATTAAGTTTTGGGCATGTGTGGCACCATGATATAGATGAATACATGAAAATTGCAGCCCCCATTTTATTTTTATGCTTCATGTCACTTCCTTTGGGAAAAACTACTGTTAGTGTCTATTTTGCTGTAATATAAGTTTCGCCAGCAGAGGGCGCTTGGTGTCTTACACATCAGTAGCCGACACCTCACTAGAAGAGTAGTGCAGAGCTGGCGCACCGGGAAGTTCCTGATACCTGCTGTTTCTCTATTTTTACAGATAAGCTGGATTCCAAATAATACATATGTGATACACAACAGTAGCAATCGATCATAAACATAAAAGCTAGAGAGCCAATTCACGAGCTTAAGGGTTGATAATGGTGAATCACTACCAGGTGTTGCAAAATTCACCTTTGTTACATAGCAAAGTATTTAAAAATGAATTTCATTTCATTATGTATGATCTGAGCATGTGCAGAATGATCCACAGCGCTCTTTGATCCTTTTTTAAAAATTATTATTAAACTTTATTGAGAAACAGTATACAGAACGTGTATACAACCAGAGCAAAATTAACATATGCCAGGGGGTGTAATACAAAGAATTACATACATTCAAATAATTTGTAATTACTACAAATGGTAATAGTTTTCATAGCATTTTGTTAAGTGATCCACAAATCAATTTTATGTAACGTAAAACATCACTATAGTAATATTTAAAATTAGGCTTTTGGTTACTGTATTTGCATTTGTGAAAAAAAAAATTAGGTAAGATAAAAGTTTACAATAAAGTAAACATCTTTTTTGCCTTCGAAAGAAACAAAATACAACATTTTTCCCATTTCACAGTAAAGTCTCTGTAGACATGTCCAGCAATGAATCTGCTGAAGTCTTTCCAAAATGTTCTAGCGTATGAACAGATCCAGAAGAGGTGCTGCAGTCTCAGGATGGCTTCCACAAAATCCACAGTTCACATTATGTCCCTTTTGAACTTTGTCATATAATGATTAGCAGGATAAAATTTATGCAGTATTTTAAATGAGACTTCCTTCACTTTATTCGTTACCAGATACTTGTTAGGAATTGTCCATGCTCTTTTCCAGTTAATGTCACTGACAAAGGAATTCCAAAAAGAGACCACATGTGGAATAGTTAGAGATTCTGTCTGGAACAAAGCACGAATATTCTTATTACTTTTACTATGGTTTATTAGACAGATTCTTCCTATGTGTGAATCCAAAGGGTTGGGGAGAGAAACAGATGATATGCAAGGTTGAATACCTTTAAAAAGCATTATAATACCCGTAGGTATTGCATCAAATAATATGGCATATTCTTTGGGTGTGGCTGGAAATTTATAGGTGTTTAAGAATTCTGAATAGGACATAAGCTGCACATTGGGATTAAACAGCTGATTAACCAAAACAATCCGTTTCTCAACCCACATAGTGCATAAAAATAAATCATTATTTTTTTCTATGTTCCTATTATTCCAAATTAAATATGTATGGGGTGTAAAGTTGTGTTTATATATAAGGGACCAAGCTAATAGAACTTGTTTGTGAAACATCGACAGGTTTTCTGGAAGCTTATCTATATTATAATCACAACCTAAGATAAAATTTAGACCACCAAACTTAGAGAAAATGTGGTGAGGAATAAAATTCCAAATGGATACTGGATTTTTAAGAAAATGTTTAGCCCAATTAATCTTAAACGTATTGTTTAGAGTAGTAAAATCCAAAACATTGAGACCACCGTGTTCATAGTCATTCATCACTACACTTTTTCTGATGTAATGTGTCCCGTTTTTCCAGAGGAAGTTGAAGAGCATTCGGTCAAAATCCTTACAAGTTTTGCCGTCCACATGCAGAGAAATTGCTGCATAAGTCAGTCGAGACAGACCACCTGCTTTTGAAAGCAATACCCTTCCTCTTAAACTTAAATCTCTCTGCAACCATTGATTTAAATTGGTTTGGGATTTTTTAATAATTGGGGGAAAATTTAGTGAAATTCTGTCTTTTGGATCTTTGCAGATAATCAGACCTAAATGTGTTGCTTCATTTTTAACTGTTATATTACAAATACTCTGAACATTACACTCTTTGACCGGTAAAAATTGACATTTAAGTTTAGCACCAATCCAGACCCTTTTGAGAAATCCTCTATTACATGTAAAGCAATTGGCACTTGGCGGGCATTTTTAAGAAAAATTGTGGTATTATCTGCCAGTTGACTGATGACAGTCTCTCTGTCTGCTATATTTATACCTTTCACAGTGTTATTCGAAATATGAGAGGCAAGAATTTGGGTGCAAAGTAAAAAAAAGATAAGGGCTAATTGGGCAACCCTGGCGTACCCCTCGATTAAGACTAAAACGAGAAGTGGTGCCATTTTTCGTTCTAATAGAACTATTAGCATTGGAATACAGAGTTTTGATAACTTTGCAGAAGATATCACCAAAACCAAATTCCTGAAGAGTAAGAAATATAAATTTATGCTCAGTTGAGTCAAAGGCTTTATAGAAGTCCAGGAGAAGGATAAATGAGTCATCAGATATTAATGCTGAGTAGTCCAGAATATCCAAGACGAGTCTAATATTATTGGAGATGTGCCTGTTTGTCTTAAATCCAGACTGTGTCTCATCTACAATATCATCCAAAATATATTTAATTCTTCTAGCTAGCACTAGAGCTAATATTTTATAATCATTATTTAGGAGGCTTATTGGTCTCCAGTTGTCTATAAAAAGTAGGTCCCTCTTAGGTTTGGGAATTAAAGTAACAAGTCCTTGAGGAAGGCTGGGGGAAAGAGTGCCCTTTCAATACTTTCATTATAAAGCTGCAACAAAAGGGTGCAAGCTGAGAAGAAAATGATTTATACAATTCAGCCACCAGCCCATCTGTGCCTGGAGATTTGTTGTTTTTAAGAAATTCAATAGATGTCAATATCTCTTTTTCAGTAATTGGACTGTCACAAAAAAGCCTATCAGCACTTTTAATCATTTCAACATTATTTACAGATTCAATAAATTGGGTAGCGACCTTTGCGTTATAATTGGATTCATACAACTTTGAGTAGAAATTACAACAAAATTGAGAGATAATTTTTGCATCATCACTGACCGTACCATTTATATTGAATTTATGAATAGTATTGGCTTTAGATCTACTTTTTCCTAAGCGGAAAAAATAAGTAGAATTCTGCTCTCCCTCCTCTATCTATCTTTTTCTTGAACGAACAAAAGCTCCTTCAGCTTTCTGGCGGTAGAGCTCATCCAGTTTAGATTGAAAGGACCTAAGATGTAATCTATCCTCCTCCGAGACCTCGTCTGGTGGGAGTTGATATATTGCGGAACTTTGAACAATTAGATTTTCTTCTTCTGCTGCTGCCCTTGACTTAGCTATTTTTGCCCCATACTGTCTTAACATTTTACTCCTCTCAAATTTTAAAATTTCCCAGTTTATGCCATAGGAATTCTCAATATTAGCCTTGTGTATAAAATGTTTTAACAGTCGCGTGATTTCAGATTTTACAATTGTATGGCTCAAAAGCGAACTATTTAATTTCCAATATGAGGATCTATTAATTGCAATAGTTGGAAAGAGTTGCAAGTTAATATATATTGCTCTATGGTCCGTAAGTGAAGTTGTAAGGATATTGACTGTGACACTGTCCTTTGACAGACTACTTGATATTAACCAGAAATCAATACGCGATTCCCTTGAACCAGAACGGTTACTCCAGGTAAATGATATATCGTCAGGAAATTTGTCTCTCCAAATATCTGTTACATTAAATTTATCCATAAATGTTTCCAATCTCAAATTTTCTCTAAAATGTTGTGCTGGGGGCCATCGATCTATAGTGTCATTTAGTGAAACATTAAAATCTCCTCCAATTATTAAATTTGAAAAACTAATCCTTGTATCTAAAGAGTCAATTAATTTATCATTTTCAGGTTTGGTATTATAGCCATATAAATTGACAATTGTGAAAATGGAGTGATTGTATTCTACTACCAGACAAATATAATGACCCAAAGAGTCACAATCTGAATGTAGAACAATACCTCCGAAGCTACCTTTGAGAGTTGTGACCCCAGCTGACCTCTCTGTGCCGTGGGAATACCAAACATCGTTACCCCACTGAGACTTCCAGAAGTTCACATCAGCAGATACGGAATGGCTTTCTTGGAAAAAACAAATCACTTTCATATTTCTTAGCAAACAAAAATAAGGCTTTACGTTTACAAATCTGTCTCAACCCGCTGGCATTAAGGGAAACAATAGAAAATGAAAACAAAAATAAATAGCTAGAAATTTAAGGAACCAATATTGTGTGCTTAGCAAAAAAATAAAAATAAACCTCACTAAGGGACCGAACATTGCAAGGATGAAAATAACTCGGCAGAAATACAAGAAATATTTTTAAGGTGCGACTCAGGTGCTGAAACTTAAAGTGTCCTCAAAATATAAATGAAGCATAGACTTAATGATCCAAAACATCAGAAGGATCAATGAAAAGCATTCAACCAAGTCCAAGCAACTGTGCAACATTGTAGAGACTTTTCCATTTCTTAGCTCCCCCATATTCACCTCTCATTCTGAAGATGGGAAAACTTCCGTCCCATTAACAAAACCCCGGCATCCGACGTAACAGGTCTTTTTATTTTCTCTGCCAGCCTTCTCAATAATGGGCCACAACTTGCTCCGGCGCTCCCTCTCTTGTCAGGAAAGGTCCTCAGCAAACTTCAGGTCCTGGTTGTCCTTTAAGAATGGAGATGTCTTAGCTGCTTTCCACAGGCCATCTCTGGTTCTGCGGGAGATGAACTGGATGATAATAGGTCTGGGACTGGTGTTGTTTGGGCGTTTGGAGCCGACCCCGATGTACGGTGTCAATGGTGTCATAAAGTTAATTTTTACATTCAGGCAACACAACCTGACAAATCTCAACAGCAACTCTCCATGTATCCTCCTGTTGCTCTTCTTTGACACCAAACAGCCTGAGGTTCCACCGTCTGAAGTATCGCTGGAGATCTGTGATTCTTTGCTGGTTTTTATCCATACGCTCTTCCTCTTTGGAGATTTTCTGCTCCAAAGTGCCCACTCTGCATTTGACATCTTTTATCTCTTCACGCAAAGTCCACAGTTTTTCTGATCCAGGTCATCCATTCTTTCGTTTATTAGCTTTGACAGAGTTTCAACAATATCCACGCTATCTACCTTTGAATGCAACGCTGTCTTTGGCGCCGGAGACTGGCTGGGTGAGACGGGTAGAGGTGGAAACTCGTCCATTACGTCCTCGATAATTGGGAGAGGTAGTGAAAGAGCCGTGTAGTGATGGCAGTTATCAAGCAGTGGGTTTACCGACCCGGCTGTTTGGCTAGCATTAGCCTTTAGTAGTAGCTTCGTCCTGGAGCTAGCCGAGGGTCTTTTATTGTCACGCTGTGACATTTTGTCGCTTTACTGATCAAAATCAGTCCTTTTCTGGCTTAAATACCGAAAACGCTTCTGAGGTCTGAGTTGACACAGTGTTCCTACAGTATTATAGCGTTACATTTGCTAAGCTGGGGAGTAAGCGTGCACTTACTCCGCCATCTTGGAACGCCCCTCGCTCTTTTGATCCTTTGACCTTCAAAGGACCATTCTGACGTCACGGTCGACTTCACGGTCTCTCGAGTCCTTAAATAGGGGAGCTCCTTTAACAGTTTACATTGGAGCATTTTCAGAAACAGCCAGTTGTTTTAGACAAAGCGAATACGTATTTAACCTGTGACACCGTGCTTTAAACCTTTAAAAATGTCACAGGAATCATTAGATAACTTACCTTCTGGAAGCGATAGTGGAGATGAGTCACTAAGAGTGCAGCTTGAGGCTAGTGACATGAGAGTGTCTCAGCTTCACAGAGACATAGTGCTTCACCTTGAGCGCAGCCGTAGAATAAATGCAGAACTCATGGAAGAGGTCAAAATATTGAGAAAAAAAACGCAGATCTCAGGGAAGAGCTCGAAAATATTAGGAAAGAAAACGCAGATCTCAAGCAAGAGCTCAAAAATAGTAGGAAAGACAACTCAGCACGCATGGAAGAGCTCAAAAATAGTAGGAAAGAAAACGCAAAGCTCTTGGAAGAGCTCGAGAATAGCAGGAAAGACAACGAAGAGCTCGAAAATAGCAGGAAAGAAAACGCAAAGCTCTTGGAAGACCTCGAATATAGCAGGAAAGACAACACAGAGCTCATGGAAGAGCTTGAAAATAGAAGGAAAGAAAACACAAAGCTCTTGGAAGAGCTCGAGAATAGCAGGAAAGACAACGAAGAGCTTGAAAATAGAAGGAAAGAAAACGCAAAGCTCTTGGAAGAGCTCGAGAATAGCAGGAAAGACAACGAAGAGCTCGAATATAGCAGGAAAGAAAATAAAGCTCTTGGAAGAGCTCGAGAATAGCAGGAAAGACAACGAAGAGCTTGAAAATAGAAGGAAAGAAAACGCAAAGCTCTTGGAAGACCTCGAATATAGCAGGAAAGAAAACGCAAAGCTCTTGGAAGAGCTCGAGAATAGCAGGAAAGACAACGAAGAGCTCGAAAATAGCAGGAAAGAAAACGCAAAGCTCTTGGAAGAGCTTGAAAATAGAAGGAAAGACAACACAAAGCTCATGGAAGACCTTGAAAATAGCAGGAAAGACAACGCAAAGCTCAGGGAAGAGCTAGAAAATAGCACGAAAGCGAATGCAGAGCTCATGAAAAATGTGGAAAATAATCAGCGCCTACTTAAAGTAGGTTCAGGTCTTGCCACAGCGGCCATTGTTGTTCCTGCAGCTTGCTGGGCCATCTCAAAGCTTTTCCGCTAAAGTGAATGTCCCGCTCTGTGGGATCATGATAATAATCATGATCCCACAGAGCGGGGATCGCTACAATTGTGGATTCTGGTCCACATCCACAATTACAGCCCTACTGTAATTGTGGATGTGGACCAGAAACCCCTTAAAAACAGTAATGATGTTTTCCAGCCACATTCCACCTTCATCCTGGCGCTGTTCCCGCTGGTGCAGGGTCTGCTCTTCGGCAAAGGTTTCTCAATTTGCTTCTGTCCAAGGTGTCCTCAGACGATGCGTTAACGGTCTTAATGTCTTCCTTGATTTTGTCCATCCACCGTTTCTTCGGTCTGCCTCGAGGCCGGCGCCCTTCTGGGTCGATCCTCATAGCCATTTTTGGTACAGAGTTCTCATCGCTTCGAATCATGCGTCCATACCACCTCAGGTGGGACTCGAGCATCTTTTGGACTCCAGCCACAGCCCACCAGCCTGTCATAAATTCTGTGCTCTCCTTTATGTTTGATTTTATTTTGCCCTCACACCCCAACCAGTCATGGCAGAAGACCGCCCCTCCCTGAGCCTGGTTCTGCCAGAGGTTTCTTCCTGTTAAAGGGAGTTTTCCTCTCCACCGTTGCCAGAGTGCTTGCTCACAGGGGATCATTTGATTGTTGGGATTGAATTTTTGGGTTTCGTTTAATTGGCTTGAACTGAAAAACCTAAAAATTCAGGTGAGGGTTTTACATAGTGGAGAGCACTACATTTGTTAACTGCACTTTTTTTATTTGTAGTTTTGCAGTGCTTCCTACTACAAAACTACAAATAAAAAACTTGCAGTTAGCAGCAAATCAAAATAAAGAAAACACATTTTTAAAAGATCCACTACTGCTCTGTGTATTTACTTCAATGAACAATTGTATGTTTTTGTGGTAGAAGATTATAGATTGTCCAAATATGTGAGAGTTTTAAAATTAGCAATGCATGAGATTTACTGTGGCACAGATCGTTGAGCAGATCGTGTGTTGATCTGAGTCCTGTGATTTCCAGTAGTGATTTATTCCCAAGACAAAATCAAATTGTCCTCTGCTGCCGTGTTGTTGCACAATGAAAAAGATGGAGGTTTCAGAAACAGTCCGGCCCTGGTTACTGTCTCAGATATGACGCTAGTCTTATCCTGTCTGCTTCTGTGTGTATATATGTAATATGCATATCCACATAATTATGGATTATTATAATTATGATATTTAATAAACAAACACTGTGTTTTAAAGAACATACACTAAGAAACTGATTGTATTAAATTTTTATTTCAAATATATTTAATTATATTTTCTGTCATCATTTTACTATAGATTAAGTGCAAGAGTTGTTAAGTGTGGATAATTGAATAATAGTTTATTGCAATAGCAAATTGCGCCTTGTTCTCAGATGGACAGCAAGTGGAGAGTGATAGATGAGATGAGAGGAGGAAGAGAAGCAAAGAGTGATTCACAGGCAGAGCCTAGTTTATTTACCACAGTTTTTGTTGCCTTATGGTTCCAAGCGCTTTCACCAGTCTTTGCATTTTTTTATTATCTCATAACACTTGTTTAATCAGCTACCATCTCTCCTATGGAAGTTTTACTGTCTACAGTCCCAGATCAACATAGCCCTGCCCTCCAGCACTATCAGCAGCGGGAGCAGCAGAAACCCCTCAACAGCAACATTTTACCCCATCAGGTAAAACATAGGCTATATTTGCTTTGCCTTATCGCCCCCTCACAACACTGATATAGTATGATGCGATCTCATATTAGATTCTTGATGAATGTGTGTTGTTGTTATTCAGCCTGGTTCAATATGCCCCTTTTTAACTTGAGCACCTGCCCCTTTAAACATCTCTGAATGGCCCTGACCAGGAGGGGATTAAAGAAGAGTGGGGTGAGAGCCAGACTCAAGAGGCAGACACACAAACAACGAGCGCTGCCGTCCATTATCTTTGCTAATGTGATAAGCTGCAAGCCTGCATCAGCCACTTCCATGAGTACAGAACTGCCTCCGTTCGGGCATTTACGGAATCGTGGTTAAACAACAGCGACGACAACAGCACGCTACACATTGCTGGCTCACCACCCCTTCGTCTGGACAGAGACCGTGAACGCAGCAGGAAGCAACATGGCGGTGGCATGTGTCTGTATGTGTCACGGCGAGTGGGATGAGCCGTGTGGAAAATAATAAAGGAGGATCCAATCGCAGGCAGGAATGAAGGTGAGAGGGTGGCTTATTAAACACAAAATGAAATGGACAAAACAGCAAAACGGGACCGAAACTATCTAAACTGAGAACAACTAAACTACTGACACAAACCAGGACCTGAACATGAAGGAGGATGAGCGGAGGTAGCAGGCGACGGACAGCAGGGAGACACACAGATGAAGCAGGGTGGATACGCAGACAGACCAGCAACTACAATGACTAAAGACGTGACTTAAATACACAGAGAAACACAGGGAGATTGCACACAGGTGGTGGACACAGCTGGGAGTAATTAATGAGACGAGACAAGAGGTAAAACTGAACACACTCACATGAGACGCAGACTTTCACAATAAAACAGGAAACAAGAACACTACACCAAGACGCAGACCTGACACTGAGAGACAGACAGAGAATGACACATGGAACCTGAACTCACACAAAACATGAGAACACAAATCCTAAATACAAATAAACAGAAACATGGAACTCTAATAACAATAATCATCAGCACCATCACCAAAACACCAAGATAACTGAAACACAGTACCAGAGAAACATAAAGAATAATCCATGATGCAAAAAGTAAACCAAAACATAATAAACTCAAAATACTGGGTCCAACGGACCCAGAACCGTAACAGTATGTAAACAACAGCTGGTGCTCTAAAGTCACCGTGAGGGAGAAGCTGTGCACTTCAGACATTGAGCTTCTGGCTGTTTCCCTGTGCCCCTACTACCTCCTCAGAGAATTCCCACAGCTTTTCATCATCTTGGCCCTGACAACATCAGCAGTGGAGTCCTGAGGCACTGTGCAGGGCAACTAGGAAGTGTGTTCCGGACTCACTGTTAGGATCCACTGATTTCGTCACTGATCAGTCTTCAGTCACGCCAGAGCTTCATGTTTATGGGATTAATGTGCAGTTTCATTGAATCTGTATTTATCTTTAAACAGGGTTCATACGGGTGCTTGAAATATGTGATGTTTGGTGCAGTTTTCCTGTTTTGTGGGGAAGAAAGGCTTTTTAAGTCAACCTAAGATGATTCGTTTTCATTTTCACATGGTCTTAGTGACATGATGCAAAGTGAAACATGCTTTCTGTTTGTTTTTTTCAGGGATGTGCTGGGAAAGCTTGAACATGGACCTTGAAAGTGCTTTAAAAAATGCTTGAATTGGAGCCAGAAAAAGGCGTATGAACCTGTCAGGATCCAAGCGGCCAGGAACACACAGGCACAAATGTAATCTTCAAAAAAATGGGTTTTATTATACCCCAAAAAGGACAAGAGGATTACAAAAATTCAAAATAACAAAAATAAACTTTTTTTAAGAACCAAGTGGGCCCATAAAAGAGGTTAACTTAACAGAACTTTACTCAAAAGTCACTTAACAAAAACATAACTCAACAAACTGACCTGCCCAAATGAGAAACAGCTCCAGTTATATAGCAAATGAATAAACCATTATATACACCAAAGGTGAAAACTAAAGAGATAACAGCTAACCATCATTCAAGAATAACCCCATTCCCCCTGCATGATCACAATTGATGGTCCAGTCCACTTTATTGGCTTCTGCATTTAAACCAGCTCCACCCACAGCCTCCTCTTTCAGCCAAACCAGGAAGGACTGGAGCGGAGGTCAGGTAACTCAGAAAGAGCAGAAATATTATCAATATAACATACCTATATAAAACAACAAACAATGCAAAGCAGGGTCTATGCCACCATTTGGGCTATAGCTTAGTGCTGTCATGCATTACAGGTAAACTCAAAATAACAAATTAGTTAACTTATGATCACAGAAGCTTTAGAGCATAACGTAAACATAAGACCAAATGAATATTACCTAAGTATCTTAATTGTGTGGTTGCATGCAGCCATCACAGAACCCTTGACTGGGAGGTGATGGAGTCTGAAACCATGTGATCACTGTAAGCTCTTTGATCTATTACCTGATGGACCAGCAACACCTTCACTGTGTTTAAATGAGAAAGAATCCAGCTTTACTTTAATATAGACAGCACTGTGCAAAAGTCTTGAGCCCTCGTTTCTTTACATTTTGCAGGAGAATTGGAAACGGCTGCAGCGATTCACTGAAACGTGCAAATATTCATTAAAAATACAGAATATGAATCAAAAATCAAGTCTTTACAGTTGTAACGAGCTTGAACGTGAATGGTTGGTCTGACCTTCATCCTTCAGTTCACTCTGAACTCTCTGAGCAGCTCTCTGTCGTCTCTGTGAGGACCTGCAGGAACACTTCTCCAGACTTCTTGAAGGACATTCAAAGCTCTTCTGCCTTTTATTGATGATGTTGATGATTCCACACTGTTTATGTCCTGGTGAGCTTTGTGCCCTGGGAATGACAGACCATGACTGATATTTTGTAGATCAGACTGCGTAGTTGTGAACTGAGTTTTGTAACTTTGTAAACCGAAAGATCAGAAAATGATACCTTTGTGCATCTGTAGATGAGAATTTGTGTATTTGTGTAATGTACCCCTCTGACAGCCAAACCCATTAATATCCTGTCTGCTTCTGCCGGTTTCCTTCATTTAAGATACAGTCCTGATTAAAAGGTTTAAGACCGCTTGAAAATGGAAAAAAAATCATATTTTGCATGGTTGGATGTTAACAAATGTTGTTACTAAGAAAATGTTTTATTCACAAATGCAGACATTTCAAAGCTAAATGACATGATTTTGAAAATGATAAGTGATATTAAGTGTATTCATTGTTAATCACAGAATCATAATTTATATATGATTTTATTGATAGTTAATTATGTTTAACTGCTCAGCACTGATCAGAATATAACCAGGAATAAGTTTAACCTGTGTGATAGATCAGAAAATGTAATATAGACAGGCTTCACACACAGAGTGGTGTGTGTGTGTGTGTTTGTCAGCTCCAATTATAGAAGATCCACCACCAGAACACAAAATATATGATTGCAAAGGCAGAGAAGCAGAACAAGTTCATCTAAAGGCAGATGTTGCTTAAGGAAGTAGACTAGAAGCCAAGTATAACAAAACTGACAGCATGTTCTAAAAAATGCAGGGGTGGTTAGCAGAGATGGGGGAAAGTAATCCGATTACTTTTTTCAAGTAACGAGTAAAGTAAGGGATTACTATTGCAAAAACGGTAATTAGATTACCGTTACTTTCCCGTAGGAACGCTGCGTTACTAAAACCGTGATATTTTTTTTTGCGAGAATGTCTCATGACAGTGATGTAAGTGAGTGCGACGTTCGTGACAACAGCTGTGTGCAGATCAACAATGGATAATATATCGAGTGGGGGAGAGAGTATGAGCATGCAGCGTTTAAAGCGTGGAAGTACTGACCTTACTTTGAGCTTGATTCCATAAAAAGTGACAAAAACATTAGTGTCCGTTGTGCGTGGGAAGAAAACTTCATTTTACAGCGAAACCCCCCCCCTAAACTTCCAAGCAAGCACAGAGTGCGCTACCACCTAATGGGAAATTCACAGAGAAACTTGCAAATTCTTCAACTGACCGCTTTATTTTGTTAAACACACCGAAAACTCGCTCGAGCTCAACCTAAAACAAATGGAGAAATGTGCTTATGGATGTGGATCCATCGATTATTCAGTAATATATGGCCTTAAAAAAAAGAACTGACCTGCCTAAGGTACTGCAAAGCACATGTGCATATATTTCAGGATCACTGTAACCTCAGTGGCTTTAAATAAACTTTATTTTGGAGTTACATATTTTGATTTTGGGCAGTTTTCTTTAGGAAACAACTTTTTCTAGTCATTCACATTTATTTAATATGGTAAATTAAGTTTTGGGCATGTGTGGCACCATGATATAGATGAATACATGAAAATTGCAGCCCCCATTTTATTTTTATGCTTCATGTCACTTCCTTTTGGGAAAAAACTACTGTTAGTGTCTATTTTGCTGTAATATAAGTTTCGCCAGCAGAGGGCGCTCGGTGTCTTACACATCAGTAGCCGACACCTCACTAGAAGAGTAGTGCAGAGCTGGCGCACCGGGAAGTTCCTGATACCTGCTGTTTCTCTATTTTTACAGGTAAGCTGGATTCCAAATAATACATATGTGATACACAACAGTAGCAATCGATCATAAACATAAAAGCTAGAGAGCCAATTCACGAGCTTAAGGGTTGATAATGGTGAATCACTACCAGGTGTTGCAAAATTCACCTTTGTTACATAGCAAAGTATTTAAAATGAATTTCATTTCATTATGTATGATCTGAGCATGTGCAGAATGATCCACAGCGCTCTTTGATCCTTTTTAAAAATTATTATTAAACTTTATTGAGAAACAGTATACAGAACGTGTATACAACCAGAGCAAAATTAACATATGCCAGGGGTGTAATACAAAGAATTACATACATTCAAATAATTTGTAATTACTACAAATGGTAATAGTTTTCATAGCATTTTGTTAAGTGATCCACAAATCAATTTTATGTAACGTAAAACATCACTATAGTAATATTTAAAATTAGGCTTTTGGTTACTGTATTTGCATTTGTGAAAAAAAAAAAAATTAGGTAAGATAAAAGTTTACAATAAAGTAAACATCTTTTTGCCTTCGAAAAGAAACAAAATACAACATTTTTCCCATTTCACAGTAAAGTCTCTGTAGACATGTCCAGCAATGAATCTGCTGAAGTCTTTCCAAAATGTTCTAGCGTATGAACAGATCCAGAAGAGGTGCTGCAGTCTCAGGATGGCTTCCACAAAATCCACAGTTCACATTATGTCCCTTTTGAACTTTGTCATATAATGATTAGCAGGATAAAATTTATGCAGTATTTTAAATGAGACTTCCTTCACTTTATTCGTTACCAGATACTTGTTAGGAATTGTCCATGCTCTTTTCCAGTTAATGTCACTGACAAAGGAATTCCAAAAGAGACCACATGTGGAATAGTTAGAGATTCTGTCTGGAACAAAGCACGAATATTCTTATTACTTTTACTATGGTTTATTAGACAGATTCTTCCTATGTGTGAATCCAAAGGGTTGGGGAGAGAAACAGATGATATGCAAGGTTGAATACCTTTAAAAAGCATTATAATACCCGTAGGTATTGCATCAAATAATATGGCATATTCTTTGGGTGTGGCTGGAAATTTATAGGTGTTTAAGAATTCTGAATAGGACATAAGCTGCACATTGGGATTAAACAGCTGATTAACCAAAACAATCCGTTTCTCAACCCACATAGTGCATAAAAATAAATCATTATTTTTTCTATGTTCCTATTATTCCAAATTAAATATGTATGGGGTGTAAAGTTGTGTTTATATATAAGGGACCAAGCTAATAGAACTTGTTTGTGAAACATCGACAGGTTTTCTGGAAGCTTATCTATATTATAATCACAACCTAAGATAAAATTTAGACCACCAAACTTAGAGAAAATGTGGTGAGGAATAAAATTCCAAATGGATACTGGATTTTTAAGAAAATGTTTAGCCCAATTAATCTTAAACGTATTGTTTAGAGTAGTAAAATCCAAAACATTGAGACCACCGTGTTCATAGTCATTCATCACTACACTTTTTCTGATGTAATGTGTCCCGTTTTTCCAGAGGAAGTTGAAGAGCATTCGGTCAAAATCCTTACAAGTTTTGCCGTCCACATGCAGAGAAATTGCTGCATAAGTCAGTCGAGACAGACCACCTGCTTTTGAAAGCAATACCCTTCCTCTTAAACTTAAATCTCTCTGCAACCATTGATTTAAATTGGTTTGGGATTTTTAATAATTGGGGAAAATTTAGTGAAATTCTGTCTTTTGGATCTTTGCAGATAATCAGACCTAAATGTGTTGCTTCATTTTTAACTGTTATATTACAAATACTCTGAACATTACACTCTTTGACCGGTAAAATTGACATTTAAGTTTAGCACCAATCCAGACCCTTTTGAGAAATCCTCTATTACATGTAAAGCAATTGGCACTTGGCGGGCATTTTAAGAAAAATTGTGGTATTATCTGCCAGTTGACTGATGACAGTCTCTCTGTCTGCTATATTTATACCTTTCACAGTGTTATTCGAAATATGAGAGGCAAGAATTTGGGTGCAAAAGTAAAAGATAAGGGCTAATTGGGCAACCCTGGCGTACCCCTCGATTAAGACTAAAACGAGAAGTGGTGCCATTTTTCGTTCTAATAGAACTATTAGCATTGGAATACAGAGTTTTGATAACTTTGCAGAAGATATCACCAAAACCAAATTCCTGAAGAGTAAGAAATATAAATTTATGCTCAGTTGAGTCAAAGGCTTTATAGAAGTCCAGGAGAAGGATAAATGAGTCATCAGATATTAATGCTGAGTAGTCCAGAATATCCAAGACGAGTCTAATATTATTGGAGATGTGCCTGTTTGTCTTAAATCCAGACTGTGTCTCATCTACAATATCATCCAAAATATATTTAATTCTTCTAGCTAGCACTAGAGCTAATATTTTATAATCATTATTTAGGAGGCTTATTGGTCTCCAGTTGTCTATAAAAAGTAGGTCCCTCTTAGGTTTGGGAATTAAAGTAACAAGTCCTTGAGGAAGGCTGGGGGGAAAGAGTGCCCCTTTCAATACTTTCATTATAAAGCTGCAACAAAAAGGGTGCAAGCTGAGAAGAAAATGATTTATACAATTCAGCCACCAGCCCATCTGTGCCTGGAGATTTGTTGTTTTTAAGAAATTCAATAGATGTCAATATCTCTTTTTCAGTAATTGGACTGTCACAAAAAAGCCTATCAGCACTTTTAATCATTTCAACATTATTTACAGATTCAATAAATTGGGTAGCGACCTTTGCGTTATAATTGGATTCATACAACTTTGAGTAGAAATTACAACAAAATTGAGAGATAATTTTTGCATCATCACTGACCGTACCATTTATATTGAATTTATGAATAGTATTGGCTTTAGATCTACTTTTTCCTAAGCGGAAAAAATAAGTAGAATTCTGCTCTCCCTCCTCTATCTTTTTCTTGAACGAACAAAAGCTCCTTCAGCTTTCTGGCGGTAGAGCTCATCCAGTTTAGATTGAAAGGACCTAAGATGTAATCTATCCTCCTCCGAGACCTCGTCTGGTGGGAGTTGATATATTATGGAACTTTGAACAATTAGATTTTCTTCTTCTGCTGCTGCCCTTGACTTAGCTATTTTTGCCCCATACTGTCTTAACATTTTACTCCTCTCAAATTTTAAAATTTCCCAGTTTATGCCATAGGAATTCTCAATATTAGCCTTGTGTATAAAATGTTTTAACAGTCGCGTGATTTCAGATTTTACAATTGTATGGCTCAAAAGCGAACTATTTAATTTCCAATATGAGGATCTATTAATTGCAATAGTTGGAAAGAGTTGCAAGTTAATATATATTGCTCTATGGTCCGTAAGTGAAGTTGTAAGGATATTGACTGTGACACTGTCCTTTGACAGACTACTTGATATTAACCAGAAATCAATACGCGATTCCCTTGAACCAGAACGGTTACTCCAGGTAAATGATATATCGTCAGGAAATTTGTCTCTCAAATATCTGTTACATTAAATTTATCCATAAATGTTTCCAATCTCAAATTTTTCTCTAAAATGTTGTGCTGGGGCCATCGATCTATAGTGTCATTTAGTGAAACATTAAAATCTCCTCCAATTATTAAATTTGAAAAACTAATCCTTGTATCTAAAGAGTCAATTAATTTATCATTTTCAGGTTTGGTATTATAGCCATATAAATTGACAATTGTGAAAATGGAGTGATTGTATTCTACTACCAGACAAATATAATGACCCAAAGAGTCACAATCTGAATGTAGAACAATACCTCCGAAGCTACCTTTGAGAGTTGTGACCCCAGCTGACCTCTCTGTGCCGTGGGAATACCAAACATCGTTACCCCACTGAGACTTCCAGAAGTTCACATCAGCAGATACGGAATGGCTTTCTTGGAAAAAACAAATCACTTTCATATTTCTTAGCAAACAAAAATAAGGCTTTACGTTTACAAATCTGTCTCAACCCGCTGGCATTAAGGGAAACAATAGAAAATGAAAACAAAAAATAAATAGCTAGAAATTTAAGGAACCAATATTGTGTGCTTAGCAAAAAAATAAAAAATAAACCTCACTAAGGGACCGAACATTGCAAGGATGAAAATAACTCGGCAGAAATACAAGAAATATTTTTTAAGGTACGACTCAGGTGCTGAAACTTAAAGTGTCCTCAAAATATAAATGAAGCATAGACTTAATGATCCAAAACATCAGAAGGATCAATGAAAAAGCATTCAACCAAGTCCAAGCAACTGTGCAACATTGTAGAGACTTTTCCATTTCTTAGCTCCCCCCATATTCACCTCTCATTCTGAAGATGGGAAAACTTCCGTCCCATTAACAAAACCCCGGCATCCGACGTAACAGGTCTTTTTATTTTCTCTGCCAGCCTTCTCAATAATGGGCCACAACTTGCTCCGGCGCTCCTCTCTCTTGTCAGGAAAGGTCCTCAGCAAACTTCAGGTCCTGGTTGTCCTTTAAGAATGGAGATGTCTTAGCTGCTTTCCACAGGCCATCTCTGGTTCTGCGGGAGATGAACTGGATGATAATAGGTCTGGGACTGGTGTTGTTTGGGCGTTTGGAGCCGACCCCGATGTACGGTGTCAATGGTGTCATAAAGTTAATTTTTACATTCAGGCAACACAACCTGACAAATCTCAACAGCAACTCTCCATGTATCCTCCTGTTGCTCTTCTTTGACACCAAACAGCCTGAGGTTCCACCGTCTGAAGTATCGCTGGAGATCTGTGATTCTTTGCTGGTTTTTATCCATACGCTCTTCCTCTTTGGAGATTTTCTGCTCCAAAGTGCCCACTCTGCATTTGACATCTTTTATCTCTTCACGTGCAAAGTCCACAGTTTTTCTGATCCAGGTCATCCATTCTTTCGTTTATTAGCTTTGACAGAGTTTCAACAATATCCACGCTATCTACCTTTGAATGCAACGCTGTCTTTGGCGCCGGAGACTGGCTGGGTGAGACGGGTAGAGGTGGAAACTCGTCCATTACGTCCTCGATAATTGGGAGAGGTAGTGAAAGAGCCGTGTAGTGATGGCAGTTATCAAGCAGTGGGTTTACCGACCCGGCTGTTTGGCTAGCATTAGCCTTTAGTAGTAGCTTCGTCCTGGAGCTAGCCGAGGGTCTTTTATTGTCACGCTGTGACATTTTGTCGCTTTACTGATCAAAATCAGTCCTTTTCTGGCTTAAATACCGAAAACGCTTCTGAGGTCTGAGTTGACACAGTGTTCCTACAGTATTATAGCGTTACATTTGCTAAGCTGGGGAGTAAGCGTGCACTTACTCCGCCATCTTGGAACGCCCCCTCGCTCTTTGATCCTTTGACCTTCAAAGGACCATTCTGACGTCACGGTCGACTTCACGGTCTCTCGAGTCCTTAAATAGGGGAGCTCCTTTAACAGTTTACATTGGAGCATTTTCAGAAACAGCCAGTTGTTTTAGACAAAGCGAATACGTATTTAACCTGTGACACCGTGCTTTAAACCTTTAAAAAATGTCACAGGAATCATTAGATAACTTACCTTCTGGAAGCGATAGTGGAGATGAGTCACTAAGAGTGCAGCTTGAGGCTAGTGACATGAGAGTGTCTCAGCTTCACAGAGACATAGTGCTTCACCTTGAGCGCAGCCGTAGAATAAATGCAGAACTCATGGAAGAGGTCAAAAATATTGAGAAAAAAAACGCAGATCTCAGGGAAGAGCTCGAAAATATTAGGAAAGAAAACGCAGATCTCAAGCAAGAGCTCAAAAATAGTAGGAAAGACAACTCAGCACGCATGGAAGAGCTCAAAAATAGTAGGAAAGAAAACATAAAGCTCTTGGAAGAGCTCGAGAATAGCAGGAAAGACAACGAAGAGCTCGAAAATAGCAGGAAAGAAAACGCAAAGCTCTTGGAAGACCTCGAATATAGCAGGAAAGACAACACAGAGCTCATGGAAGAGCTTGAAAATAGAAGGAAAGAAAACACAAAGCTCTTGGAAGAGCTCGAGAATAGCAGGAAAGACAACGAAGAGCTTGAAAATAGAAGGAAAGAAAACGCAAAGCTCTTGGAAGAGCTCGAGAATAGCAGGAAAGACAACGAAGAGCTCGAATATAGCAGGAAAGAAAACGCAAAGCTCTTGGAAGAGCTCGAGAATAGCAGGAAAGACAACGAAGAGCTTGAAAATAGAAGGAAAGAAAACGCAAAGCTCTTGGAAGACCTCGAATATAGCAGGAAAGAAAACGCAAAGCTCTTGGAAGAGCTCGAGAATAGCAGGAAAGACAACGAAGAGCTCGAAAATAGCAGGAAAGAAAACGCAAAGCTCTTGGAAGAGCTTGAAAATAGAAGGAAAGACAACACAAAGCTCATGGAAGACCTTGAAAATAGCAGGAAAGACAACGCAAAGCTCAGGGAAGAGCTAGAAAATAGCACGAAGCGAATGCAGAGCTCATGAAAATGTGGAAAATAATCAGCGCCTACTTAAAGTAGGTTCAGGTCTTGCCACAGCGGCCATTGTTGTTCCTGCAGCTTGCTGGGCCATCTCAAAGCTTTTCCGCTAAAGTGAATGTCCCGCTCTGTGGGATCATGATAATAATCATGATCCCACAGAGCGGGATCGCTAATAATTGGATTCTGGTCCACATCCACAATTACAGCCCTACTGTAATTGTGGATGTGGACCAGAAACCCTTAAAAACAGTAATGATGTTTTCCAGCCACATTCCACCTTCATCCTGGCGCTGTTCCCGCTGGTGCAGGGTCTGCTCTTGACAAAAGGTTTCTCAATTTGCTTCTGTCCAAGGTGTCCTCAGACGATGCGTTAACGGTCTTAATGTCTTCCTTGATTTTGTCCATCCACCGTTTCTTCGGTCTGCCTCGAGGCCGGCGCCCTTCTGGGTCGATCCTCATAGCCATTTTTGGTACAGAGTTCTCATCGCTTCGAATCATGCGTCCATACCACCTCAGGTGGGACTCGAGCATCTTTTGGACTCCAGCCACAGCCCACCAGCCTGTCATAAATTCTGTGCTCTCCTTTATGTTTGATTTTATTTTGCCCCTCACACCCCAACCAGTCATGGCAGAAGACCGCCCCTCCTGAGCCTGGTTCTGCCAGAGGTTTCTTCCTGTTAAAGGGAGTTTTCCTCTCCACCGTTGCCAGAGTGCTTGCTCACAGGGGATCATTTGATTGTTGGGATTGAATTTTTGGGTTTCGTTTAATTGGCTTGAACTGAAAAACCTAAAAATTCAGGTGAGGGTTTTACATAGTGGAGAGCACTACATTTGTTAACTGCACTTTTTTTTATTTGTAGTTTTTGCAGTGCTTCCTACTACAAAAACTACAAATAAAAAACTTGCAGTTAGCAGCAAATCAAAATAAAGAAAACACATTTTTAAAAGATCCACTACTGCTCTGTGTATTTACTTCAATGAACAATTGTATGTTTTTGTGGTAGAAGATTATAGATTGTCCAAATATGTGAGAGTTTTAAAATTAGCAATGCATGAGATTTACTGTGGCACAGATCGTTGAGCAGATCGTGTGTTGATCTGAGTCCTGTGATTTCCAGTAGTGATTTATTCCCAAGACAAAATCAAATTGTCCTCTGCTGCCGTGTTGTTGCACAATGAAAAAGATGGAGGTTTCAGAAACAGTCCGACCCTGGTTACTGTCTCAGATATGACGCTAGTCTTATCCTGTCTGCTTCTGTGTGTATATATGTAATATGCATATCCACATAATTATGGATTATTATAATTATGATATTTAATAAACAAACACTGTGTTTTAAAGAACATACACTAAGAAACTGATTGTATTAAATTTTTATTTCAAATATATTTCATTATATTTTCTGTCATCATTTTACTATAGATTAAGTGCAAGAGTTGTTAAGTGTGGATAATTGAATAATAGTTTATTGCAATAGCAAATTGCGCCTTGTTCTCAGATGGACAGCAAGTGGAGAGTGATAGATGAGATGAGAAGATGAGAGGAGGAAGAGAGGCAAAGAGTGATTCACAGGCAGAGCCTAGTTTATTTACCACAGTTTTTGTTGCCTTATGGTTCCAAGCGCTTTCACCAGTCTTTGCATTTTTTTATTATCTCATAACACTTGTTTAATCAGCTACCATCTCTCCTATGGAAGTTTTACTGTCTACAGTCCCAGATCAACACAGCCCTGCCCTCCAGCACTATCAGCAGCGGGAGCAGCAGAAACCCCTCAACAGCAACATTTTACCCCATCAGGTAAAAGATAGGCTATATTTGCTTTGCCTTATCGCCACCTCACAACACTGATATAGTATGATGCGATCTCATATTAGATTTTTGATGAATGTGTGTTGTTGTTATTCAGCCTGGTTCAATATGCCCCTTTTTAACTTGAGCACCTGTCCCTTTAAAATCTCTGAATGGCCCTGACCAGGAGGGGATTAAAGAAGAGTGGGGTGAGAGCCAGACTCAAGAGGCAGATACACAAACAACGAGCGCTGCCGTCCATTATCTTTGCTAATGTGCTAATGTGACAAGCTGCAAGTCTGCATCACCCACTTCCATGAGTACAGAACTGCCTCCGTTCGGGCATTTACGGAATCTTGGTTAAACAACAGCGACGGCAACAGCACGCTACACATTGCTGGCTCACCACCCCTTCGTCTGGACAGAGACCGTGAACGCAGCGGGAAGCAACATGGCGGTGACGTGTGTCTGTATGTAAACAACAGCTGGTGCTCTAAAGTCACTGTGAGGGAGAAGCTGTGCACTTCAGACATCGAGCTTCTGGCTGTTTCCCTGTGCCCCTACTACCTCCTCAGAGAATTCCCACAGCTTTTCATCATCTTGGCCCTGACAACATCAGCAGTGGAGTCCCGAGGCACTGTGCAGGGCAACTAGGAAGTGTGTTCCGGACTCACTGTTAGGATCCACTGATTTAGTCACTGATCAACCTTCAGTCACGTAGGAAGACAGAGCTTCATGTTTATGGGATTAATGTGCAGTTTCATTGAATCTGTATTTATCTTTAAACAGGGTTCACACGGGTGCTTGAAATATGTGATGTTTGGTGCAGTTTTCCTGTTTTGTGGGGAAGAAAGGCTTTTTAAGTCAACCTAAGATGATTCGTTTTCATTTTCACATGGTCTTAGTGAGGTGATGCAAAGTGAAACATGCTTTCTGTTTGTTTTTTTCGGGGATGTGCTGGGAAAGCTTGAACATGGACCTTGAAAGTGCTTAAAAAGTGCTTGAATTGGAGCCAGAAAAAGGCGTATGAACCCTTGACTGGGAGGTGATGGAGTCTGAAACCATGTGATCACTGTAAGCTCTTTGATTTATTACCTGATGGACTAGCAACACCTTCAGTGTGTTTAAATGAGAATGAATCCAGCTTTACTTTAATATAGACAGCACTGTGCAAAAGTCTTGAGCCCTCGTTTCTTTACATTTTGCAGGAGAATTGGAAACGGCTGCAGCGATTCACTGAAACGTGCAAATATTCATTAAAAATACAGAATATGAGGCAAAAATCAAGTCTTTACAGTTGTAACGAGCTTGAACGTGAATGGTGTGGCACACCCAAAATGTGTGACCACTTTTGTGTTAATCATCTAATTTAATTTATTTAATTTGTTTATTTGTTATTTTCTGTGACTATGAATATTCAAAGTGACTTTGGTAACATGACCAATTTATGCAGTATATTATTTTGTCACATGGACTGTACAGAAGGACAGGAAAAAAATGGAGCAACACCTCAGGTGAAACTATTATTTCAAGGCAGGTGCACCCCAGTTGCTTTAGGGGGATGGACTTCCGCCCACTATTCAGAGGCAAACCGAGTGCACTGTCTTCATTGCTCCTTAACTTTACCTGTATTTGCAGGTTAGTACTTGGTAGTGATGGGTAGATGAGGCCTCGTGAAGCGTTTCAGCACATTCCCCAAACTGTATCGATACTGTGTCGACACAATGTTGCTGTTTTGCTCCATACTGACACCTGCTGGACCTTAAATATCATTGCAGGCAACTTACTTGAGACTCACAACAGACACTGATTCAATGACCTCGTCATACTTGTACACTGTAAGGTACTTTCCATGGAATCATTTTATATCTTTTACATTTCAAATATTGTAGACATCTATAAAATATATTGTGAATGACACTAAGTGAAAATTAAAATGAAAGTATTGTGAATGTAATATTACCCATTTGACTCAGAGTTTATTATAAAATTCTATTCAGAAAAAAAAGTTTATCCAATGTTTTTGCATTCAGTCTATTGCGTTTTTTTGACACCATTTCCCCAGCTTTGGAAAACTCACAGGCACAGATGAAGATGGGGTACACAAAAACTGTAAAGTCAGGTGGAAAAAGTTCTGATAAGATGTCTTCCTATTCCCCCAGTACCTTAAAGGATCCTCTGATCTTGGAATGTTTCTCTCAACACTCTCCACAATACTAAAGGGTTGGCAGTCCTTCTAATAAAATTCAGGACTGCCTGGTCCAGAACAGTCTTCCTAGATGCTTGATTTCAAAATAATAAAACACATATTAATAAAAAAAAAAAATGATGATAAAGCTGTTCAGTGTCAATATAGCCTGACCTGTGTTCATTCTCGGTGTGTTTGTCTCCTCATTTTCATGTTTGGGTTCTCTGTAATGCCTAAACATTAAGGAGGTGCTTTTGTTTGTGTAAGAAAGCGCCGCAGAACAGATGCGACATTTAACCTGCATAAAATGAAATAAATAATTTACACTTCAACTCACATTGCTGTTTTTCCTATTCTGATAGATTACACTGAAACAAAGACAGACAAACTATTACCTTCTTTGCAGTTAAAAGATCAAAATGATCCCACACAGCAGAAACATTTCTTTTTCTTTCGGGCTCCATTTTGTTATGGAGAGATGTGTTTTGTTTTTTAATCTTTGCGAGAGTAATTTCATGGTTTTTTTTTGTGGTGACTCATTCCATTGGCAGATGCGGATGCGGTACTTTTTAAACACAGTTTGGCGCGTTGGCAATGAGCGATACAGCAGCTGTATCGATCACGTGACTTTTTCTTAAAGCGACGCACGCACCGATACAGGCTTCGCTAGGTGAGCTTGATACATGCGTCGGTGCGTCAGTGTTGCTGGACCCATCACTAGTACTTGGTAAAAAAAAATACTACCACTGTCTGTTACATACCAATGTTTTATCTCCATGCTAAGTTGTAAAGAAGTATGACAGTATCTGTAACACAGCCGCGCGTGAACCCGCATCAGTGTGAGACAGCGGGGTCAGGCTGCGCAGGCCGCTAGCAGAAACGTCACGGTAATGTTTTGGTATTGTGGGTCGTAGCGCCCAGAGCATTGTCTTGCAGGAAGGTCATGCATATAGAGTTATTTTATTTTCATTATGGAGGTTGACACTCCCGCACACTTTACAATTGTATATAAAGTTTTTGATAGTAGGATGTTTTATTGCTTAAGTATTATTGAGGTTGGAAAAGTATAAAGCTGTTTAACATGTGAGTGTTAATGACATGTTAAATAGAAGGAAGTTGCCCATGTTATACGGAAGCGAGTTTCATCTTCAGTGTGCTGTAAGTGATGTGTGTTTATTTTTGCTCAATTTCAGTATTCAGAACCGCTACAGTTGTCCACTTTAATTTCAACCACATAAGTGTGTGGTTTGCTTTAAATACAGTTGAATATTGCTGTAAATTCACTGTAGATTACGGTGGCTTTCAATTGCTTAAGCGAGAGCATGTGTGTACTTTTGTTTTGCTTTCACTGAGCGATCACATGAAGCACATGTAAAATAGTGGAAAGTGTAGAGTGTGAATCAGTTTATTTTTTGTGCTTGTGACTTTGGAAAATGGACATATATGGACACTGGCACTGAAAGAGTCATGCACACATGGATATTGTTAATGTTGTTCATGTTTATTGAAACTTGAATAAGAGATGCAATCTGAGAGGCAAACCGAGTGCACTGTGTCTTCATTGCTCCTGAACTTTACCTGTATTTGCAGGGATTTCTTCTTTGTTATTATGGCACCATTCCTGGGGCCCGTAACAGTTGGTCTGACCTTCATCCTTCAGTTCACTCTGAACTCTCTGAGCAGCTCTCTGTCGTCTCTGTGAGGACCTGCAGGAACACTTCTCCAGACTTCTTGAAGGACATTCAAAGCTCTTCTGCCTTTTATTGATGATGTTGATGATTCCACACTGTTTATGTCCTGGTGAGCTTTGTGCCCTGGGAATGACAGACCATGACTGATATTTTGTAGATCAGACTGCGTAGTTGTGAACTGAGTTTTGTAACTTTGTAAACCGAAAGATCAGAAAATGATACCTTTGTGCATCTGTAGATGAGAATTTGTGTATTTGTGTAATGTACCCCTCTGACAGCCAAACCCATTAATATCCTGTCTGCTTCTGCCGGTTTCCTTCATTTAAGATACAGTCCTGATTAAAAGGTTTAAGACCACTTGAAAAATGGCAAAAATCATATTTTGCATGGTTGGATGTTAACAAATGTTGTTACTAAGAAAATGTTTTATTCACAAATGCAGACATTTCAAAGCTAAATGACATGATTTTGAAAATGATAAGTGATATTAAGTGTATTCATTGTTAATCACAGAATCATAATTTATATATGATTTTATTGATAGCTAATTATGTTTAACTGCTCAGCACTGATCAGAGTATAACCAGGAATAAGTTTAACCTGTGTGATAGATCAGAAAATGTAACATAGACAGGCTTCACACACTGTGTGTGTGTGTGTGTGTGTGTGTGTGTGTGTGTGTGTGTGTGTGTGTGTGTGTGTGTGTGTGTGTGTGTGTGTGTGTGTGTGTGTGTGTGTGTGTGTGTGTCTCAGCTCCAATTATAGAAGATCCACCACCAGAACACAAAATATATGATTGCAAAGGCAGAGAAGCAGAACAAGTTCATCTAAAGGCAGATGTTGCTTAAGGAAGTAAACTAGAAGCCAAGTATAATAAAACTGACAGCATGTTTTAAAAAATGCAGGGGTGGTTAGCAGAGATGGGAAAAAAGTAATCCGATTACTTTTTTCAAGTAACGAGTAAAGGGATTACTATTGCAAAAACGGTAATTAGATTACCGTTACTTTCCCGTAGGAACGCTGCGTTACTAAAACCGTGATTTTTTTTTGCGAGAATGTCTCATGACAGTGACGTAAATGAGTGTGACGTTCCTGACAACAGCTGTGTGCAGATCAACAATGGATAATATATCGAGTGCGGGAGAGAGTATGAGCGTGCAGCGTTTAATGCGTGGAAGTACTGACCTTACTTTGAGCTTGATTCCATAAAAAGTGACAAAAACATTAGCGTCTGCTGTTCACTGCGTGGGAAGAAAACCCCTTAAATTCCGAGCAAGCACCGAGTACGCTACGACGTAATGTGAAATTCACAGAGAAACTCGCGGATTCTTCAACTGACCGCTGTGGCACACCTGCACCAGGGTAAACCTCCGCCTACGCCACTCCTGCTATACAGGTGAAAATAGAGCAACAGGACCGCTAGTCTTTGATTTTATTTATTTTCTGCTGTGTTTGACTTGCATTTATTTGAAAGAGTGAGTGTAAACACAAAAAAATTTTTATTTTATGTGCTGGAATGTGCAGAAAATAGGTTTAAATGTTAAAAAAAAAAAAAATTTCTTCCACTCAGTGAATGTTGCATATAATTTAATTTTTGCTTGATGCATAAAGTTAAGATTAAAACTAATAAAACAAGTTTTAAAAAGAGACTTTTCCATTTGATTACATTTTGTATGATGGATTATGCAGAAAAAGTAGAATTGGGTTGAAGGATCTATCGCTTTATCACCTATTCAAGTTGTAAATCGTGTTTTTAAAAAGTAACTAAGTAATTAATTACTTTTGAAAACAAGTAATCAGTAAAGTAACAGGATTACTTTTTTGGGAAGTAATCAGTTACTGATTACTTTTTTCAAGTAACTTGACCAACACTGGTGGTGACGGCAGCAAATTCTTATGAACATCACCTGGGGCTGTGTCACTGTACTAGGCATACAATGAAACTCTGAACAGGGTCTTCCTTTGTGTCATTGTTCTTGTCATTTGCTTCATGACCACTTCTATAAGACTGCTGAAGTGACTCAACAGGTAGGATCATAACAGCAGTAAGACAACTGGATCCAACACCTTTTCCACGGAGGCGTTTTCTGCAGAGATGAATGGACAGTAGAGGAGTCATAAGTATCCCTCACAGGATAAAGGCCTGAAATGAGGTGATGGGGGTTGATAGAGACCATAAAACAGGAGTGGTGACAGGCCTGCAGCTGTGAAGAGAGCTGAGACCCATGTTGACAAACAACAAAACCAACTGGTATGTTTGAATTCCTATTCTACATACATTTGGACTCTGGTCCTATGGACAGTGATTGAAACAACTGGAAGTGACATTTATGACGCCCTGCCGAACTCAAACCACTCTGCACAGAGAATGTGTGATCACCGCAGAGCTGGAATGATTTTGAAAATGTTCATTTCTGTTTTGACTGTTAACAATTCATTTGTTTGCTCATAGGATGCAGTTTACCACTGAATGAGATCAATGAGGAATACGATGACTGCTGATACATTTGTCAAATGTGTACTCCTGCAGTAATTTAGGGTGATTAACAGATGTTGAATATAAAAAACAGGGCGGAAATGTCAGGTTTTTATGGTTGCTGGGAGGATACATACAGACCTCCAAGGTTATCTGCAAAATGTTTGAGAAAAGGTAAAATTACATTTAATTACATTTATTGGTAAAATTACATCCCCGTGGTCTGCCAGGATGACGCGCCGCTCCTCCGTGACCCCTGTCCTCCCCGGCTCAACGTGCGCCGGGCGAACCTCCGCAATCTGAGGCCACTGTGTCGGACTCCCTGTGCTGCTGGGGCTTATACCTCATCCCCGGCTCCTGTCAGGATTGGGCTGGTAAACGCCAGATCGCTGGTGAACAAATCTTTTATTCTGAATGAGTCATTCATCTCCTGGAAACTGGACTTCATGTGTGTCACGGAGACTTGGCTTAATACTGGTGAGTCCAGTACTTTATCTGAACTTTTACCAGCGGGTTGTTCCTATTTTAATACACCAAGGACATCAGGGAGAAGAGGAGGTACGGCGGTTGTTTTTAAAAAGGTTTTTAAATGTAAACAGTGTGTTTTACAGCCCTCGTTTTCCAGCTTTGAGCTCACGTGTTTTGAAGTTAATCGCTCTAACTCTGTGCTCTTTGCTGTTATTTATCGTCCCCCTAAATACAATAAGAATTTCATAAATGACTTTTCAGAATTTCTAGCTGGGATTATGCCCAACTACGATCACGTTCTTATTGTGGGAGATTTTAATATCCATGTCTGCTGCCCTGATAAACCTCTGGTGAAGGAGTTTTTAAGCCTCATTGACTCTTTTAATCTGGTCCAGTCCGTACCTGGTCCCACACATGAACACGGACACACACTAGACCTGGTCTTGTCACACAGTCTACCTGTGTCTAACGTGGAAGTGACTGACACTGCTTTCTTTGACCATATGGCTGTATTATTTGATGCTGTGTTTTCACGCACTACAGTTCAAACCAGCGCTCCTGTTCGCCGCTGTCGGATTATTAACCCTTCCACTGCTGCCCAGTTCTCAACTGCTTTTAACCAGCTGTCTATCCCCGCCGATCGTACTCCCTTGGACACAGAGATCCTCAGCTCCTGGTTTCAATATTCTTGCCTTACTATTCTGGACTCTGTGGCACCATTAAAAACCAGGAAGCCCAAGGCTAAAACTGACCCTTGGTTTAATGACGCCACTCGGGCTGTGAGGAGGGAGTGTCGTAGAGCTGAACGCAGATGGAAGAGGGACAAACTGCAGGTGTCTCTTCAAATCCTAAAGGACTGCTGGCGCCTCTATCAGGATACAGTCAAAGAGGCTAAAAGAAAATATTTCTCTAAGATCATTTCCTCCAACAGTCACAAGCCACGTGTGTTATTTAAATCTATTGACTTAGTCTTAAATGCTCCACAAAGTGGCTGTTTGGAGGCCTCTCATAAACTGTCTAATGATTTTGTGTGTTTTTTCATTGAGAAGGTTGCAACCACGCGGGCTCTCATTTCTTCCCTGAGTCTGACCCCTCTGTCTTGATCCCTTGCTCTGCTGTTTTTAACCAGTTTGAGCCTGTGTCCCTTTCTTATTTAGAGGATGTGGTCGGCCACCTGAGGCCCTCTGGTTCCCCAAATGATCCTGTCCCACCACAGTTTTTTAAGGAGATTTTTCCTAGCATAGGCCAGGCTGTTCTTACTGTTATAAACAGCAGTTTAATATCTGGTGTAGTCCTGCTAATTTTAAGCATGCGGTAGTACAACCCTTGCTTAAGAAACCTGCCCTGGACCACACTGTATTGGCTAACTACAGACCTATCTCCAACTTGTCCTTTATGTCTAAAATCTTAGAGAAAATTGTACATTGCCAATTGATGGATTTTTTAAATGAGAATGGTATCCTGGAGGTCTTTCAATCAGGTTTTAAAAACTTTCATAGCACAGAGTCAGCACTCTTAAAGGTTTTTAATGATATCCTCCTTACCTGTGACTCTGGTAATCATGTTGTTCTTGTCCTCCTTGACCTAACAGCTGCCTTTGACACTGTAGACCACAACATTTTACTGTCTCGCTTGCACCATCTTGCAGGCATTCGTGGTACTGCTTTGAAATGGTTTAGGTCTTATCTTTGTGACAGAACTTTTAGTGTTAACTTTTTAGGGTATGAGTCTTCCTCTGCCACTTTTCAGTCTGGGGTCCCATGAGGGCTCAATTTTAGGGCCTCTGCTTTTTCATTATATTTACAGCCCCTGGGAACCATCCTCAGAAGGCATGGAATATCCTTCCACTGCTATGCTGACGACTGTCAGATTTATCTGCCTCTGAAGCAGAAAGATGCATTCTCCATTAAGCCACTTCTAGCATGTCCAGAAGACATTAAATCTTGGATGTCCCTAAACTTTCTAAGGTGTAATTCAAGCAAAACTGAGGTGATTCTGTTTGGTCCTAGTGGACCTTGTGAACCCTCTGCTATTAATTTGGGACCCCTGGGAGAGTATTTTAAATCTGTTGTTACAAACCTGGGTTTTAAGATGGACAGTGATTTTAAATTAGACAGTCAAATTAGGGCTACTGTCAAGTCCAGTTTTTACCATTTAAGGCGCTTGGCAAAGATGAGACCTATTTTATCCAGGCCGCATCTTGAAACGGTAATCCATGCTTTTATTTCATGTCGTCTAGATTACTGTAATGCTCTGTATTGTGGAGTTAGTCAGCATCTTCTCTCTCTCGTCTGCAGCTGGTCCAGAATTCTGCTGCACGACTTTTAACCAAAACTCGTAAAGAGAGCACATAACTCCCATCCTGGCTTCACTCCATTGGCTGCCTGTATATCATAGAGTTCATTTTAAAATCCTCATGTTTGTTTTTAAATGTTTAAACTGTCTTGCCCCAACTTACCTCTCTGAGCTTCTGCATCCTTACTCACCCCCCAGGTCTCTCAGGTCAGCTGACAAGCTGCTCCTGGAGGTACCCAGGTCCAAGAGGAAGCTCAGAGGGGACAGGGCCTTCTCTATTGCTGCTCCTAATCTGTGGAACAATCTGCCCCAGCACATTAGAGAGGCCCCTTCACTGTCCACTTTTAAAACACATCTTAAAACCCATTTTTACTCCTTGGCATATGACACAGTCTGACCCGATTTTATTGTTTTGATCTAATGTGCTGATTTTATTGTTTTAAATGTAATTCTCATCATCATTTTTTATACTATTTTATTATTGTCTTTGCTATTTGTGCTAATTTTATTTATTTTAATGTCATTTTAATAATCATTTTCATACACACACACACACACACACACACACACACACATATATATAAATAATTAAAATATATATGTATATTATTATTTTTCTTATTTTTTAACATGTTCAATGTATCACTTTGGCATGTCAAGTGTACAGCACTTTGTGTTCAGCTGGGGGCTGATCTGAAAGTGCTATATAAATAAATTGCTTGCTTGCTTGCTTATTGCCGGCAATAAATGTAATTTGTGATGGGCTCCGCCAGGACTGCCCTTTGTCACCGATTCTGTTCATAATTTTTATGGACAGGATTTCTAGGTGCAGCCAAGTGGCGGAGGGCTTTCACTTCGGTGGCCTCAGAATCTCATCTCTGCTTTTCGCGGATGATGTGGTTCTGTTGGCTTCATCAGGTGAAGGCCTCCAGCTCGCACTGGAACGGTTTGCAGCCGAGTGTGAAGCAGCGGGAATGAGGATCAGCACCTCCAAATCTGAGGCCATGGTTCTCAGCCGGAAAAGGGTGGAGTGCCCACTCCGGGTCGGGGACGAGTTCCTGCCCCAAGTGGAGGAGTTTAAGTATCTCGGGGTCTTGTTCGCGAGTGATGGGAGAAGGGAGCCGGAGATCGACAGACGGATTGGTGCTGCGGCTGCAGTGATGCGGATGCTGCACCGGCCTGTCGTGGTGAAGAGGGAGCTGAGTGTGTAAGCGAAGCTCTCAATTTACCGATCGATCTCGTCCCTACCCTCACCTATGGCCACGAGCTGTGGGTAGTGACTGAAAGAACGAGATCGCGGATACAAGCGGCAGAAATGAGCTTCCTCCGAAGGGTGGCTGGCCTCTCCCTTAGAGATAGGGTGAGAAGTTCGGCCATCTGGGAGGGGCTCAGAGTAGAGCCGCTGCTCCTCCACATCGAAAGGAGCCAGATGAGGTGGTTCGGGCATCTGACAAGGATGCCTCCTGGGCGCCTCCTGGGTGAGGTGTTCTGGGCATGTCCCAACGGGAGGAGGCCCCGGGGCAGACCTAGGACACGCTGGAGAGATATCTCTCTGCTGGCCTGGGAACACCTTGGTGTTCCCCCGGATAAGCTGGAGGAGGTGGCTGGGGAGAGGGAGGTCTGGGCTTCTCTGCTTAGGCTGCTGCCCCCACGACCCGGCCCCGGATAAAGCGGATGAAGATGGATGGATAGAAAATTACATTTCACTGGAATGCAACACAAACCACACACTATGTATAAACTTATTTTACATTGTGTCTTCAGCAGCTGCATGAGAGACTTTTGTAACATGGTAAAGGACCAGAGCGCCTGACTGCAGCTTCATAGAAAATGAGCAATCAGAAGTAGTTTCGACTATGGAGCCTGAGTGTGTGAATAAAACACAGGAAACCAAAATACAGCTCAAAAATATATATATATATATATTATGTTTGTTATGAGAAATATATAGACCGATGTACAAAAAAATAAAAATATATGCATATATATCACAAACAAAAATAATGTTGACAATACAAAACAGCTTATTAGGTTCCAAAAGGAGGTGGGATTTGGTTTAGTCCAGTATGACATCACTTTAGTTTCATTGACCTGTGAGAGGTCATGTGTCAACAGTTCAGTTTAGGCCAAAGGTTCGCAAGTCCTACCGCAATGCAGCAGTGGTCGGGTGGCTCGCCATCCCGCGCTGATCAGGGCTGATCGCGAAAAAAAAAAAAAACTGACCTAAACAAGGTCAAAAACATAAATTATCATTCACAGAAGAAAATGAAACAGCATTCTACTGCTGTGACAAAATAAATACATAAATAACAAAGTCAAGTAATTAATGACAATCAATAATCAAAACATCTCTTATAATGACTATCATTCAAAATACAATTACAAAACAACATTCTCATGGGTCCTATCAAAGTATATTAGCAATTAGGCTAATAAACATTATGCAAAGCTTATCAAATATATTTACAAAACGCATTTAATCAAAGGTGTTGCGCAACAAGTTCAATAATCTAAATGGAATTTAACTCAATGCAAAAGTCTCATAGGCCGTTTTGGCATTTAATTAGAAAAGTAACAAAAAACATCCAAAACGGACAAAACTACAAAAATCAAATCACTCGTTCAACTCTTGATACGTTAATTCAACATTCGGCCATAGTGGAATAAACAAAAACAACAATATTCAATAAATAGAACTAGTAATTGCACTTACTGTCACTAGCCTGGCATTAGCTTACCGGCGTTTTAGAATGCGCGACCGCGGCTCCGCATTTTCATTAAACCAAACAAACAAATAACTCACCGTTGAGTCGATTGCGAGGTGGTGTAAAGATGAATGAATCGGCCGGGTTATTGCACGCTGTCAATTGGTATGTAGTGTATAATTTGTCGATATCTGACAAGTACGCCAACCACAGGGACAACAGCAGCCAGAGGAGCAGGGAACGTGCAGCTGATTGACCCGGAACTTATACGGGTTCATTCCCGCCACAATAAAAGGATTGGCAGAAGTGGGGTCAGACGTTACTGTGGTTACACTTTCCCCTGATGAACATTAGTCAGATGGACCTCTTCGCGGATTTGCCTGAAAGTGACTCACAAGACATGCTTTGTCACATTAATCAGCTCGATGAAGTCAGGTAATTTGTACTGAAACCTCAGGTTTTGCAGACTTTATCATGTTGTAATGTATGTTTTAAAATGATAAAGTTGTAGTGTTTCCCCCCTTCAGTCTCAACCAGTGTTGGGGAGTAACGGAATACATGTACTGCCGTTACGTATTTAAAATATAAAATATGAGTAACTGCCATGGTCGTCGTAAATGTGCAGTCATATTCATTGTGTTCCCGCTAGTGCTGTCAGCGTTAATCTGAAGTGATGTTAACGCCACAACAAGGCAAATCTCCGTTAACGAGCTACCGCGGATCGACCCATGCGTGGGGCTGGACGGAGTCAACACGTTAACGAGCAAACTGCGCTATATATGTATATGTGTATATATGTATACATATGTGTGTGTACATATACATATATATATATACATGTATATATATATATATATGTGTGTGTATATATATATATATATATATATATATATATATATATATATATATATATATATATATATATATATATATATATATATATATATATATATATATATATATATATATATATATATATATATATATATATATATATATATATATATATATATATATATATATATATATATATATATATATATATATATATATATATATATATATATATATATATATATATATATATATATATATATATATATATATATATATATATATATATATATATATATATATATATATATATATATATATATATATATATATGTATATACACACTGTGTTTTGTAGCCTGCTCTTCATTTGCTCAAAATGTATGCCCCGTCTAATTTATACAAATCAGACGCATCTGGTGTGATGAACTTTCACCACCATTGGTTTGAGATAAAAGAACTTGGGCAGACAGCCCACGTCTGTTCATCCAATCAGGCATAGCTCAGTATTGTACAGGTGTAACTGAGAACCTGTCAATCCTTAGTTGTCAGTTTCTATCAGCTCAGCCATCAAGCATCCAAAAATGGAAATAATTTGACCAAATGCCACTGTGGAAGTGTAAATGTATTGATGGTTAATTTGTAACTTTAGCTGATAAAGCCATTTTCAAATGCTAAATTACCAAGTACTACATAAGCTCAGGGATAAATTCATTGACAATATGCGCTGAAAACCAGTATTTTGCTTCATTCGATAGGCAGCTATTTAATAGGCTTGCAGGCAAGATAATGTTAGCCCAAGATTAAACAAAAATTCTTCCACGAATTGAGTTTTTGGTAGAAAACCGCTAATATAAGCTATTGCAGACAAAGTGCTACCCATTTAGTACTACTAGCAAAATAAAATCTGAAGCTGAATCATTTATTGGTTTGTGTTGGACTCTGTGCTGTGCTGGGTCATTTTGTGGACATGAGTGATTTGTGGATTCTCACTTTGCTAATCTAATATTAGCAAACTGAAGCTGAACTGTAGAGGAGGTGGGCAATGAGGCTCAACACTTTGAGATAAAAATGTCACATTAAATTGCTGTGAGTGAAAGTTGAGGAAGGTCTTATAATATTTGGGTTACACTCTAGTCCATAGGTGTCAAACTCTGGCCCGCGGGCCAAATTTGGCCCGCAGCCTAATTACATTTGGCCCGCGAAGCCATGCCAAATTACTATTAGAGCTGGCCTACTGGTATTATACAGCTAATACATATATCGTTTAGTATCAAGCTTTGCTTGTTCCATATTCAGTTTTTCAGCAAAACTTGTTTGAGTCCATAAGAAAAGATTCATTCTTATATCTGGAGGAAGATTTTTTTTTTCAATAAATATTAATGATAGCCCACGACTTTGTTCCAGTTTTGAATTTTGGCCCACTGTGTATTTGAGTTTGACACCCCTGCTCTAGTCCATTCAAACATAAAAAAAAGTGTTTAAACTGTTAAAGTTGTTTTATAGTGCACTTTATACTGAGCTCTGCAACCGAGCTGTCATCTACAAGTTTTGTTTGAATTCTCCTAGAAACCTCACAAACAGATGATGCTTTGTTTTACAGGAAAAAGCTACAGGAGGCCTTGTGCCACTACACCACAGACACCCTCACCTACATTGACACAATGAGAGCATTCTGTCAGATGTTCCCTAAATGGATTCTCTGGAGAAAAACCAAGGTAGAAATAATGAGGGATATCAAAGATAGACTTGAAGCACTTGACCTAAACATCAACCATGTTACTAAGTCAGAGGAAAAAGGTAAAGCCTTTGTGGAGTATATGAAGAGCCAGGTGACTGTGAATGTAGACAGCAAGCGTGCAGAGCTGGAGAATGAGCTGGTCGAAGTGTTGAAGGACACTGCAAGTGGCCTGGAGAGTCTCAGCAGCTTCCTGGATGCAGTGGAGAAGCTGGCAGTGACCTCGCTGCATGTGTTCACGGAGAACCATGTGTTACACCTTCCAGAAGGGATCAGTCCTGAGTATGTTCAGGCTGTCATCTTGGCTGCACGAGTGATCTGTCCTCTGCTGCTGGAGTTTAAAAGAGACGACAACGCCTTCTTCCTTCCCAAACTCCAGAATGTGGAAGTGCTGGCATATCAGCTGGACAGATACATACAGACCTCCAAGACAATCTGTGAGAAGTTGGACAAAAGGTAAACAAATAAATGATATACAAAATATTAAGGAATTTTGCACAGTAAGTATTATCTATTGTATTAAATAAGTTGACCTGCGTTCTTCACAGCTGCTTCAGTGACTTTGGTCTGAAGATGGCTGTAGAAACTGTGGTTGATCTTGATGTGGATTTGCCTGAGGATGACATACAGAGAATGCTTGATCACGTAAATCAGCTTGATGAGATCAGGTAAGTTTTTCTTTTCCCAAATATGTGTCAGCGCAGAGCTTGTTTTTTTTTTATCTCAGGGGTCAGATACTGCTGGTGTCCTACAGGCCTGCATAAGATGTCCTTTGATGTTGGTGCTGTGATGTAGACATTGCCGCTGCAGTGAGACCAGTTTCACTCCTAGTGCATCAGGGGTCTTGAACTCCAGGCCTCGAGGGCCAGTGTCCTGCAGGTTTTAGATCTCACCCTGGGCCAACACACCTGAATCAAATGGTTAGTTCACTACCAGGCCTCTGAAGAACTTCAAGACAAGTTGAGAAGATAATTTAGCCATTTAAATCAGCTGTGTTGGATCAAGAACACATCTAAAACCTGCAGGACACTGCCCCTCGAGGCCTGGAGTTCGAGACCCCTGATAAACATGCTTGGTCTGGACACTACACTATACAAAAAAATGATGTAGCTTCTGGATCTGTAAAGTCAAGCCAGTGTAAATGTTTCTTAACCTCCTAGGACCTGGCGTCCACGTATGTGGAGATCACATTTTGGGTTGTCTAGACCAAAATACAAAATTTTGCTCTACAAGGGCCTGATATCCACTTACGAGGACATTATACTGCCACTACTCTATCAAAATTTAAAACGAATGTCCTCATATATGGATCTCATTTCTCTCAGAAACAAAAATCAGGTTAAAAAAAAAAAAAAATCTGGTAATTCTTTGTTTTTTACATTTATCAGGTCCCAATCAGCCCAAATAGGAAAGAGAAATTAAAAATGCATGACTTGAAAGAGTTCGGGTCGTAGGAGGTTAAACCTTTAGTCTTGTTCATGGGCTGCAGGGGCAACCAAAAAAAAATGTTTTGCAGGACACATGACATGTTTTTGTTGGTCATGTAGCCTTAAAAACTAAACCTAAATATTGTTAATATTGCAATAACATGCTAAAGTTTTAAAATCTGTCACCCCACTTTAAATTTCTTCTCTCAGGATGAACGAGCAGTTCCGAATGGTGTTCTTGTTCCAGGAGGAACCGTGCCATGGGTTCATTAGTGAGTTTGACAAGCGACGGCCCACCATGCTGCAGTTTCTAAAGGGGATGGAGGAGACAGCTGTTCAGTTAGACAGAATGAATATGGGGGCAAAGATTTCCAGTGTGGCAGGCAGCTCCGTGGGGGCAGTTGGAGGTGTGCTGTCCATTGTTGGTTTGGCATTAAGGCCTTTCACAGCAGGAGTTTCTCTAGCTTTGACAATGACTGGAGTCGGGTTGGGAATCACCAGTGGAGTCAGCAGTATTGTTACCACTGCAACAGAGGTTGGAGTAAATGCTACACAACGAAAGAAAGCCTCTGAAGTCTTCAAGAACTTTATGGAGGATGTACAGAGTCTCCAGAGTTGTCTGGAGGAGGTTACCAGTCAAACCATTGCCAAACTGGACGCAGTTGACCAAACTATGTTTATGGTAGTTGGCAAGATTGCAGTTAACGCTATTACTATTGGAAAGGGTATTGGTGCACTTGTTGATTTAGCTTCTGCTGTTAAGGTGTTACAAACTGAAGAGCTGCTCATGAGTGCTGAGAAAGTCGTGGCTCAAAAAGGACAAGTGTTACGTAATGCACCCAGGGTGGCCTCAGATATCCCAGATATTGGTCAGGCAGCAGCCAAAGGGACCCTTGCACTGTCCAAGTCAGCAAGAGCAGGTCTCATTGCACTTAATGCTCTCTTCCTCGGCATGGATATTTTCGTCATCTGTAAAGACAGCATCAGTCTGGCTAAAGGCAGCAAGACTGAACTCTCACAATTCATCAGAGCACGAGCTGCACTTTGGAGTTCAGAGATCGACTCATGGCAGAAGATGCATGACTCTCTGAATGAAGGTTTGCCAACATCAGAAAAAAAGAAGGCTGTCCTGGAGACTCCAATTTATCTGGAGATGGAGGTGAAGAAACAGAGTGAAGCAGAAAGGGTAGAACCATCTGCTGAATGATTTAAAAAAAAAAACTACAATGAAACAGTTCGACTCATGCTAACTGAAACTATGATCAGATCATAGAGCTGTTTTATGTGGAAAATGTTTGAAAGCAATCCTCAGACTGTAGGTCTTTTCAGAAACAGCACGCAGCGAGGCATCCTCATGCTGTAATTACATTAATTGCCAATAAGTCAACTGAAAAAAATGTATATTCTAGAGTTGTGATTACTGCAATATAAAGTATCAGAGAAAATATCTGTCAATGCAAAATTTGAATAATATATGTGATTTGTACATAATTCTGCTGAACATTTTATTTGCACAGTCAAATATAAAACCTTATTTAAGAATTACTTCCAGATAGACATTTTTTCTGTAATATAGTTCTGTAATTACACAGTAATTACATGAAGTTCTGGTGCACAGATTTTAGAACAGATGAAATATTCTTGTACCAGTCTGACCAGTCTGCTGTGTGTGTACTGCACTGGTAATTTAACAGCAGCACTAATCACATGTAATGATCATAATGTAAATGTAGTCTGTTTCTTTTTTGTATAAATACTTGTATCCTTAAATTTTCCCTCTGTTGATATATAAAGTTTTAACTTATCCAGTGAAATGTGTTAATATCCAGAATTGTTTTAGTGAATATAATTAAAAAGCTATGCCTGTGGTTGATGATAGGCAGCAGATACGAGATGAAAACTAAAACAAAAACTAAAACAAAAAAATAGATGTTGTAGTTTTTCTTGTTTAAGAATCAATTTTTTTTCAGAACATTTAGTCAGACTCTCTGGTAATTTGATAAACATGGATACCTTTTCCAGTGGCCTCTTACACATTTGCAAGTTTCACTTATAAAACATGTGACAGTTGTAATTACAGTTTTAATTACAAATATATGATGATGATGATGATATCTTCCAGATGAAGCAAAAAAAATTCCCACAACTGCTGATGCTCTTAATTTTATTGCTACAGTATTTAACAAGGTCATTGTTGGTATATGTGCATATTGTCCTTAAAGTAAAACAAACAGACAAATAAACGTACAAGTTTATTTGTCTGTTTTTGGTGCTACCTGTCTTTCTCCAGAGTCAGCAAATTAGTTGTGTAGGAGACTTTATTCAGCAGTTAGATGTGAGATTACTTAAGCTAAGGAAGCAGAGTTTGCCAGTGCCGTGCACCAGTTTGTTTGTGTTTTAGTGACTACTGTTTAGTCTTGTATGGAGACAGATTTCTTAATTTATGCTCGCTTTTTTGGCCAGCAATTAGCTGTAAATATCTTGATTTAAGCAGAACTTCACAATTTGCCATTTTTGGAAAAAAAATTTCTGTATGAATTTTTGAACCTTACTATTAACTATAAAATTTTACTAAAATTAATGTAATGTACTTGTGCTACATATTTTGAAATCAATAAACTGCTCAATTTTCTTTCACATTTTTTTTAGATCATTTCTGCAGTTGTCGTTTATTTTGTTATTAACTAGTACAAATAATGCCCAGGAAGATTTCTATACTTTATGCCTTAATCTCCAATATCTATCTATCTATCTATCTATCTATCTATCTATCTATCTATCTATCTATCTATACACACATGTATAAATATATCTATCTATCTATACACACATGTATAAATATATATATATACATAGAATAGAATAGAATAGCTTTTTATTGTCACTGTTACAAGAACAGTGAAAGGCAGTTTGGCATCTCTCCATGTGTGTGAAGTACACAATAGCGTAAGTATTTACACAATGACAAATTTACATTTACACAAGAAAGATATGTACAAGTTATACATACACCTGCAAACATACACGCACATACATACATATATGTATATATACATATTTGCATCCGTACATGCGTACACACACGTATTTCCACATACACGCTTACATCTATATACATACACATACATGCCATCTAACTAGCAGGTGCATTGAGAGGTGCAGTGTGATCAGTGATATTGCACATTGAGTGTGTGGCGGGGGGATGATATTGCACATTGAGTGGGGGTGGGGGGGTGCTGTTGGAACTATACTGAATAATGTTATAATAAATACAGTTTAAAGTGGTAAGGGTGTTGTTTGCATTGAAGTATAAACAGAAATACGATTTATAAATAAGGTGCAATGTCCATGAGTGTTGGCAGTGCAGTTATCCTCCAATCAGGGTGGAGGTAGGGCATGTTTGACAGCCTGTGGGTAAAAACTTCTGTTGAGTCTGTTTGTCTTCGACCTGATGGACCTGTAGTGTTTACCAGAGGAAGGGGGGAAAAAGTGTGAGTGTCCAGGGTGCGAGGGGTCTTTAATGATGATGCTGGCTTTCTGCTGAAGTCTGCCAGTATAGATGTCTCTGAAGGGGTTAGTGAAGTGCCGATTGCCCGCTCTGCTGCCCTCACCACCGCTGCAGTTTCCTCTTGTCCTCCGCAGTGCAGCAGTTGAACCAGAGTGTGCAGCAGTAAGTCAGAAGGCTCTCAATGGTGGAGCGGTAGAAGTTTACTAGCAGTCTTTGGGGTAATTGGGCCTGACGTAGTTTCCTGAGGAAGTACAGCCTTTGTTGTGCTTTCCCTACTTGGTGGGAGATGTTTGTGGACCAGGTAAGGTCGGCCGAGATGTGGACTCCGAGGAACTTAAAGCTTTCTACCCTTTCTACCTCCTCCCCATCAATGTAGAGGGTAGAGTGCTCAGATTGCTTTGTTCTTCTGAAGTCGATTACCATCTCCTTGGTCTTGGCTGTGTTCAGATGCAGGTTGTTGTCGTCACACCATTGCTTCAGATGCTGAACCTCCTCTCTGTAGGCTGAATCATCGTTGTTGTCGATCAGTCCTATGACAGTGGTGTCATCAGCAAATTTTATAATGGTGTTACTGGTGTGGATTGGTGAACAGTCATGGGTGAAAAGTGAGTATAAGAGGGGACTGAGGACACACCCCTGTGGGACACCCACATTCAGAATGAGGGTGGAGGAGGTGTGCTCTCCCATTCTTACGTTCTGGGGTCTGTTGCTCAGGAAGTCCAGTATCCACACTGCACACATACATACATGTATAAATATATTCCCTTTTTAGTTGGTAATATCAAAATAAATTTATAAGCCATTAAGGCCTAGGAAAATGGGGGAGGGAAGGACTAAGTAACTAAATGCCTCCAACTGTGGCTACACCCCAGGAAGTTTTACTGGCTGCAAAGCCACACAGGCTCCTAATTGATGTCGAGGCATGGCAAATAAATTTCATAATTTCATAAAAGAAAATAAAAATATGGAACCGCAAACAGCAAAGTGACAGGGTTTACCACATCAAAGGCATTTATTTAAAATAACACTATTTAACACTATGCATTTTTTAAAAACAACAACAACAAAAAAACAAACAAACATGCCACTAGATTGCCCTAGATAAAATTGCAGTTCAACAAAACTGATGCCACTCTGCAACTCAAATGGTGCTTTATACTTGCATTCTGGTGTTTGCACTCACATGTATGGAAGGGAACCTCACCCAATGACACCAATGTTCTTGTATCTGCAGAGTTTGCTCCTTCATGTCTGACAACATAGACTCCCAAAGTCGGCTGCTCCATTTCTCTGCTTGCACCAAGATCCACATCCTTTAAATAAAAATAAAAGAAAAAGATAAGTTAATTGCATACATATACATATGGACAAGTAAGTCCACCTTCCATTTCCTATCCCAAATTTTAAAAAAAAGGAAAATAACTGATTGTTTTCCTTTTTTAACTTACCAAGAATTCCTTGAATAGGTCATCTGGCTTTTCATTTAAGTAGACACAGACAGCATTCAGAATGTATCGAACATCAACGCTGGGATTCTGGTGGAGATAAGAACTCAATATGAGAGAAGTTTACTATTTTGGTTCCTTTCAACCTCTTTACAAAAGTCAAAAATATTAACACATAATCCAGATAAGTGATTAAGCAAAGTTTCATAACTCACATCAGTGACGTGCAGTGAGGTTCATGATTGGTAAGGCACTGACTCCTCTGAGTCAGATCAACAAATATATGAACCCAAAAATCAAAGCTTTTCAATTTCAACATTACGTGAAAGCTTTCATTTTTGTTTTAATCAATTCCAGATTGTTCAACAATATATTTAATAATTGTGCCCCTAAAAACATTAAAATTAAATAGAAGATTAGAACTGGGCAATATGGACTTAAAATCCTATCATGACATTTTGTGGTATTTTTTGTGATAACAATAAGTCTGTGAAGGTTCTCAGTCATCCAGGTCATCGTAGTCTAAGGAGCTTGGAAAGAAAAGTGAAGCTTCTTCAGTGAAGAAGCTTCTCAGATGAGAGATGAAATGTCTTCAAGCAACTTAAAGAAGTCCAGATGCTTTTCTTTCAAAGCTTCTTAGATAACAATAAGAGTTACAATAAAAGATCATAATAGTATTTTTGCCTATAAATCTATCAATGCAGCCTCACAAATACAAATATTGCAAATTAAACTTATCAAATGTGCTATTTAGACAAACCAGCAGTTATTTATCTCGTTGAATTGATGATACGTTTGACATTAATGGAAGTAATAGTCTCAACTAAATTATCATATATTTTTTTTAGAGGTTTGAAATAGGATGTGTGTTATCACAATATTGATAAGCGATACAATAAGTGCCCAGCCCTACAGACGATGCATTACAATTTATTTAGGTTTGGTGTGATCTCATTTTTTGTGTGCAGTAAATAAATAGGTCAAATGACCTGGAAGCAACTATAGAAAAATCATTAATTTTACATCAATTAATTAATTTATAAATAGGAGATGCATTGAAATAAAATTGGTGCGCCTCATTGCTTAGGACTGATTTGGTGTCAATTTGTCCTTTGTGAAATTTACTGATGTTCCCTAAGTGCGCTGCTTTATCCAATGTCAATGTGTCAATGGCGCTCTTAGTGTAATGTGATTACACTGTGAATCCATATACATGTACCTCTTATACATGTTGCCTTTAGGATTCAGCACTGCCATCCATCAGCCTCACTCGCATTTTTGCAGCACATTTATGACCAATAACATTAAACATGTAACACACAATCGCCAAATAAATTAGGTAGTCTCCATCAAGTCATCGTCTGTATTACATGTGTAATCAAACATGTACGTTGGCGATTTAGAGAAACAGCAGTGGGATTGCGCATGTGTGTGTCCGCGGTGAGACACAGCATCATCATTGCCTCCTCTCAGCGTTTTACCTTGTATTTGAACAGAAAATCCGTAATGACAGCAATTTTGACCATAAAAATATTGAAATCACACAGAAAGCAAATTTAAAATCTAGCGTACAAATTGAATTTCAGCAATTTTGACCATAAAAATATTGAAATCACACAGAAAGCAAATTTAAAATCTAGCGTACAAATTGAATTTCTCTTTTGTTAGTATTTTACTTCTCATTAAGGTGCCTCACTTGACTGCATGTCACTGATTCACATGTATCTGCAAAATATTCAAAAATACACATATTCAGTTGAAAATAAATTCTGATTAATGACAGACACAGAAATTGAAGAAGCATTCAAATAATTTCAGAGCTCAATCAAGGTCAACTAAAATACATACCCCATCCATGGCTGCCATGATTAAGTTGATATTGCGTTTGGCTGTTCCCCCCTTCTTTTTGAACACTCTAAGAAGGTGGTAAGCGTAGTGATCCAGCTTGGCCATGAAAGTCGACAACAAAGGGACCATGGTGATGCGGGTGAACTCTAATTTTATTAGAGGCCACATGCAGGAATGTTACAACTTTCAGTCAAACATTTTGTATCTTTTAAAATTAACAATTTACAGTACTTTGTTCTTCTTCAAATACAAGTTCTTATGAAAATGACTTGCAATAACAAAATTAGTAAGAATTGCCTCAGTCTCTGAAAACAGGGCAGACCATCTGTTTTTGACCTCTGTAATAAATGGCATGTCTTTGATGATTTCCTGTCTTCAGTAGCGATGATAACCAATGGAAACTGATACAAGGAGTTAAATGCAGTATATATAACAGTATTACACATTATTCTGCACTTCAATGACAACAGATGAACGCATGTCTTATACTTTACAAATCAAAGTGTTAATCGCTTAAATCCCTGCGTTTGACATTAAACCAGAAATCAACATGGAGTCGAATTCTTTCAAACAATGTAGCAACTTAATTGATGCACGTTTCTAAAATACACTATACATTCATTTCATTCTTCAAACTACAGGAACCTGTCACTGAACAGACTCTTCTGGTTGTTTATGGCTGTGTGCAGAGGATGCCCAGCATTGTCCATAATGTCCAGCAGTTTTTTTAGTGTCCTTTTCTCTGCCACTGACACCAGAGTGTCCAGCTGAGTCCTTCTTTGCTGTGCTGCTACCCCAGCACACCACAGCATAGAAAAGTACTACAGCAACCACTGACTGGTAAAACATCCTCAGGAGCTTCCTGCAGATGTTAAAAGACCTCAGCCTCCTGAGGAAGTACAGTCGGCTTTGGGCTTTTTTATACAGGTGCGCTGTGTTGCATGACCAGTCCAGTTTGTTGTCCACCCACAGCCCGAGGTACTTGTACTTGATGCCCGGCTGACAACTGTATAAAACAAAAACTACACACAATATTCAAAGCACATAGTGCACACTGTGGGAATTTACGACTGTGCGTAAATCCCCCCTAATATTGGTATGATCCGAGCTCAGACACTAAGCGACTGAGCGAGGGGGCAGGAGGAGCTGCTGCTTGTGAGTGAGCTGTTGGAGAAGAGCAGCCAGGCAGACAGAGGAGAACTGAAAGTACCAAAGTAAATCATTCGTACTGTACAAATAATGTAATAGTGTGTCACAAAAGATTGATGTCAAACTGATCACTTGACCCATATGACATTACTTGCTCTTCAAGTGAATCAACAAATGGCGAAATGAAAAGCAGAACAGCAACAATGCTGTTTCTTTAGAGAGTCTTAGCTTACATGTGTGTTTATCTCATATTTTCAGTTGCTACCCTCCACGGCTAAATAAATCGGTTTCAGTAATGTACAGTAATGGACATAAGGGGCTTCTTTCAAAGAAAAAACTCTGGTAGATGTTATTTTATATATGCTTTGTTTGTTGTTCAGTATATTTCTATGCAAAACAAGAGGAACTTCAATACACAGCAGCATATTCACAATTTAAACCAGATATTTACATACACTTTATGGAAAACACAAGAACATTTTTTTTTACTGTGCAACATCAATTTAGAGTAAACTTGTTTTGTTTTGGATAAATAAATATTGAAATATCTTTTGAATTAGTTAAATGTCACAATAAAGAGAGACAGAGCTGTCTATTTTTTTATCACTTTCATCAAATTTAGTACATATACACTAAGTTTATTGTTAATTAATAAGAAAACTCCAGACGATTCCATTCTGAGCTGAAGAAGCTTCTGATAGGTTAGTAGAGTCCATGTGAGTAAATTGGTGGCACAGCTGTGGATGCATATAAGGCGAAACACAGAGCCTGTTTCTTTGACATGGGAAAATCAAGAGATGTCAACCAAAACACCAGGAAAAGAACTGTGGAGCTCCATAAGTGTGGCTCAATTTTGAATACAATTTGGTGCCATTTACAATTAAGAAATACATATAGTTTCTCTCTTTACTCTTAAAGTTAACAAATATGTTTTTATATTTATCAATCTAAAAAAATAAACATTTAGTCTGATTTGATGTTACAATTAAAAAAGTGTTTGTGTTTTTATCTGGTTTCAACTGTATATTTGAGGATGTTGGTGTTTTGCTTGATTGTCAGCACAAAGAGGGAGAGAGAGGAGCAGAGAGGGAGAGAGAGGAGCAGAGAGGGAGAGAGAGGAACAGAGAGGGAGAGAGAGGAGCAGAGAGGGAGAGAGAGGAACAGAGAGGGAGAGAGAGGAGCAGAGAGGGAGAGAGAGGATCAGAGAGGGAGAGAGGGGAACAGAGAGGGAGAGAGAGGAGCAGAGAGGGAGAGAGAGGAACAGAGAGGGAGAGAGAGGAACAGAGAGGAGAGAGAGGAGCAGAGAGGAGAGAGAGAACAGAGAGGAGATGGAGAATGAGGACAGAACAGAGATGGAACAAGAGCAGGTGAGACACACATGTTAGTCAAATGGTTGTTTACCAAAAGTATCACCGTATCATAGGTACTCATGTATCTTGTACCTAGTGTTTCTTTTTAGGTTTGTTATTTTTCAAATTCTATATTTATTAAGTTATGCAGGCTTGTTTGCGCAACAAGTCTAAATAATTATATAAACTTTTCTGAATCTAAATAGTGTACTTTGGTAGAATTAAAAAATAAGTGCAGTGCAGGTCTATGATGATTTTTAGTGCTACTATCATCTAGTTCTGATTCTGGTTCTGTCTTGGTTCAATCCTCAGTAGTCCTGATTTTGAACTGTTGTAGTCCTGTTTTAATTCTGGATCAGTTCTGGGTCTGGTTGAATTGGGGTTTAGTCCTCGTGTCTTAATACAGCCCGACTTTGTCCTGCCTTGCTGCTTAATTAAAAAAATAGTTTAAGGTGTCCTGCATATGTGATATATATATTTTCCCCATATGAAGTCATTCTTTTTTGAACAAAACTCAAAACAGAGCCTATTAATCTTTCAGTCATTTCTACTTATAAGACAAGAGACATTGTTTCAATCATTAACATGGATTTTATTGACAAAAAGATAACCCTTCCTGGAACAATCCAAGAACAACTAACACTTGTGCATAAACAAAGGCTCGTAGAAAAAAGAATGTAATGCAAACGCACATTTGAGCACATAAGAAGGGGACGATGCCACCTCGAACGTTCATCTGCCTCCCCACATCTGGAGCAACGAAAAGCAATATATTTGAGGCACATAACCTGCAGGTTTAGAAGTAGCTCTAGCTTTCTAAAAGTCTCACATTCAGGGCTGCTGCTGGCCATTGGGTTACCTTGGAGAAATTTGCAAAGTAATCATATGCAAAGAACAACTGGAGTAAAACAAAAGCCTCATTGTTATGTTGATTATATTTAACTGATAAGTATTGATATGTTGTAAGTTGTCAATTTAACAAAAAAAAACTTTTACCAAAATAACTGAACGAATGGGACTGTGTTTCGACGACTGTAAATTAAATGTGTATTTTTTAAACTAGTCTTTTTAGGTACAAAAGCCTGCATGCAAATATAAATTACGCTTGCCATATTATCTGACGATCTGATGTTTTTATGTTTTATATTATATATTTTATGTTTATATGTCTATTTGTTTATTTGATTTACTTTTTTATCGTTTAGAAATAAGAGCATTTTATTGAATTCGTTAAGATTGACGGTAAACGAGAAATATCGTTAAGATTAACATGTAGTGTATGACAACTCGTTTTAAGTGTAACTGTAGTTGCGCGCTGTGTCCGCCAGGGAGCGGCAGTGTCGATAGACCTTAATGTAGACATGCAAACATTTCCGGTTTTAACAATCAAAATAAAAGTTTCATTTTGGAAATGTACAGAAACAAATCCACCACATCCGGTCGCGATACTTTAATTTTGAAAGGTTTTTCTTGATTTTCAGGTGTACCGTCACCACAAGGGTAGTTCATGCTATTTAATCTACACGAGCACTCCTTTTACCGTCACAGGTCGACTTCAGGTGAGCTGTTTATTCACTAGTTTATGATAAGTGGGCTTATTTTAAACGAAAAGGATGTTTTTTTTTTCCCTCAAATCGTAAGCTTTGTTGTTAGAGACGTGCTGTCATGCTAGTTAGCTACCGTTAGCATGCTAATGTCAGATTTGCTAGCGGTTAATGAGTGAGTGAGAGCTGGGCGGCGGGGGGGATGGGTCGGGTGATATTAATACTGTTTATGCTTTAATTATATAGCCATTACTAGATAAGGCCGCATTTATAGTTTTAACACAAATGTCACTGAAAAAGTCAAAGACTTAAATCTCTGTTTTAGCTGTTAGCGAGTGTTTAGCAGAGATTGGGTCGGTGGCTAAAAGTTACTTGAGCTAAAGAAAGCTCATAGGAATGAAGCTGCTTAAGTTACTACCGGCTGGCATGTGTGTCTACAGATGTCTGAAGGTGTAGTTTTATAAGTTTTCTTTAATAATAAAGCGGAGATGCGACAATTAAAGGTTCTTTTCTTCATTAGTCCTTTCTGGTTTCTGTCGCTATACTGGGAGCGCTTCCTCTTAGGGAATTTGTCACCTTAATATCCCACTGTGTGACGAGATTAAACTTCCTTAGAGTTTAATCTCAAAGAAAAACCGCTTCTCTTTGCAAATGCTGGTCTGGTTTTAGATTAATACTTCAGTCTTTGGGTTAAAGATCTGCTAAACCTATGACACAAATGTAAGTTCCTATGGTCAAGTGTTGCTGAATTCTAATAAGTTAGTGGATCTTTTTCTGCTTATCTTGTATTTTCTTTGTTGTTGGAGCTCTGTCTTTGACATCATTAACTTGATGAACTATACACTCGTCAATAATTACTTTACCACACCTCTCTCCTGAGAACCAGCTCCATGCATAACATCAAGCTATCCTTAAGAGTAAATCAGCATTATAACTTATAAGCGTATCACTAATAAAGTTCTGACACTGCATGTTAAAAGCAAAGCACTGTAAGTGTAGTTAGTGATGTATGGAGCTTACAGTTTCTGGGTTTTGGTGTTGATGCTAAACAGCCTTCTGCCTGAGTGGAGGGGAGGGTGTCATAACAGTTTATAGGCTGGGTCAGTGGGTGGGTGGGATCCCTCATAATACAGACCATGAAGGGGAGGGAGCTACAAATGATCTGGACAGCTTCCACGACGCTCTGCAGCGGCTTCTTCTCAGCAGCATACCAGGTGGTGATGGGGTGTTGAGGCCAACCTGCCTCAGCCTCTTGAGGAAATGAAGTCACTGGTAGGCGTTCCTTACAATGCTGCAGGTGCTACTGTTCCACGTCATGTCCCTGGAAATGTGTTCTCAGATGTATTTGAAGCTGTGGACTGTTTCTACAGCTTCTCCTCTGATGAACAAGGAGATGGAGTATTGCTCCTCTTCCTGAAGTCCAAGACCAACTTCCTTATCTTCCCCACATTGATGCAGAGGTTGTGCTTCCCACACCCATCTATTATATCTTTCACATCCTGCAGATATCATTCTTTTCTTCATTAACAAAAGATTTTGCGTATAAAAGTTTGGGCTTTTCACCAGAACTGGTTTTATAAAATAGACAACGATTAGAGAAAAATGCACAGATTTCTGTTAAATGAAGTTACACAATACTCTGAGTATTTAAAAATAAGGTGACATAAGTGGCTTTAATGTTAAAATGGTCCACAGGTCTCATTTAATAAACAAAAAAGTATTTTTGTTGCCAGATGTCCTTGTTGATTATTTATCTATTTTTCTATGTCTTAATTTTTGTCTTAAGATGGTTTGTAAGAGGTGTTTTTTTTTTTTTTTTTTTTTTTTTGGTTTTTTTTTTCCCTTCCCTTGTCCAGTTTTTCTGCTCTGTCTATGATGTTGTTAACCCTTATTTTCCTGTTTGTTTCATAAACATTCTCTCACCCCGCTCTGATGCAGGTCCCACAATGCGAAGCCTCTATCTCCTCCTGATACCCGCTCTCCTGCTCCTCTTGGCCATCCCCGTCTCCAGGGGGCGTTACAATGATGATTTTGACGATGGAGAGGACCTAGCAGACTTCGATGACAATGACTTTGCCGAGTTTGAGGACATGACTGACGATTCAGCAGCTGAAGCAGAAACCGCCCCTCCACCTCGGGCTTCACCATCCTTGCAGCCGGATGAGGATGAGGATGAAGATGAAGCCACAGTGGAGCTGGAGGATGGACAGGATGGTTTTGAAGACCCAGACACACAGGTTCATTACCTTCTAATTCTTTACATCTCAGTATTTGAACACCGTTTACATAATAAATCAGGTTTGTTTTGATCTATTTCCTTTTCATATTTTACTAGGATCAAGATATATACAGCAAATATGACCAGGAGGAGTTTGAGGGGATTGGAGACATGGAGAAGACGGGACAGTCCATGAAAGACCCCCTGATAATCCACACGGTAAGCCGGGCTTACTGCTGAAATCTCCTAAAAAGCAAGTCTGCAGCATTCCTAATCCTTGAATATACTTTGCATGTTCGTGAGTCCACTTACTCCTGAGTAATAGGACTGTGAGCGCAAGGGTCCATGCAGATCACTAATGTGACCACACATAAATTCTCCATTTATATGTGGAGAGTTTACATTATTGTGCAACAACTTGACATGCTCTCCAGTCTGTGGACTTCAAGTAGACTTCAAATAAGTAAAATGGGGACGATGACTTGGATATCTTGTCTCCAGCTGCCCGTGCGCACAACAGATCAAGAGTTTAGAAACCCATAATTTTGTTCTGCACCTTTGACTGAAAATGAAACGAAGGCAAAACTAAAATGGTAAATGTAAATAATCACCAGCCCACCTATTGTCAAGCTTCAGTTTCACCAATTTATACCACCAGCACAATAAACCTGCACTATATCAGACAATAATGCATATAGCAGTTTTACCCTAAATCCCACGTTGCTTGTGATATAACTGAAGTGTCCAAATGAATGCATAGATGAAAGATAGAACTCTGCCTAGAAGTGGTGTAGCAAAACCTTCCACAGGGGAACTTGTTCTGCCATCAATACTAATCAACCATCATTATCATATGTTAAAAAAACAAAACACTAAACATGCTGTCTTATAATACAGAAAGATCAGCAGTTCAGAAAAGGTTTATGCCAGTCATAAAACTCGGTGAATCCTAAAGACACAGACATTAACTTTATTAATCCCACACTGAGGCAATTTACATAATACAGGAGCACAAATAAGAAAAAATCAATATTATACATTTAGAAATAGAAAGAAATGACTGTGTACAAATTAAAAAATACAAATTAAAAAAGCCAAAATACTGCACAAGAGTAATTTGTACTGTATATTAAAGGTTTCTTTATCCAGTAAAATACACTCATATTTTTTTATGTGTACATAAAGTGCAGTGGGAGTGATGATATATACACTCATACAGTCCCGATCAGGTAGTCACATGACAGAAAATGACGTTCTGATGGCAAAGGCAAAAAAAACCTTTCCCTTTTGAATGTGGATTTTTTTTTTTTTTTTTTTTTTACATTTTTCAAGTTGGTGTTAAACTTTTGATCGGTACTGTGTTTTAGCACACGTAACACACCCCATTATGTGTGTGAATTGTACCATCTAACTGCTGTCAGGAGGAAGGAGCTATGGTGCTCTGTCCTACACAATGGCTGTAACTGTCTAATGCTCAAGGAGCTGCTCAGGGCCTCCACATTCTCATGCAGGGGGAGAGAGAGGAGCTGTACATCAACCATAATCCTCCTCTCACCCAGCTCTTCTATGGAGTCTAGGGGACTGGCCAGGACAGAGCTTGCCCTCCTCATCATCAGTCTATTGAGTAAAATAGTCTCAGAGTTGCACTGATTTGAGCTAGATTACTAAGTTAGTCAGACTGATACCCTGGCTGTTATTCACCTGTTTCATACACAGTGGTGTCTGTGTATGTCTGCAAAGGAATGACCGATCTCAGAAATGTCAAACCAGGTTTGGGGTTATTTAGAAACAGTACAGTCATTCCATTTAAAAAGAACAAAAGTTGCAACCTGTAATATCACCATGATGTTACAGTCAAAAAGAAATCAACCAAGTTTTCAACCTGAAGATTGTTTGTTTTTAAAAATTGCCATTGCTTAATAGTTCAGAACAGCTTAAAAAAACAAACACAAACTTCAGTAATTCAGAGCAAAAATCACATTTAATCATTATTTTAATAAACAAGTCTCATGTAGTTATTGAACTAAAAAATTAATATGTCCTTAAACTTTAAATTTAATTTAAATAAAACATGAACGGCTGAACAAGTGGATGTGTTGGGAGACACAAGGTCATTCTGTAGGGCGTTAAGCTCAGACTAGCAAGTGTTTTGTGTTTTTTGACTGTAAACCAGTCTTTCCAGGGCTGCAGTCAGTCCCCGCTGGCCCACAGCATGCCTGTGGGTGTAGATGGGGACAACAAGCGCCCCAGGCAGCAATGAACTAATCCACCTAGGGAAGAACAGAGCAACATCACTGGGGAAACAAAAGCAACAACCAAATGGCACAATGTTATTAGCAAACAGCTGCAGGCTAATAATGATCCTAAGGAAGGACCACCTGCAAAAACCTTTTTATGAATTTACTTCAAGATCAGTGAGGCTTCCAGGTACTTTTAGGAGTCATTTTGTAATGAAGTGTAATAAACTTTTAATTTAAAATCTTCTAATTTGATTAAAGATGCTGTTAAATGTTTACATTAAAAACAAGGATCATAAAAACAGGCCTTAGAGTGAGAAATTATAAATTAATCTTTATTGTCTTTTTTAAAAAAAAAAAATTTTTTATTTTAGTCTTCATTCCTGACTGAGCTGCTATACTCTTGGCTGTTTGCTTCTCTGCAGGTTCCTGCACATCTCCAGAACAGCTGGGAGAGTTACTACATGGAGATCCTGATGGTGACCGGCCTGCTGGCCTATATCATGAACTACATCATTGGAAAGAACAAAAACAGTCGCCTGGCTCAGGCCTGGTTTAACTCTCACAGGGAGCTTCTTGAAAGCAACTTTGCACTAGTGGGTGAGTTTTTTCCACACTGCCAGAAAGATTACTCAACAGGCTACATCTGCTTCCTTGTATTTAGTGTTAATGGTTAGCATGAGGTTAACTGTTGACACTTTGTAGGTGACGATGGCACCAGTAAAGAAGCGGTAAGCACTGGGAAGCTGAACCAGGAAAATGAGCACATCTACAACCTGTGGTGCTCTGGACGTGTGTGCTGTGAAGGCATGCTGATCCAACTCAAGGTGTGGGCAGTGTGTTCTGATATACAAGTACGAGTATTAGATATATGTATGCTACATGTATCTTATGTTTTTATTGTCTTTTAAAGTTTCTTAAGAGGCAGGACCTGCTTAACGTTTTGGCCAGGATGATGAGGCCCGCCTGTGACCAAGTGGTACGTTTTCACTTTTTCTTTTCTCTCCGCTGTGTATTGCTGCAGATACACTTTCTAACCAGCAGTGTTGGTGGGTTGGGTTTTTTTGTTTTGTTTTGGGTTTTTTTTTTTTTTGCAGCAAGTCAAAGTGACTCTTAATGATGAGGACATGGATACTTTTGTATTTGCTGTGGGCACCAAGAAGGCCATGGCCCGGCTTCAGAAGGAGATGCAGGACTTGGTGAGTTTCCTCCTCAAATTGGACATGCAATTTTAAAATTCACTGTTTTTATGCATACAAATACTGACTTGTGTAGTCTGATTTCTTTGAATTTCTACCAGGTATGCATTAATATTAAAATAAAAGCCTTGTTTTTATGTATTCATTTAATTTTTTTTTGTTATCCCTTTTTTCCTCAGAGTGAGTTCTGTGGTGATAAGCCAAAGTCTGGTGCCAAGTATGGGCTCCCAGAATCCCTGGCTATTCTTAGTGAGATGGGCGAGGTTACGGATGGTGTGATGGACAACAAGGTGAAGTCTGGCTCTCATATCAAAGCAGTGTCATAAAAGAGACTGAATATTCTGAGAATACTCTTTAAATCTATTGCTGTCATTAAAACTCTGTGTTGCCTCCCTTTTTTTGTCATTTAAGATGGTACATTATATCACCAATCATGCTGATAAGATTGAGTCCATCCATTTCTCGGACCAATTTTCTGGTCCAAAAGTTATGCAAGAGTAAGTAATCATTTACTTTTTCAGATAATAGTTAAGAATTTCTGTCTACTGATGGATTTCTTTGATGCTTCAGGGAGGGTCAGCCCTTAAAGCTGCCTGAGACCAAGAAGACGCTGCTGTTTACATTTAATGGTGAGCATGTCATTTCTGCTACTGTCTCGGATATCGTCATTAAACCTCATTTTATTTCACTGATGTGTTTATTTTAATATATTTTGTTTTTATATTCAGTGCCTGGCATGGGCAACACCTCTCCCAAAGACATGGACGCTCTGCTTCCTCTCATGAACATGGTGATCTACAGCATCGATAAAGTCAAGAAGCTTCGTCTGAACAGAGAGGTGTGTACAGTGCACCCACTATTGCAGTGTACTAATGTTTTAGCTTCTTTTTGTAATCATTCTTGTATGTTTAGGGCAAACAGAAAGCTGATAAAAACCGTGCCCGTGTGGAAGAGAACTTCCTGAAGCAGACTCACGCTCAACGTCAGGAGGCAGCCCAGACACGGCGGGAGGAGAAGAAGAGAGCAGAGAAGGAGAGGATCATGAATGAAGAGGACCCTGAGAGACAACGTCGTCTGGAGGTCTGCAACAAGAACATTTCAGACTGAATACACTCAAAATGATACGCAGCATTGTGGAGTAAATGTGTAGATAGCTTTAGCTAATTAGATTAGAAAGAAAAACTGACCAAACATGGTAAAACTCACTAGTAAGTGAGTAAGTAAAATATTTATATAGCACTTTTCATAGACAAAAAACGCACAAAGTGCCGGACAACAATTAAAAGACAATATCAACAGAGAACCATGTTTACAAAAAAAAAGAACTTAAAAAAACATAAATGAAGACTGTGAGAAGAAGACTCCACAGAGTCAGATAAACAGAGCTGGAGTGGTAATCTGCTCCAAAGCCTCGGTGGCACAGATGGAAAAAGCTCTGTACGAGGGACAACTAATAGATTTTGCGCTTGGGAGCAAAGACAGCAAGTAGCAGTGTGACAAGAAGTCTGGACCTTGTCCATTTAGTTTTCTGGTATGCAAGTGTGAGAAAAAGCAGGACCTAATGACTGGTTGCAACATGTTTTCAAACTAACACTCTGCTATTATTTTAAATTAGACTGGTGAAAGTTTGGAAATAACTGCAATCTGAGTGATTGCAGTTAGCCTGTGTTTGAGATGGGTTGCCTCCCATCAGGCAACATCTGCACTCATCTTGCAATGAAAAGTGGCCAGAGGTTGAGGCATGCTCAGCAATTGACTTCTGCAAGTCCATCTCTGAATGCAATCGGCTGTGAATATCTTTTAGATATCTTCAGTTCAAGTGACTAATATTATCAGTTATAATGTACATTGATGGTGTCGGAGTGTCACAACACTTTAATTAAGACACTTATACCTTAGCAAGACAGCAAGCATGCAAAATCTGCAAAATTCAACTGTGTTTTCTCATGTGACATTTTCAGGAAGCTGCCCAGCGGCGTGAGCAGAAGAAGATTGAGAAGAAGCAGATGAAGATGAAGCAGATCAAAGTTAAAGCCATGTGAAAGATCACTACAGGGATGAGGATACAAGCACACATAAAAGCAGTGCTCAGCTCAGACCGTTTTCTTCCAGCTTGTCTCACCACAGTCCACAGCTCTTCCTTACAAGTCGCTCAAAGCTTCAAACAGACGTCCTGCACCTCTGGATGTTTCGAGCTTAGCTGTTTGTATCACCACCTGCTCCATGTCAGTGGCTAAATCTTAAAGACTGTGAGTGAATATGAGAAGGACTTTTTTTCACCATCAAATCTGTCACCACTTCTCACGCCAAGATCTTTCCTTGAATTTCATGAACATTGCGTAGCTCAGTGAGCTTTTTAACCTTAATTTGCAGGGAAGGAATACACTATTTGGTAATACTCAGACACATTTTTTTAAAGGAATAAAAGGATTGCTGTGGTTTCATTGGATATATATTAGCATTAATATAATAAATGATACTGTCAAGGACGTTTTAATTTATATATGCAATGTGGTTGATTTCTTGCAAGTTGTTTCTAATCTTTATCTGAGCAAACATAATAAAATGTACTGGAGTCTGTTGGAAAACTTTGTTTTTAATGGCAAATGACAAGGCAGCTGGTTATGGGTGTTAGTGTGGTGTGTGGGTAATAAAATAGTCTCTCACTCAGAAATTGATATACTTCTTTGGGTGGTAGTTGTTGAAAGAGTGAAGGGATAAAATGGGCACCAGAATAAGGGTGGGGCTTAGTGCTAAATTTAACTAGTAGACTCCGTCAGCAGTCTGAGCTACATTTGGTCACATCGGCATGGTCGTGTCTTAACAGGCTGAAATATTATAGTCCTGTGAGGCCGGAAGTCATTTTTAATCAAAAGTGTTTTAATAGTTTACTGAATCTGGAGAAATGAAGTGCAAAAATGGTCATTTTGTCAGCTAAAATAATTTAATCCTTGTCTTTGGTAAAATGTTAGTTCCTTTTTTTTTTTTTTTAAGTCTGACTGTCCCAGATGTTTGTTTAATGAACTCCCATTTCTGGTTAAAGTAACAGAAAACACTTGTTAGTATTATTGGCAGTTTATTGCTGCCCTTGTGGTGCTTTTAAAGGTGAACTAAAACTACATCAGTTTACTAAATATACAATTCAGCAGCACAAACCAGTTCTTACATATTTTGACAGGTAAGTTCTTTTCAATCTCAAATAAATCAGAGGGATAATAGATACTTGTCACACTCTAACACAAAGTCGGTTAAACTTCAGGCAATTGATCTGTCCAGTTAGAAAGCTAGAACCAATATAAATCCATTTCACCTGCTTTGGGACATTAAAAGTGACAACCTTTGTGTGACTTTGCCAGGTTGGCACAGTCACACGAAGGTTCTGGTTCTTGTAGCAGTCTCAAGAGGTTGGAGGGGCATCAGCCCAGCAGCAGGAATAATATCTGTTCCTTTTTCCATAGAGAAACCGAGGGATCCCTGCCAGAACTCTGGAAAATGCCCTCCAGCAGGTTCATGTTTGTGACTGGACTCTTAGAACCTGGCTCCATGGTGGCGACACGAGGTCCTGGTACCTTTTAGTAAGATCTGCGATCACAGTTGTGCCCCATGCAGCTTGATAGGTCCACCACTGGCACCCTGTTCTTTACACAGATGAGAACAAGCTCATGCTGAGCACCTTGGTGTGTTCAAGTGACAGTCTAGGGACACCATGGGGACCTTTGGCCATGTTATGCTGCCTCCAACAACATGGATTTGCAACAGTTTATTCTTCATAACCGGACAGATTGATATCCCTGCAGTGTAACCAACTTGGTGTTAATCAGATTATTTAATAAATTATGGAATTTCATATCCAAAATGTCTAAGACCAACTTTATTGTCACACTATTCAACATTACAAGGCAGGAACTAAAGAAGGAGCTTATAAGCATATTTTACATCTGGTTGATTATTGAACTGGGGACATAAATCTTGAGTGCCCACCAATTGTCTGCATGATCAACTCGGTCACCTATAATATCTCCAAGTTTCTGGCTTCGATCCTCAACCCGCTGGTGGGCAGCTCTGAACACCACATCCAGAACACCCTGGATTTTGTTGAGAAGGTGAGAGATGTCATTATGGAGGCAGATGAAACCATGGTCTCGTACGACGTTACATCTCTCTTCACTTGCATCCCAGTCACGGAAGCGTTGGAGGTAGTCTGTAAGAGATTACAGGATGACACCAACCTCAGCAACAGGACCACTCTCAGCATCGACCAAGTGTGTTTGCTTTTGGAACTGTGTCTTCATTCCACCTACTTCACATACAAGGGTCAGTTCTACAGGCAGAAACATGGGTGTGCCATGGGCTCCCCAGTTTCACCCATCGTGGCCAATTTGTACATGGAAGAAGTGGAAAAGAGGGCTTTGCTATCCTACCCTGGAACACCACCAAGCCATTGGTTCAGATATGTGGATGACACCTGGGTGAAAATCAAATCTCAGGACGTACTACACTTCACGGATCACATTAACTCGGTGGACCAACACATCAAATTCACCAGGGAGGATATGAAAAGTGGCAGGTTAGCCTTCTTAGACTGTGAGATTTCCATCAGTAATGGGGACATCTAAAAGCTGGCGTGTACCGTAAACCTGCGCATACGGATCAGTATCTAAGGTTTGACTCTCATCATCCACTGGAGCACAAACTGGGTGTCATCAGGACGCTACAACACAGAGCGAACACCATCCCCACTGACACAGCGGCCAGGGAGGCAGAAGAACAGCACATCAAGAAGGCCCTGAGTAAATGTGGTTATCCCAGCTGGACTTTTGTCAAAGCTGGGAAGGCACCTAAAGAAAGCTCCAGCCGATCCAGGAGAGAAGGACAACCGCTGCCCAGGCGAAAACCTGTAGTGATCCCATATGTGTCAGGAGTATCGGAACAGTTGAGACGCATTTTTCTAAACACCGGGTCTCTGTGGCTTTTAAACCCCAAAACACGCTGCGCCAAAAAACTGGTCCACCCAAGGATCGGGTCCCCGACACAAACAGAGTAACATAGTGTAGGCTGTTAAGTGCCAGGAGGATTGCCAGGATTTATACATCGGGGAAACCAAACAACCTCTAGCGAAGCGGATGGCACAACACAGAAGAGCAACCTCATCAGGCCAGGACTCTGCAGTCCATTTACACCTGCAGGCCAGTGGACACTCTTTCAACGATGAGGATGTACACATCCTGGACAGGGAAGAACGCTGGTTTGAGCGCTTGGAGTCAAGGAGGCCATTTACGTGAAAAGGAAAAGACCATCTCTGAATCGAGGAGGGGCCTAAGGGTACATCTTTCGCCATCTTACAATGCTGTGATTGCAGCCATTCCCCAACTCTCTGTGAATGGTACTCATGGCCATTGATCAGTGTTCTTTGATCAGTGGGTTTTGGTCAGTGATTGTTGATCAATGGTCATGGGAATTTGCATAATATGATTAAGGAACTGACCTCACAGCCCATTGTTCCTTCAGTGGGCTGGTTTCAGTCATTATGCAAATGTACTGTTTATAAGGTTTGGGGAAACCTGCAGTCAGCTGAGACTGAAGAAGTCACTTGGATGAGTGACGAAACGTTTCTCCCACAAAACGCTACGTCCAGATGAACAGATTCAACTTTTGGAGATTTACTTTCCTGGATGATTGAGAATGCATCAAGATGCCCACCTTGAAGCTTTGGAGATTGTTTAGATCTTCTGTGCCTAAGGTCAGTCCGAATTATTTGAATTTCATGGTTTGTAGCTTATTTGCAGCAGGTTGCAGCATCAATATTCAAAGTCGTGCCCACTGGCTGCTGTTCTATCAGAGATGATTTTATGATAAGGAAATCCCATCATTGCTTCTACTACTTCGAAAAAGGACTTCAAACTCCTGGCTGGGATGCTCAGGGACTTCTACTCTTACACTATAGAAAGCATCCTTAGTCGGAGCATCACAACATTGATTGTGAGCTACACTGCAGTACCACTTGGCCCTCAGGAGTGTAGTTACTTCAGTCAAGAGAATGAGGCGGAACTTTTACCTTCAAGCCGCGAGACTGCTAAATGAGACTGCAACTCACACACTACCTATCTGATACTCAACTACTCAATACTCACCTCTAGACTATGGTTGTGCTACTATTATTAAAAAAAAAATTGGGGGGGGGGGCTGATTGGAATACTTCTCTATTTGTCTTTCTTTTGTAAAGCCAGTCTGGCACTTAAGCATTTCACTACACATTATAGATGTGTAATTGTGTATGTGGCAAGTTTAATTCTTCAAAATGTAGCGGCATAAATACACTTAATATGTTGAAATAAATTCCTTTAAAGTGTTCACTACAAGTATAATATGAGCCTTGAAAGATTTTAATATACAATAAATTACATTTGACAGTAATTTTGAGGTAGGTTTGCTGATCAGCCGCTAGGGGGACCTTTGGCCATTTTTTATACTTGCGAATGTAGGAGCAGATTCAAACCAATTTTTAAAAATGCGTAAATTTGACGATGAATAAAACAAAGGACTTTATTTACATTAACAATTTTTAATGCTGTTGTGTGTACAGTGTTATGTGTCAATGTGAAAGCTCCCTGTATTTAGTTTCAGCTTTGACGAAAGTGCCGGTGAGTAATCGCAGGTTGCATTTTGAACACACTGATGGAGAACAGGCGAGGCTTTCAGGTTAGTTACGCGATGGCCGCTCTCTCAACAATGTCAGGATTTCGAAGCGAAAACAATGGCTCCGTTGCTCGAAGAGGCGTGTTGCTGTTTTGACTAACTGCCGGAATGGTAGCGGTATCGTTTTAGCTCATCGGTTTTGCGTTAAAGCCGGGCCGGTGGTGAGCCGTGTCTGTTAGGGACTCAGTGTTTTTCTTGTTCGTCTCCCGGGCCTGGCTGGAGCTGCCTACACTGTAGCGGCGGGTTGCTACTTTCGGATGAGCGGGCAGTAGGTGTCGAAGAGGAGAGGGGTCTGAATTTAATCAAACTGAAGGTGAAACGAGTCTACAGATCCTCGCAGTGAGGCACGTAACTGGTAAAATTTTATTGCTGTGGGATGAGGGACATGAAGAGCATAGTTTTGAACTCCTAATGTGATGTTCTTGCTAACTAGCATTAGCTCACCGTACCGTTGACTTGCCCTAGCTAAAACGAGAAGGCATAACTAATTTACAATCACGTCGCTCTGATCTGAAGTGAGAGAAATAGATAGGTGGGCGTTTTACTGAGTGTTTCGGAAGCCTGATTCAATGCGTGGAACGTGAAATCTGTCATGACGCCGGAAAGCAGCACAGTTTGCATATTCTAGGTTAGCCGTTGCTAACAGCAGGTGGCTAGCTGAAGTATATGGTCAGTGACGTAACGGTGATCATTGTTTTGACAGCACACGGCATCATATCCGCGGCTAACACCGTCCCGTTTGCTAGTCTGTTTGATTTACTTATTTTACCCATGCAAGAAGAACTACAACTTAAATATAGATGTCCGAAAAGTTGATCGTTAGCAGCTGATGTGACGCAGCTGGCTAGCCTGACAGGTTGCCATACAGAGTGCTCATAGTCTGTAATTACTGCAGCACTTTGCATCTGTTTGGCTTAATTCCGCAGGGATTTTTTTTTTTAAAGCTTACTTCCCTGTGCTGATGCCCAGTCATTTTTTTTTTTTCTTCTATCAGTAGCTTCTGCACTGTGTGTGTAATGGTGGTCTTTCTTTGTGTGACAGTTGTAGGATGGATCCAGACGGTGGGGCAGATTCACAAAAAGCTGTCAGTTTGCAGTGGAAAAGCTACAAACTCGTCCAGGACCCAGCCATTAGGCGTGTCACCCAGAAGATCTACAGATATGATGGAGTGCATTTCAGTGTGCCAGTGAGTTAATGTTCACTTTTATTTATTTATTATTATCTTCAATCATTTTGGCTATTGTTTGTATGTTGCATCCTGTTTATTTTTCCTCCCCAGGACTCTGGATTTCCACCTGTGGGAGAACTGCGAGATCCAAGACCCCGGAGACTGTGGTCCAGATATACAGAGCTGTCTCTGCCAGTGCCAAAGTTTAAGGTGAGAATAATTGGATCAGTGTTCATTTGACACGTTTTGGGAGCTTTCTGTTTGATTATCTTTTCACTGATCGTTTAATTTTTTACCGCAGCTTGATGAGTTCTATGTGGGTCCCATACCTCTCAAGGAGGTGACCTTTGCTCGACTCAATGACAACATCAAGGAACCCTTCTTGGCAGAAATGTGTGCCAAGTTTGGTGAGGTGGAGGAGATGGAGATTCTGTTTCACCCCAAGACTAGAAAGCACCTAGGCCTGGCCCGAGTATTGTTCACCAGCACCAGAGGAGCCAAGGACACAGTCAAGCACCTGCACAACACCTCTGTCATGGGGAACATCATTCATGCTCAGTTGGATATAAAAGGTAAGTTAAAATGCCTCCTCTTTCCCATCTGATGCACATTGTTACAGTGATGCTTTGGGCAGTTTCTTTATATACAGCTTTGCAATTTTAAATCAAAAGACAAAGAGGGTCACTTTCTTGTGTATCTTTTGAGCAGTTCCTCAAAGGAAGAAGACCTGCTAACAAAAACACAGTCAAATGACACAGAAAAAACTTAAGCTGCAGTTAAATCTAAAGTTTTTCATACAAACCTTGTTAGATGTAAATTGTTTGTGTCTGTTGGTTCAGTTTGAGATCTTACATTTAAATGGCTGTGACTTTTATTTTTATACAGGTCAACAGAGGCAGAAATATTATGACCTGATAGTAAATGGGTCCTACACTCCTCAGACAGTGCCTCTAGGAGGCAAGGCTTTGACAGACAGGCTTCAGCCTCAGGCTTCAACACAGCCACAGCCTGACACGGTATTGTGACTGCACAAACATCTCTTCACTTATTTAGTAATGTCATGCTTGAGTGGCAATCTGAATTAAGATGAATTTAATTTTACATATTTTTACTCTGTTCCCATAGCCATCAGAAATCAGGCGGAGGCTTTCCAGTGAGCTTGCAGTTTTGGCAGCAGGGGTCCAGGCCCTCACATCGGGAAATGTCACACCTTCTGTAGAGACTGGCTATGATCAGCGTCTAGACACGCCCCCCTCCTCCATGGCAGGTCCTTACACCCCAGGCTCCTCTGCGTCATCTCAGGGTGGGGGAGGAACACCTTACAGTTCAAGATCTGGGACCCCTTTTTCACAAGACTCGGGCTATGCTGGTGGAAGGTTAGTTTCTGATAATTAACCGGAACAAAGCATCTTGAATAAAATTTGCCTTAAGTGGTCTTACTGTTGTGGTTTGGTTCAAAGTACTGTGGAAAAGACTGACACACCCCTTGTTTCGATATATTTTGCTAGGAAAATGAGAAATGGATGCAGCAATTTATTGAAGCATGCAGACATACATGAAAATACAGTATATGAGGCAAAAAAACAAGAGTTTGTACAATTCTAACAAGTTCGATAGTCTTGAAATATTTGTTTTGACAACCTTTTATTTTTCCACATAGCCTGAACCTTCTGAGGCAAGCTTTCTTGTAATTTAAGTAGTTTTCAGAAATAGTTCTCCAGACTTTTTGAAGGTCATAGCTAAGCTCCTATTTGGATGTTGGCTGTCATTTGTTCCTTCTCTGTTTCCTCAGTAATGTTGAGGTTTGGGCATTGGAAAGATCAGTTCATGACTGATGGTGTCCATTTTTTGTTATTGCTTTTATTGTGTTCCTATGCTTTTACTGGATTGGCAGTATGCTTGGGATCATTGTCATGCTGAAAAATGAAGCTATTGCCAGACACTTTCTAGATGGTACTGAGTGGTGGATCAAAATCTGATGGTACTTTCATAATTCATTCATAAAATATGCAATATGCAAAATTCATAATTATAAATACAGTCCCAAACCATAACCAAGCCTCCACCATATTTTACCATGTACTTCTTTAGTGAACTTGTCGGTGCATATGATATGAAGGGAAATTTTTGGTACAAAAGACCTGGCCTGGTCTTATTATCTTTCATCATTTTGTTGTGTTTATTGTGTCCTTTGTTAGCTTGGCTTGCACAGAGGAGGGAAATGCTCTCAGGTTGTTTGTTTCAGTTGTGTGACATTGAGTTTCCAATAGTATTCGCCACAATTAGATTTCACTGTATGTATGTATGTATGTATGTATTGTATGTCAACCTCAAAATCCTTCTCATGTCATCCCTTTTGAAACAAAAACATTTAAATGACGTTACAACACAAACCGCATTTTACCTTTTCACATAAAGTCAAAAAGCATCGTTGTATGACTTAGTGGTTCATATATAAATTCCTTATTTCTGCATTTCAGGCATCCTGGTTACAATACTGGCACAATGGGCAGCGGCTACCCTCCCCAGGACATGTTACCTTCCTCATCTTCGTCTTCTGCAGTCTCCTCGACGGTTGGAGGATACAAAGTGTCTCGCTACTCCGATGAAGCACAGGAACCTGCAGTGTATCACCGGGGTCGTCCTATGTACCCCCCAACCACATCATACCGTCCCAATGAGCCACCATGCTACCCCCCTTACCCTAATGTTGGAGGACCTGGGCCACACATGGCACACCACTCCTCAATGCCCCCACCACCTCTTGCCAACCAATATGATCAGCCCCTAATGTCAGAAAGGGAGAGGGAGCGTGAAAGAGACTCAGGGGCACGGTATGGGCCAGCGGGGATTGGTTCCAGGAGGTCATCTTATCATCACCAGCAAGACACAAACTCTTCCTCAAAGTACCATTCCCATCATTCCCACCACCATTCAGATCGCAGGGATGACAGGGGGTACAGGCGAGACAGCCTGGGCTCTCGGTCAGGTGACCACAGCCACCAGAGACACCGCAACCACCACCATTCTCACAATCACCATGGCAGCAGCAGCCGCAGAAGAAGCAGCCATGACCGGGACAGGGACAGAGACAGAGATCGAGATAGAGACAGGGATAGAGACAGGGACAGAGACAGTGACTACTCTAACAGTTCGGATCCCAGGTACAATTCCAACTCGTACCGCTCTTCATCTAACAGCATGTCTCCTCCCCCATCGTCCTACTCTGCATACTCCTCCAAAGAGCCTGCCCCAGCCCCTCCTCAGGGATTGGACGTTTCCACTCGCCTAGGGAGCACAAGTCTCACAGAGAGGGGTTCCCTGCCTTCATTAGGTGCTGAAAAAGACTACCATGGTCACCACAGTGCTCTGCCTCCACCTCCCCCACCTCCTCTCCCACCAGCTTCTGTTATTGCAGCAGCTGTAGCAGAAACACTTGGAACACTGGACTTCAACCAGGATAGTCCTGCCAGTGAAGAACAATGGACAAAACCCAAACGTCGTCCCAGCACCCCACCTGCCCCACCCAAGACACCCCCACCTTCTTCTCCGCCCCACCCCACCATTGCTTCCTCTTCTAATTCTCCTTCTTCTACTTCCCTTCCCCACCATCTTTCATCTTCTTCTAGCTCCCCTCCACCCCCTCAAAGGGACTCCTCCTCCCCAGAGCCAGATTCCACCAATGAGAGTTTACCGTTTGTCTACCACAGCAGCAGTCTGGACTCTCGTATTGAGATGCTTTTGAAGGAACAAAAAGCTAAATTCTCTTTTCTTGCCTCTGATGAAGAAGACGAGGAGGATAGGAAAGAGGAGAAGCATGGAGGCGGAAGTGGAGATGGAACAAGACGTGGGTCAAGTGATGTGAAAGTGGAGAGGGAACAGGTGGGGGACAATGGTGAGAAAGACCACAGGAGGAAAGGGGAAAGAGACAGAGATGGCCACAGAGGAAGAAAAAGGGGAAAAGGGGGAGAAGGCAGGAAGAGTCCCACAGTACTTGCAGCGTCTACACCACCCGTTTCTACTTATTCTCCCCACATCCCACCCCCAGAGGAAACTCAGGCCCAAGTCGGCCCAGCTGGCCCTGGAGCGTTGCAGGAAGAGTCTTCACAGGCTGGATCTGCTGATGCACAGAGCCGGACAGGAGCGCACACACCACCTTTTAATGGACAGAGTCAGGTATGATCTGTCCTGATTCCATTTATTTTTATAAATAGAATCAGTTGTTTTGATAGTCACCCAGAAATACCTGTCTGTGGGCAGAGACATAAATATTTGGTGGAAATGAATAAAAACATCCTCAGTACCGACACAGTGATTAACATCCTGAGTGCTGTCAAACATAATGTTCATGTTTTGGTTTCTTGCTTTTAATGTGCCCGTTTCTATGTTAGAAAAGTGGGACAGAAAAATAATTCAGTAAGTGTTGTTATTTTGAGAATTTGCTTCAATATGTGGGTGGTTTTTCAACTTAAGACAGTAAATTCTGTTTTCTTTCAGGCCTCTCCTCATTCCTCAGGAGAAGACATGGAGATCTCAGATGAGGAGGAGGAGACTACGACCATAACAACCGTGACCACCCACCAGCCATCAGTCACCTCAGGATCCTCACCTTCTTCATCTCAGGCTGCCATGACTTCACAAACAACAGACCCCTCATCTTCACCCCCACCCATCTCTGACTCTGCACAGCACTTTGGCACCTCCATGCACCCTCCCATACCATCCTACCCCCCTCATCTGCCCCCTCCACCACCCCCTGGTTACTCCCTACAACCCCCACCTCCACCAGGGATTCCTCCCCTTCCTCACATGGAGCTACACCCTGAGTATCCTCCCCCCATGCCCCACCACATGTATGACTATGCCAGCTCCATGGAGCTGATGAACCAGTACAGTGGTGGAACCCCTATGTCTTTCCAAATGCAGACCCACATGTTAAGTCGCCTACACCAGCTGCGCATGTCATCATCCAATGGCACCCCAGGCCCAGGTGAGGCAGCTACTGCAGACTACAACTCCTACCATCTCCACTCTCTTCCACAACATCACACACACCACCCCTACATGGACCAAGAGGGCAATGGGGCAGGCACTCATTATGACCAAGACCACCGATACATGCCACCCCACATGACCTATCCCTACCCTGATCCCCACAGCACTCAAATACCACCCCATCCACACCATGGCATCCCGCCTCCACACACTGGCTGGCCTCCACATGTCTTACCGCCACACTACTCATCTTATATGCCCCCACCTGGCTATGGCACCATGCTGCCTGGGGATGGAGATGAATACAGGGCTCCAGGGGAGGAGATGTCCATACTGGCAGAGAATCCTCATGAAGCCACAGTGCAGATGGTCTTGGCCACTCTTATCCAAGAAATGAAGAACATCATGCAAAGGGACCTGAACCGCAAGATGGTGGAGAATGTAGCCTTTGCCACCTTTGACGAGTGGTGGGAGCGGAAAGAGACCAAGGCCAAGGTAAGGAAGCCCAGCCTCAACAATATTGAAGGTCATCTTTCTAAGGTTGCAGTTAATTTTTGTGTATGTAAAATAAAATAAATAGACCCACCCTTTTGCTTAATCATTTTACTAGTTTATGTATGTGCTTCCTCCATTTAAGTGTAATTGATTTTTTTATAATTAGCATGTTTTTTTTTAAAAATGAAAGATGTCATTCCTGTTACCATTTCATCTCAGTTTAATGATGCTTTTACTAGTCGGTTAACTATATAAGAGAAAGACTGTTGTTACGAGGCCAGAAAAAATTAATATCTTCTGTAAATGTCTACTTTTTGTAGCCATTCCAGACGATGGTTAGGGGGGTTTCTGCGTTACGGGATGAAGAGAAAAAAGAGGAAAAGGTCAACCGTCCACGGGAGCCTCTCATGTCTCTTGTGGATTGGGCAAAGAGTGGTGGCATGGAGGGATTTTCTCTCCGTGGAGCACTACGACTGCCTTCCTTCAAGGTAACAGTACTTTATTGCTGTGGATTTTGGTTTCATCTCCATGTTACTGTATGGAATCTGTACTGCCTGCATATTTTATGTTTGTTTGTTGGAGTGTTTCATTTGCCATTACACCACCAAAACACTAGGTGGCAGTGGTGCTTGTATGCCACCTTGTTGAGGCACTTTGTTAACATCACTAAATGGTAACTGAAACTGTTCTCCATGTTGGACCTAATAAATACAGAATTTATTTAGTTGTACTGAACTCTGTTTTTACAAGGGAGACCTGGCCAGTGCCAGGAGTTAGAAAAGACGGACTAATTCCGTTCATACATGGAATGAATGTGATATGAACATAAGAAAACAGCATAAGTATTACTGCATTATCATCATGCTATTATCCTGCTTATTGTTTCACAGTCAATAGTGCAGTATTTACAGTGCATGTTAGTACCAAATTGACCAATAATAATGATTGTGGTCTGTGTTGGTGCATTGTGTAGTTAGGTTTCTTATTAGATACTCTTCAAGCTACATTTAAGGCTGTCACAGGGTATACGGTTATGCAGTACACAGAATATGTGTACTGCATAACCGTACTGTATAAATGTTTAGCACAGTATATGTCAAGCTTAAGTCAATAAATGGTGTCAAGAGTGTAGTTTAAAATAGCTGATATTGTCATTCTAATATTTTGAATTTTTATGTGGTGCCACAATATTCAAAAAGTGCACAAGTGTTTAGCGTTATCAGTTTGTGGTACTACCTCTTGTTCTGAAAAATAGTCAAACTTTGTAAAGTCCATTTTTGGGTGTGTTGTTGTTTTTTTTTTTTGTTTGTTTGTTTTTTTTTAATTCTTAAAAAATACTTTGAACTATGCAGGTGAAAAGGAAAGAACCTCAGGAGCTTGAAGAGGGCGACATGAAACGGCCACGACCCTCAACGCCACCAGACGAAGATGATGAAGGTTTGCTAAGCTGTAATTCAGACTTAAAAAAAAAAAAAAAACATGGGTTGGATTACTTGATCTGCTCCATCTAAGTCTTAAATTATCCCGTTTTCAGCTGCTGACGGGAGAATACCAGAGGCAGACCGGCATGGAGCTGAAAGGGACAACAAGAGGAGGAAAAAGAAGCCTAGAAATCGGAAACCCTGGGAGCTTGACAGTGAGGGAGAAGAAACATCTGATGGTTCTTCTACTGAAAAGGTTTGTTTGTTTTAAAATTGTGATTCAAGATAAAACACAATTTTAAAAAAATGACTTTAGATTATTAGAATATGAATCTGATATATTAGTTTATAACTCATGTTGTTGGTTTTTTTTAGTTAGCAACAGATAAGAACAAAATTATTAGCCTCGTATGAAAATTGAAGTTGTTTTCAAAACTTTCCAAAGTAGTTTCTACCTCTCAGCTGTAAAAGGCTAATTGGGATGTTGCTGTCACCCCATTGGGCAGGCAGGCGGGTATCCCAAGTTTGCGATGTCAACGAGGCAGCATAGGATTTTGAAATTCATACCACTGGTGCATCGACTAAAAATCTCACATGAGTTTGACTCCCAGTGACCTTGACCTTCTAGCACTGGTGATCACCAGTATTTTAAAACGTGCAAGGGATTTTCAACATAGCACTTCTAAGGATACTACTTATTTTAAATTTTTTAGAAACCATAAGTTATTTGTTTCTTGTTTTGTTTTTTGATTTTACACACAATAACAATTTTTTCAGAAAACAAAAATTACCAGTGTCACCATTATAAGTCGCCAGAAAATGTGAACTTTTTATTGAGCCATAGCACAAACCACTGCTGTGCAATGATGTGCTTTGACTTTGTGAAGGTTCAAACTGAAGGTTATTTTCCAATTTGCATGCAGTACTAAAACAAGCAAGGGTTTGAGGTGTCTAAAGAACCCCATAACAACTGCCAAGACACTAGTGAATGACTAAGCAAAGTTGGGAACCAAAAAATGTTTCCTTTGGTCAGATGAGACAAAACTAAAGCTCTTTGGCCATGGAGACAATGCTTATGTTTGTAGAACATAAGCATTGTTTTCCAACTCAACAACACCCAAGCATGGGTTGTTCCTGGTACAGAAGACAAAGTTAACATTACTGAATGGCCTACACAAAGCCTTGACTTGAGTCCCACTGAAAATCTGTGGGGTGAACTGTAGACTGAGGTCCGTGCCAGAAGACCCATTAAATCTCTGGAGGAGCTTGAGAGATTTGCCAAAGAAGAATGAGCTGCGATTGCTCAAGAGATGTGTGTGTGTGTGTGTGTGTGTGTGTGTGTGAGACTTGATGAAAACTATAACAAACAACTGCAGGCTGTTATCCAGGAAAAGGATATGCAATTGGTTATTAATATCAAGGGGGGTAATGAATCTCACCCTGGTAGTTTTTGTGAAATCTGTGTGCAAAGTAAAATAATGTAAGCATCCAAAAAAAAACCTCAATATGTTTGGAAAAGCTGTGTTTAAAAATTCCATGCTCTCTTTAACACCACTTAGGAAATAGTTCTGTAGTGAATTGAATACAATAAAAAGGAAATTTTCATAGCAGGGTTACAAATCCTGTCCTCACCTGTAGATGGCAGGATTTCACTGTGATAATATTGTGTTGCGATGACAACTTTTTTTTTTTTATCCCCCCCATGTTTAGGAGGATGAGGAAGACGAAAGTGGAAAAGAGTCTGATGGTAAACCACAAACAGGAATCTCATAACTTTATGTTCTTATTTTCAGCTATCATGACTGTTTACATTGACTTTTTATTTTTTTAGATGATGTCCTCAGTGCAGACAGTGACGACGAGAGCCTCTCATCCTCTTCTGAAGGCTCTTCATCTTCAGGATCTTCATCTTCATCCTCTTCTGAGGATGAAGATGAAGAGGAAGGAGAGCAGGCAGAAAGTGAAGGACCAGACAGTATGGATGAGTCAACTTTGGATAGCACAACTGAGAAAGACAATGAGAGGTACATCACTTGTACTGCTGTAATCAGAATTATATAACAATGAATGTTGTGCTTTTCAACATTCAAATGCTTGTTCTGTTTTTCTCAGGGAAAATAATGCAGCTGTTCCAAAGGCAGAGGTCAAAGCAGGTTAGTCAGAAGTTGTTGTAAATCACCAAAAAGCACCAGTGACATAATAGATTCAGTTTGATTTCAATCTTTGAAAACTTGTATCTTTTCTCAGGTGATACAAAAGATGGCAAGGCAGACACAACGGCACCTACCAAACATCCCCCCTCACCACCATACCCACGCCCTACATCCCCTATCGTTCTTGTGCCCCCTCTCAAGAAGCGCAAAAAGACAGTCTCCTTCTCTACAGACGAGAACGAAAGCAAAATGCAATTGCCAGCTGCACCACCATCTCCGTCGCAAGTTTCGGGTGAATCTCCCCTCCTCTCAGGCAGGCTTCCAGACTCGCCCATCACTGCAACCTCACCCAATTCATCTCGTCCCAGTCAGGGCATCCAGCTGCTTCCCTTTGCCTCTAAACCAGGCGAAGGGAATGCTCTCATTGTGCCCCCATCTGGACGAACCCAAGATACTGAGGAGTCCAAGAGAGGACCCCTCATTTCTCCCCAGACTACCCCTGTCAAATCCCCTAGCAAACGCAGTGCAGGCAAAGAGTCTCCCAAATCTCCTGCTCCTCCTGTTATGGTGTGCCGCACTGTGCAGAACCTGCCTTTGGACCATGCCTCTATGTGTAGGATGGCCTTTGAGGAGGCCCCAGCACCCCCATCTGTCAATAAAAGGTCCAGAGGCAGACCACGGACATCTAGCCTGTCTACTTCTTCCTGTCACTCTCTCAGAGAGGAAGATGAGGATGAGGAAGAAAGTGAGCAGAGGTTAAGACTAAGAGAACAGGTTGGGGCCTCCAGCCTCCTGCAGCTGGCCTCTGCTTCAACAACTGACCTGTCTGTGTTAGCTGATGTGGCTTTGAAAATGGACCCTGATCCTGGAGACTCAGAGGAGACAGAAACATCTGATGAAGCAGAGGAGCACAAGATGGAAGGAAATTACTTCTCCCCAGAGTCGCTGGCCCTCCTTATGAGTCCAGGGGCTGTAATTGTCCTTATGGAGCACAACTACTGCAAACCCCCTGTTGTCCCAGCACCAACTGGTGCCAAAAGGACTTCCTCCAGACAAGATTCTTCTGTTTTGCTCCCAGCCGACCTCAACGCTATTTCTGGGGTGCTTGAAGCACCAGAGGAAGTCATTGGAGATCCACTTACATCAAGGGGAGATGCAGGAGAATTCTTGTCTGCAGTGGAAGAGATGTGTGACTCTGAGGATACGGGCCAGGTCACGCCGGTGTCTCCATCATCAAAGAAGAAGAACCTAATTGGCAAGGGTTTTGAAATTGAAGAGGAAAAGAGCAAAAAGAGGAAGAGAAAAGATAAAGAAAACCTTGAGGTTCATCACACAAAAAAGCAGAAGGAGCAGCCAGGCAAGAAACAGAGGAAGCGGAAATTAGAGGTATATTTGTCTTGTTTGTTCCTGTAAATGTTTGAGATTGCCATTACCGTAAACATGCCACAGGCAACAATAGCACTGACTCATTACCAGTAAGCCCAAAGTTGGAATTTTGAAATTGGTACAGTTGTACCCTGTAGAAGTGCTCTGCTCTCAGTCTTACTGATGCAATCACCCTAGAATTACTGACATTTCCTTAGCGTTGCTTAAAGCTAACGTCAGCCAGGTGCTTTGCGTCATGAAAGAAAAAACATTTCATTTCATTAATCATAAACTTGCCACCTGCCAGTGGCATGTCTAATGGCGCTCTTTTCGTTTCGTTTGGTTTCAGCTTGTGGCCTTCATCAGGGTCATAGTAACACATAGTAGAAGTGTGCTTCAATAAAAACAGAAAAAAATTCAAATTAACCAATCACATCTTCATAGATAAACCAGCTGACATATAACAGGTTGGTATTGGTTAATTGGTTAAGTCACGCCCAAGTAAATACTGGACTAGATCATTAATTTTATTTATTTTATCAACAAAAGAAAGAGTAGCTTTCTAGGCATCGCGTTTTAAGTCTACATTTGAGAAATTTTACATTTTAGAGACATAATTGAGGACCTTACCACAAATATGGTTCCATGTTATGATGTACTCTTGTTTTTTAATCTAACTCCTGCACTGACTTCTTTTTTAATTAAATGCTTTCCTTTGTAATTATTTTATAGTTTTTTTGTATATTTGTAATATTCTTATGTATTTCATGCATGTATTATTTTAAGACAGGTGGGGATTATGTCTCCCCCTCCCCGTCTTCGTCATTAATGATCTAGTCCAGTATTTACTTGGGCGTTTCTGTTTCCTGCCTTTTATTGAAGCACACTTCTACTATGTGTTGCTATGACCCAGATGAAGGCCTCAAGCTGAAACGCGTTGGTCAGTCAATAAAGTTGTTCCTCTTCCCGTTAAGTGTTGCTGGAGTCCCTGCATTGCAATCTTTGATCTTTACCGTGTCTTACAGCACGTATGCCTTTTTTCTAAGAACACTTATGTTCATGAAAAATGTAAATGGCATTCAGTCACCGAATATAGTTATGAATATTGTTATGGATTAGATGACTTTAACTGGTCAGAGAAAGGTCCAATGTGTCAGTGTGTGTTAGTGTAAACACCACATAGACTAGAAACTAAAAGACAGTATTTTTTTCCTGCAGGACTCAGATTTGGAGGAAGATGTGGATGTGGAGGAGCTTGAATCTGGGGAGCTGTCCAGCTCAGACACTGAGGAAGAGTTGGTTGAAGAGGTGAGGAAGAGTGAGCGGCTCTTTTTGCAAGAAGCAGGAATAACAACATCCCAGAACCGGGCGAAACCTGTCCCAGCGCCTGAGCCACCAGCTGTGAAGTTTGACAACCGCAGTGAATTTGAGCAGATGACCATCTTGTATGACATCTGGAACTCCGGTCTGGATGGTGAAGACTTGTTGTTTTTGAAGAAGACTTATGAGAAGCTGCTGCAGGATGACCATAGCTCTGACTGGCTCAATGACACTCATTGGGTCAACCATACTAATATCCTTTTCAGTGATTATCTTTCACCTCAAAGATGTATGGGCACTAGGTTTGATTTACATGGCAGTGACACAATATCCAAAAAGTCTGACTATTATGAATTACTAAATTGTCTGCATACCATGACATTTTTAAATTCAGGAATGCTTTTATAGTTGGTTCCCTGTTGTCGGCCTTGACCTTTGGGCTGCACTAACCAATTTGCCAAATCCTCGCCGCAAAAAGAAGAACACAGATGGGCAGCTTCGTGAGCATGTGACCGGTTGTGCCAGGAGCGAGGGGTACTACGCCATCAGCCGCAAGGAGAAGGATGTCTACCTGGACCTTGACCTACCCGAGCAGGTCATACGGGAGGTGGAGAATGTCGACACCTCGGTAGGCAGATTCCAAATCTTTTTGGATGCATCTTCTTTTATTTCTTTTCCATTTATTTAATCTGTTGTTCTCACATCAGTTTGATTTTGTCTGTTATAGCAGTTGAGAAGCTTTGCTGAAATGCTTGAGATACTTTGCAAAACTTGTTTAGGCTTTTCCTTAAAAATGAGTCGGCATCGGGTAACAGGCCGACGCACTTGGACAGTTCAATGTTCATGTTTACTCTCTCACAGGTAATGTTCACTCTCCCAATCTAATGTTTGTGAAATTGGAGATTCTGTTGTGCCTGTTCCTTCATTTGTTGTTGAAAGAACAGGATAAAATGCCCGTGAGGTGAATCTGTGCCTGCAACGCAACCTAAAGTCAGTAAATCTGATTGGCAGTGGAGATGTTGGTGTGGACATGCTTTCGATTGTGTGGAAAGTTGAAGCCGGGTTTTGATGGAATTTTAATGTGATATCCAGTTGAACTTTTTTTTTCCAGGAAAAATATTTTGCTGGTCTCCACTGCCTCAGTAATCAATTATTAGCGGTTTCAGAGTATTATTATAAAGTCGACATTTGGCTAGATAGTGCATTTGGAATGGAGGTGATTTATATTTGGCTCAGTTGAAGTGGTAATTTTAGGATTTGAGATGGAAAAGGTGAGGGTTTTCAAATGATAGAGAAGTAAGATAATGAATATGTGAACATTTACAATACAGAGGTTTTAGGCATTAAATTCGTGCTGTCTGGTGGTTGAGACGGATTCATGCAGGGGGAACAAATCACATTTAATTTCAGTCACATACATCACTGCTCATATGTTTAAAGGCATGCATTGTATTCTTTGTCAGTAAAAAGAACATTAAATTCAACAAAACAACAACAGTGCTGTAAGGGCTGATAATAATCAGTAAAGTATTGATTTGTAATCAGTCTAAAACAAGAAGCACAATACAAACTGAAAAACTGTGTGAAAATAAGAGTCATGGAGAAACGTGCGAGATGCATGTCGTTTCTAGTCGGGCTTCCTGATTATCAGGCTTGTATGAGTCAGAATGTGGTCATTTACAGGAATGATGTGATGTTTGAAAACATCAGGCTTTTGTTTTTCCTTGCAAGACTACTTGAAACAAAAATATTTCTTGCTGACTGATATTTTTTTCTTTCTTTTTTTTTCTCATCTTTGCTGTTAGAAGTGGGTTTAGTGGGTTTAGAGTGGTGAAGGGGTGTGATGAATTTAACAACAGACGAAACAAGTGCGCCAACCTTGAATGTAAACGTGTAGTTTTCCTTTGTTTTCCCGTTTTGTTGGCAGCCATAATTCTAACGTACTTGAAATTCCAACTTCAAGTTGTTTGTGTCCACTGATTTTGAGTTTAATGTTCGTATCACGTATCTTATGGTCAGTATTCAAAAACAGTACAAATGTATTGCATTTTGAGGATGTCGAAGAGTGAATCCTTCCTCTGGGCCAGTGACAGGATGTTTCAGTTCAGGCGTTATTTCACGTAAAGCACAGTGATCATTCCTGTTTGTGACACAGGAAATCCGTAGATTTTTTTTCCTGATGTAGATCCGGATTTGTCACATGTGAATTTCTCCTTCCTGAGCAAAAGGTGATGAATCCAATTTACGTCAAAGGATCATAACGATCACATAAATTCTTATGAAGTTCCCTGAAAATGCAGTTTGATCATAGTGAGTGTGACACCTTTAAAGTGTTTTGGAAAGAATAATCAGAGCAAATGTGCAACTCCAACTTTCCTCAAGCATGGTTGAACAGCTCTAGAAATTTGCAGAGCACATGTATTCCCAATCCAGAATTAAACCATTCTCCTTTATTAAAAATAAAGGAGAAAATTTCACATATTCAAAAATTGGAGGATTTGAATACATGTTTTATGTGTTTTCAATTAAAAAGACTGGGTTCAGTCTGTAACCTCCATGAAATACTGCTGAATTGGGTGCCTCTTAGCTGGAAGTACGAACAGGAAACATGAGTGGAGCATTTATTTACACAAACACCCTAACCACTATGTCTTCATTAGAATTTACTTAGAAAAAAACAAAAGAAGTAAGGCTAAACCGGTTGTGCATTTATCACTTTGTATTCCAACGCACGATTTTTTTTTTTCAAGTATAGACATCTCCCAGCCTAAAGCCAACACAGGCATGCAAATATAAAGATAAGTGTGTAATGAGTGGGGAAAAAACAAAGTCAGTTTTTTATTTACAGCCAATTAGTTTCAAAGACCTGGGGCATGGAGCCACTGAAGGAGGTGTGAACAGAGGAAATAAAAATGTTTGAATGAATTTAGGGGAAATAAGTTGGAATTGCTGATTGTATTGCACTAACCTCTAAATGGAATTCAGCTTGGATGCTTTTTTATTTGTTTGTAATGGCTGATTAAAAATGTGTGAGAACCATTTCCTGTGTGCCAGGAGTAATTACAGTAGCACTGTATGAATTTATAGTGTCACTGCAAATATGTTCATGTGGTCAGCTTTACCCTACAGAGCCATGGTTGCCCGGTGCATAATGCTGGGCAGTAACATAGTATGTGTCCTGAATGCATCACAGTATTCTGATCTGTTACGTGGGTCTTTCAGCTCTTTGCGAGTATTACTTTGGTGCAAGTGCAGTGAAAGCTTTCTGATAAGTCTGCCTAGACTAGAGTCAAAAGTTTGGAAAAAAGGAGAAAGGGGGGGTCACAGATACCCACACATTTATCATAGGCCTAAATTTGGCTATTACTGTGATGATTCTATGATTTCATCATGCAACGTTCCTCTTTTATAATGCCCGCAAATAAAGTTTGGGTCACCTGTGGGTGATGATCTTGATGCTTGTCAGACACTCATATGATGCACCCTCACTGGTCCCATGTGCAGCCAGTTATCCTCCCACACAATGCCAGATTGTCATGGAAGGTTGGAACATTGGTAGGAACATTTGGAAAATCAGCTCATTGAGTGTTTGTGTGAGTTACAGTGGAAAATCCACGTCGCTGGGTTGATGTGCAAAGTTTATTCCTCTCTAATGTATTTCCCTTTTAGCAGTTGTGCTTTCCCTTACTGCTTCCATGGACACGAACATAGTTCCTTATAATAATACACACAAATTCTTATTTTTTACTGTGGCCTGTTTTATGCAGTCTTGCTGTTTCTAGAGTTACCGACTCATGCAGACTCGGCACATAATAAGATGTAACTGGTGCACCACATCAGTCTGCGTCTTTGATATCTGATCTAAGTGTCGAAGCAACTGAGAGGTGTCTCTGCTGCTTTTTGTATTTTGTGTTTATCTCAGGAACAAAGTGATGTATTGAGATGAATAATCACTGTTTATGTTTTCAAACCAAAGATTTGTGGCAGTCTTCAAAAAAAAAAAAAACATGAAGAGTTACTGATACTCAGGGGGACACCCCCTCCTATACACACACACACACACACACACACACACACACACACACACACACACACACACACACACACACACACACACACACACACACCAAATTAGGATTGTGATAAAATATTCCTAACCACTAATATCTAACCAGTCATGCTTGCATGTGATTTAACATCATGATGATACATTGAAACAGCTGTTTCACTTTGCATTTCATGTTTCACCTATAAAGCTATCACATGGATTATTATCTTGATTGTAATATTGATCTTTTTAGTACTGAAAGCAAAGCATGAGTTTAGGCTGTTTCATTTAACTCATGCATTGGTTAATTGGTTGTAAAAACACACGAGTTACATAGTCTGACTAAATCTAAAATGAATTTTGAGGCGTAGCATGAGAACATGTCAGTTCATTCTGTTTCAGTTTGAAGTTTCTGAGGAAGTTTCAGCTGATTCATTTTTTTTCCATAGATTCCGTTTCCTTGTTTTTGGAAATTTGTGCTACAGTTACATTGCTGGGCTCCCTTTAACACTCAAGGTTTTTTCACATTAGTTATGGGAGTAATTTTTGATATTTATAAGGAACGCAAGTTAACATCTGAAGAATTTAATTACTGAACCAGCTGGTTGTTCCATAATACAGGGAAGGCAGTGGTTGGGACTGAAGTATTTGAGGGCAGACTTGCTTCCATTCTTGCGTAATAACCTTTCCAGTCATATCTCTTTCGCAAATGAACCTCTACTACAAGAGCAGGGGTATTGGAAACTGAGGTCAAGATGTTTTTCAGGTTCATGCTGTTACCCGTCAAGGCCATCTGATGAAGTCTTAGTGTAACCGTTGCACTTTCTGAATTTCTTTTGTTTGTTTCCTGGCAGGGTGCTAACCGAGTGCTATCAGAGAGACGTTCAGAGCAGCGCCGCCTCCTCACTGTCATCGGCACCACTGCCGTCATGGACTCTGACCTGCTTAAACTCAACCAGCTTAAGGTACAAGCAGTAACAGCCATAGTATTCATGCGGTCACTCATTTACAAGCTAAAGGACAAAGTTAAACTGCAACCTGTGACTTGTCAACAGATTAACCTTTTTTTAAAAAAAAATCTATGCTTAAAAAACAAAAACACTGTAATTTATGCCACCTCACACAATAAATTAAATGGTTTACAGTTCATGAGTGTAACCAAAAGGTCATCTAAGGAATAAATTTCCAGAGCCTGAAACTGATTCCACGCTTTTAGAAGTGCAGAGCTAAATTTAGTAGGATATTTACCAACATGTTTTACAGTCTAAACACAATACAAACAAGATGTCTGTGAAGGTTCTCAGTCATCCAGGTCATCATAGCTTGGAAAGAAAAGCGTCTGGTATTTAAGTCCAGACTGAGACTACAAACAAGACCAATTTTGACCCAAGCACTGTTATTTCTCCATTCCACAAACTCTGTGGTTTGTTAAGCAAAACTCGCAAAATGATTTTCCCAAGCCTCACAAGATGAAACTCAGGGCTGAATGCAGAAGTTTTACCTTCACATTGGTGGTTTTATCTTTTGGTTTCAAGATGAATTTGTTTATTTGTTACTGTGATGTCTGAATAGGAGTTTTTTGGAAGGTGGTCCTGCTTTTGTTTTTTTGTGCGCATGTGTGTGTTTGGTTTTGAAAGAGGCTGTATCTCTGGCTTTCATTGTTGCACAAATCCGGGGTCAGTCACAAATCTGCCTCTATGCTAAGCATGCAGAAAATCTGCTCACTACAGTATGTCAGTGGTCAAACGTTTGGGTGTGGCCTTTTTTGCATGTTCTTATTCTAGTCAACATTTTTTTTTTTTTTTTTTTTTTTTTTCTGGTTATCACACCAAATTATCAACTTGGATTAGTTTACCTTTTTGAATTGTTGAAGATCCAATAATAAAACAAAGATATAGCCCAGGGCTCGCAAAATCGCTAGCCCGACGTCCCGGGGCTAGCGATTTTTCCAGTCGGGCTACCAAAATCTATCTCAGCCCTGCCCGTCGGGCTATCATAGGAAGGAAAAATATGTGTCAATGCTTTTGCATTTTCTTTCGCAAATGTAGCTGAGTAATTATGTTATTGGCATCGATGAGCCACTGTCAATATGTGACATATCGAAATCGCGTTTGAATTTGCGCTTGTTTTTTGCTTTCACTTTGCGATCGCGCCAATGGTGTGTAGAGAGCGGCAGCACTGATTGGTGAGTGACGATTAATTGCGCACCAATTCCTCTGACATCGTCTTATCACTCATTAGCTTACTATTCAAACGTGACAAGTGAAATCTCCCACAGCAAGTTTAAACATGTGAGAGGTTGATTGCGCAGAGAATCGCTGACCGTTATGTGAATGCGTGTGTAAAAGCAGCAGGATTTACGCCGGTATTTTAGTTCTGCTGAGCCAAATAAGACGGGTCAGGGTGAAGAAGGGACAACCAAATAAAAGCCTACCACAAAACGGAAAAGTTATGACAAATCAGACTATGAGGCAAAAAGAAAGCTCAGCTTTTTTGGTTTCATGGACAAAAGAATTTATGTGGCTGGAATATGACGAGCTAAATAACACGATGTTCTGCCGGGTGTGTCGTGAGTTTCGTTTCATTTGAGTCGACAAGCGCCTTTGTAACTGGGACCAGTAATTTTAAGAAAGACCCCATCAGAACCCATGAGAAACGCAAGAAATGCATTATACTGCACCCAGTCTGCAATATCTTTCCCAGAACAAACAGCAATTGCAAAAAACATACTAAAAATAAAACAAGCACAAGCAGAAGTCCTGAAAAATCTTTCAAAAGCGTACTATGTTGCAAAGAGTGAACTACCATTGGCCAAATTTAGCAGTTTTGCAAACTTCAAAAAGCAAATGGCCTCGATCTTGGTTCCACTTACCTCTTACCCTTGACTTCAGTGGAATTTTCAGATTCAGGATCTGACACAGACTGATTCATGTTCTATACAGTTCTTACAAGTTCATAGAAATTTCTGTTCAATTAGAACCAAGTATTTGAGTTGATGATTGTAATTTTTATACAGTTGTGATTTGTATTTAACAATTTTCTGATTAATTTTTGTTTCTGTTACAATATTATACTTTAATGTATAATATTGTAAAGGAAACAAAACATTAAAAAATTTCTCTCTTTTTTATTCGGGCTACTTAAATTTATTTTGGGCTACCAAAAACTGAAGAGTGCCTGCCCGAAGGGCTACCAGAGATTTAGAAATTTTGCGAGCCCTCTAGCCTGTAAGTAATTAAAACTGCCTGTTAATTCAGGACAGCTTAGTTTATAAATTGATCAATTTCTAGTAAGGCTCCTCTTAAATTACATCCGCTCTGTCCTGATGCAGTTCCGAAAGAAGAAGCTTCGTTTCGGACGCAGCCGAATCCACGAATGGGGCCTGTTTGCCATGGAGCCCATTGCTGCTGATGAGATGGTCATTGAGTATGTGGGTCAAAACATAAGACAGGTATGACTTATAACGAGTTCTGTGTTTAACCAGTGATGGTTTTTGAAACTTTCCAGCCATCTTGACATCTTTTTGTCATGCCACTAAATGTTTTCATTATCGTTGCCACTAAAACACTTGTACAGATAATAAATCTCTAATAGTCCTGCTATGTTGGACCCTTACTCTTGCATTGTAATATTGATATGACGGTATGTGAATTGCAGTTTTTCGGACGCTTTGAGGGTGTGGTCAGTCAGAAAATGTTCTTTGTGCGCAGATGGTGGCTGACAATCGAGAGAAGCGTTACGCACAGCAAGGCATCGGGAGCAGCTACTTGTTCAGAGTGGACCATGATACGATTATAGATGCCACCAAGTGTGGGAACCTTGCACGATTCATCAACCACTGCTGCACTGTAAGTCTGAAAACACTCAACAATAATCTGCCTCTTACATGCTTTAGATATGGACTGATGTTAAGTTCTGCAGCTGTCGCCCATCAGTCTGTCGTTGCTTTTTTCCCCCTTGCAGCCAAACTGCTACGCCAAGGTCATCACCATAGAATCCCAGAAAAAGATTGTGATCTACTCAAAGCAACCCATTGCCGTCAACGAAGAGATCACGTACGACTACAAGTTCCCACTGGAGGAGAACAAGATCCCTTGTCTGTGCGGAACGGAGAATTGTCGTGGGACGCTCAACTAGTCAACGCACTTCTCTCCCGCACTTACCAATGGCCAATGGCCAGCCATACCCGTAAACACCTCCCTTTCCCCATGAGTTCGCTCTCCTAAATGTGTAACTTGAACCACCCCCAGTACCCTATGCTGCCCCTCCTCATGGCCTCATAGCCAGCCTCACAGTACCTAGGATGTAGACACGCACACACTTGGCACTTTTCACACAGTTTTCATTCTCTAGGCAGTTTCACAGCCACAAGCTAGTGGGTGATGGATTGGCGTCATCTGGTTCTCGATGCATGGACAAGGCCTTTAGCATCAGCTCGTTAGTGGCAGTATTACTGGACAAAACCGGGCGCTCCAAGGGAGTTGCTGCGTCAGTCAGGGCATGAAGGATTTGTCTGATTCCATGCCAACATCCGTTTGAAAGGAGACAATGTGGAGGAAAAAAGAGAAAAGGAAAAACGTCTCTTGGCACTCTCTCAGACATGGCTTCATTACTCTTTTAAAGTGACGGCATCAGTCAGACATAGGTCATTTTTATGTTCCTCATGACTTCATCCAGACATACCTGTGGTGCACGCACAATATTTCACTTACTTTCAAAGGGATTATATTTTTGTAAATAACTATTGTTAGTATCGACTTTAGTGAAGTGAAACTACACTTTCGGTGTTCATTTCCTCTGCCATTATCTCTAAGAGCAGCACTTTATCACTTGTTTGCATGCTGCTGTGAAAGTTGTATTGTGCGTCTCATAACCAGCCTCTGAAATATTGTTTTTTCTTTATTGGGTGTAGCTGAAACAAATCGGTGAGGGACACTTTGATCTTTAATTAAAGCAGTAGGTAGGAAAAATGTCGTCCAGAAGTTACTGCTGTTTAGGGCACTTAATAATTCACAAACATGCACAAGATGTGCAAAAATAATATTGTGCATAACTATCTGTAAACTTGGCAGCATGCAGAGTTGTGCCAGGCTCCTACTCTCTAAGATTTTCTTTGTGACAGCTACAGAAGTCAGGGTGTTTATCAGATGTGAAGCAGATGCATTTGGATGCCGTCACGTTAATGATAAGGAGTTCATGTCTGAAAGGGGCTTTGTTTTGTCGGCGGCGTCCAGGAGTCACTCCTCTAGTGTCGAATTCCTTCTGTAACCACACACCCATACAAATCCGCACAGAGACGCACATGAATACCAGAAAAATTCAGGGTTTTTAGACTCGCTCGCTACGGGCGTAACTTTTAAGATTAATCACTTCAATCAATTTGGTCTTCAGTTATGCAAGATTTCCAAGTGTGAGGGTTGTTTTGGAGCTTTTTTTAAAATTTCATTTCATAGTATTATATTATATTACTGTTGCTGTTATTAATGGTATTGTTACTTATTTGCATTAGCTGTAAGTATATTACAGTGAAATGAGCTTCAGTGTACCCATCCACTGTCCTCAGTGGCTTTGTGATCCACCAGCCCTATAAATCCTTTCTCCCCTCCCCACTGTGTGTTACTCTCCTGTTTTGCAACAGGCTCCGGTCTGTATGAGAGTAAAGCCGTTTTAACCCACTGTGAAAATGTGTAATTTAGGTTTCAGCTTACAGTGTGCGTGTTTTTTGTTTTGTTTGTTTGTTTGTTTTGTTTTGTTTTTAAATGCCACTGTTAAACTTTTATATTCCCCTCTTTATTTTTTTTCCTTCTCCATACTTATGGACACTGACATATGTGCTTTTAACAAATTATTTGTGTGCTCTTTGTGGGCTCTTTATTCATCTACAATATTTAGGGCTGTGCTTGTGAAATGCAGTTGAGCGCATGTCCAGTGGGGGTGGGATGAGAAATTGTCAATGGCTGTTTCTATCACCAACACAATGGAGGAGAGTGTATACGTTCATAACTCACATCGCTTGTTTGTCATCGATGATTTGGCACACTATCTGCTGTGTCAACAGAGAAGTCGCAAAAGTATGTGCTGTTGTCGACAAGGTCACATGTCCCTGTTTGTGGGTGAATTCTAAAGATTCACAAAGTACATGTAATCCTATTAGCAATGACGCTGGTTTCACAGCCGTTGCATTTGTTGGTTAAAAGCATGTATGTCAATGACGTAAGTCAAGAAAAGGTTTTGTTGCTGCTTACAATATATCATCCTGTTTCGTTTCAACAAGCGCACAAATTCCTGTTTAAACAATTGACAAAAACGTTTTCTGCAAATCCTTCTCCCTAGTTGCTTTGTTAGGTTCTGAATTACACAAATGAGTTTGTGAACAATGCTGCTGGCTTTGCAGCCATTTGCTACAAGTTTGCATTTCTAGCAGAGCCCCAAGTCAAATAAAGTTATAATAATAAGAAGAACTCCTTTGAGGTAAACTTGGCAGATCTTTTTGTAAGGCACATTTATTTGATTTAGTTATTTCTGTTCAAAGACTTAAAGTTCTTGCTTTCCCCTTGTGTTGCAGATCTTTGCAGAATTCATGAGAATGCATTATATTTTACTTCAGTCATCCCTTCTGAAAGATCGTAACTCAAAAAAAAAAAAAAAAAAAATCCTGCTTACAGTCTGTTTGCAGTGTAGATAGGTGAAAGTGTCCGTGTCCCTGCGAGGTTAACAATCCTAGGCAGTTTCTGATACGTTGCAGATGGGGATTTCAATGACCTTTGTGTTGTCCTTTTTTTTTCATGGCTATGGCCGTCCAAAGTTTAACTTTGATGTTGAACTTTTAACTAAACTCCTGTTTATTTGTTCTTTCCCAAACAGGAAAATGTGTAAGATATTTCTTGTTGCAATGAAAGCCTTTCAGTACAAACCAACCCTCTTTAATAAAGGAGAAAAAGATGAAAGGAAAAAAAACAAAAACAAAAAAACAAAGAAGTACATGTAAATATTGTAGAGGTGTTTGTTTCTTGTAGAAACACACTGATTCCAAGCTGTAAATATGTTTGTTCCGTTTCCTTACTCAATGAGGAGGAAACATGTACATACCTTCCATTCATTTATTTTTTATTGTTTTTCCTTTTAATTTGATGATTATTTTAATATTATTTGCAATATTTCTCTTGTATTAATGCGTTGGACCCTTTATTAATGGTGCATTAAAATATTTTTTAAATAAATGAAAATCTTGTGTTTTTCTTTACTAAGTCCGTGTCCTGCTGGATATGGATGTTCAGATTGGAAACAAGCGTGAGAGTCTGAGTGGCTTCTAGTTGATTGCTCTCTTATGCCACTTTAATGGCACGTTGGTTGAGCAGGAAGTTGTGCCGGAAATGAATGCATCTGCAGCTGTCATAGACTGTAAGAGGAAGCAGTGAAATCTGATGAGAACAGATGGTGACCTGAGTTGAGGAGGCTCCAGCTGGCTAACATGTGCCCTTATATGCTTTTCCAACTCCCATCTTTTTAGTGCTCTCCCTATAAGGCCAACTTTCTTCTGCTCCACTGTCCCTCACAGTGAAAAGCAGGTGAGTGTGTTCAAGAGGTGAAAATATAAAAAAACATCAGCAGAAAAAAATGCTTGAAATCTAACATTTTAAGGGATTACTCTCACATTCACTGGTCTCCTAATTGGAAGGTTTCTCTGTGTTTATTGCAAACATCCACTATACTATAACAATATATTCATGACAGAAGGAAAGTAAAGGAAGCAAGGTAATGAGGCCTCCGTAGCTCTCATCACTTCTGAAGCCATTAGCTGCTGGTTAAAAGTTATTGAGGGCAATAAAGGCACCAGGTTCAGGTTTGTTATTCTCAAAACAAGCTGGCTAGAGCCCATCAAATATTTGTAACTTCATGAGCCCATCAAATATTTGTAACTTCATGATCCGCTCAGGCACGAGGATGTGTATGTTAAGTTCTCAAACACATCAATGATCAACCTAGAATCACCAGTTAACCAAACAGGCATGCCTTTGAACTGTCTGATTTATGTGTACATTTTTGGAAAATTAAACACATTTCAACTGCCATGGTTAAAATTAAAAACATTACAGCTGCTAGCATGGCTGAAGACTCCTAGCCCTGTAACCCATCTGGAAGCATTAAAAAAAAAAAAAAAACAGTTCTTAACCTTTAACCATTAAGTCATTCTTATCTGCTTCCGTTTGAAATGACACTATAGAAATGTGACTGAACAACTGAAATGTGACCAGTTTTCTTCCCCTTTTTTCTAATGACGTCCTCTGTTTAAGTATGGCGCATAAAGTGTGGCCTTAAAACTGTTACAGTTGGGATCGATCCTAGCTCACCTCAGGCCCAAGGATGGGTATGCGGTGTTCCTTAGTCTATCACAACAGATAATCTTTATGTTCTTAAACATTAAACATCATTGGTCACCTTAAAATCATCAGTTAACCATAAAAGGCATGCCTACAGATTATTGGATTTATTAGTACACAGTGGGTTCGAACACCCAAGTTGAAGAAGAGGGCTATAACAGTGCTAACCACTTCAAAAGCATTTTTTAGTAAACTTGAGAAGCAGTTGTGCACTTAAAGGTAGACGTAATTGAGCGATGCAACATGCTAAAACAATTACAAAACAGAGCAGAAGATTTTCCAAAGTGTAGTCCGCAGTCCAGTTGAGATCCTTTGTAACAGTTAATGTAGCATGGTGAACACAAGAAGGAACAGTTTCTGTCATAATGCAGCATAAATGCCTCTTTTCTCTTTTCTATCAAACTACAAGTCATTGACCCAAATTACCCTCACTAATGGTTACCAACCAGCCAGCAAAAAATGGCAATGACTAAGATAAATATATGATGGTTTTCAATATTGTATAATATAAACTAATATTTGTTTCCAAAGTATAGTGAAATAGAAGCAAAAGGTAGCATAATTCTTATATTTATTTTATAAACAACATAAATATGGAACTGACTCCATGTTTATTTAAAGCAACATGTATTTATATCTATGTACATCAACTATCTCTTGTACAAACAATTGTTATAAAAATTGAGTACTGCTACACTGCTACTTCATCAGCAGACACCGTTCACACCTGTCAAGTGTGTTGTTGTGGAAACATCTGCATGAAGACTTTGTTCTCTCAAATATGCACCTGAAAACTAGAAGATGACTCCACAACTTTCATTGTGGTTGTATATTTTTATGCTTTATTGTTTACCTAAACATAACAGTGACATGAACCTGCCAAAATACTTCAGTCACATTTCCTTTAGTCCATTTTTACAGCTATTTATCTGACAGTAAACATTTAATAAACTCGTCATTTTAGTCTGTGGTGTGAGGTCATAATATATCACATAGCATAGTATTTTATATTGTTATTTTAGGCTTACATTTTACTGTAGTTAAAATTACACAGGGTATTATTATTGAAAATATTACAGGCAATGGGGAGTAACAAAGTAGAAATACTTTCAACTTTTACTCCCTACATTTTTACACAAATATCTGTACTTTTCACTCCTTACATTTTCAAAACAGACTCGGCCATTCAACATCAAACAGATTTAACACATGAAAGCCAGTCCTGTTCGTGTATTAATCTGGAGACTTCACATGAAAACAGATGAAAGATCAAAAAAACATGTGCGATAGTCAGAGATTAAAGTGGGCACAACAACAATAATACAGTCCCAATCAAAAGTTTAAGACCACTTAAAAAATGGCAAAAATTCATATTTTGCATGGTTGGATCTAAACAAGGTTCCAAGTAGAGCTTCAACATGCAACAAGAAGAAATGGGAGTGAGGCAAAACATTTTTTGAGCATGCAATTTATTGAAAACAACGCTTAAACTGAAACAGGCTGTTTTACAGCTGATCAAAAGTTTAGGAACACATGCCTTTAAAAGGGCACCGTGAACGTGGTCACCGCGATCCCCCAAATGGTGGCACACTTGACTGCGGTCAGAGGTTAGATTACATAAGGTGTAACAGACAAGAATTTCAAGTTAAGCTGATGATGCTTAGGTTCATTAATTGAATTCCACCTTCATACCAACTTAATTCAGTCTAGTATAAAGTTCATATAAACAGTATACTGTCAGTGTAGAGGATGGAAATTTACCAGTACACCTCAGAAACATCTGATGACATCTGGTTGAATTCAGTCATGTGCATCCACAAAAAGAAGCAGACCAGCTGATCACAGCCTGTACACTAAGAAAATCTACTGGAGCCCTCAATAGAAATTATTGGGAGTTGTGATTCTTTTCCCTACGCTGAGCCATTAGAACCAATTTTAGGGTTCCTCCATGTGATCGACCGAGCAGTGAAGGAAGCTCCGGCACAGGTTAAAGTCCAAAATAATTTTTTTTATTTTTTTATTTTTTTTATTTAACCCCAAAACAAAGTTGGTTAAATTACACACAAAAATCAAAATCTTGGGCCCATAAAAGAGGTCAAAGTAACAGAAATCTACTCAAAGTTGACAAACAATACTTATAACTCAAACAAACTGACCTACCTAGCGAGACAAAGGGGAAAGTTAAAATAGTGGCTGATCAGCCCACAAAAACACAGAAAGGGGTAAATCAGAATCAGAATACTTTATTGATCCCTAGGGGAAATTTTGTTGGTTACAGTGCTCCAGTACAAATAGTAACAAAAACAGACAATACAAGAAGTAAGAAATAGCACAATATATACATACATATAATTCACTTACTGATAAACATATCTGAATAAGAAAGAAAGAAAGAAAGACAGAAAGAAAGAAGAGCATGTGCAAAAAGGGTGTAGCTATTGCAGTATACAGTGTGTTAGGTGGATGAGTTGCACAGGGAGATGGCCACAGGAATGATTTCCTGTGTCATACAGTGGTGCTTTTTGGTAATCTCAGTCTCTCACTGAACGTGCTCCTGTGGCTAGCCAGCATGTCATGGAGTGGGTGGGAAGAATTGTCCAACATTGTCTTTATCTTGGACAACATCCGCCTCTCTGACACCACCTTAAGAAAGTCCAGCTCTATCCCCACAACACTGCTGGCCTTGCAGATCAGTTTATTGAGTCTGTTAGCATCAGCAACCCTCAGTCTGCTACCTCAGCATGCAACAGTTTAGAGGATTGCACTGGCCACAACAGACTCGTAGAAAATCCTGAGCATTGTCCGACAGACTGAAGGACCTCAGTCGTCGCAAAAAATAGAGATGACTCTGGCCCTTCCTGTAAAGTGCTGTGGTGTTTTTAGCCCAGTCTAGTTTATTGTCAGTGTATATTCCGAGGTATTTATAGTCATCCACAATGTCAACATTGACTATAAATACCTCGGAGTATACATTTTTGAGGCGACTGAGGTCCTTTAAGATCTGTCGGACAACACAGCCAGTTATTTATTATCCTATAAATTAAACCCTATATTTAAAGAAAGAAAAATGTGAATGTAGTTTTATGTATAAGCCTCGACACTAATATTTGGTGGATATTACCACTGTGTGGCTGTAACTGCAGCCACCACACTCCACCTGCTGAATCCCACTTTAACCCCTGACTGTACATATTTTCCTGTGTATAGGTAAAGTCCCCCTCTAAAATGCAGGCAACATAAAACAGAGCTATATTAAAATTTCCTTCTTTTTCTCTGCTCATGTTTGATTTAACTGGTTCAAGAGTTCAATTAGAAATTTAAAAAAATAGACTAAAGCAAAGTTTGAATTGCTATCTTCTATTATGTTATTGTATTTATATAGCACAAGGCTGACTTTCAGAGCCTGCACTTTTTCACTTTTACTTTTACTGGAGTACTTTTTAACACGGGTATCTGTACTTCTACTTAAGTACAGAATGCCTTGACTTACTTTACTTACTTTACTTTTTCAATGCTTAAGGTGTCAGGGGTGGGCAACTCCAGGCCTCGAGTGCCGGTCCTGCAGGTTTTAGATATCACCCTGGGTCAATACACCTGGATCAAATGATTAGTTCATTACCAGGCCTCTGGAAAACTTCAAGACATGTTGAGGAGGTAATTTAGCCATTTAAATCTGCAGCTTGGAAGTCGCTTACGCTATAGAGGCGGGGCAGACAGCTGGCAGTATAAAAAAAAGCTCCAGCTCTCCGCTGCAGAGTATAGGGTTTGCTCGTTAGCGCTGCACGATGTCGGAAAACCAGCGGGGTCTTGTGTATCTGATCACCGGTGGCTGTGGGTTTCTCGGCCAGCATTTACTGAGAATTCTCCTGGAAAAGGAGGACAGACTAGAAGAGATACGGGTGTTTGACAAACGCGTAGATCCGACCTTGAATGATCTCAGCACAGGTAAGACGAGCAGAAGCGCTTCGTGGCTGTTCGTGACTTACGTCACGCAATGCTGTTTCTATTTGTAATGCGGAACTTCGTTAGTTAATATACCGATTTAACGTTAAATCCTACACTGGCAAACAGACATACGCGCAGATATATTGTCGTAAATCACTCGAACTGTTTGTTTTATTCTGCAGCTTTTTCCTTTTCCTGGCAATTCTACAGAGAAAGTAAAACTGTCTTCATCACTTCGCTAAAACATTCCTGATAAGAATCATAGCTCAAACATTTAACGTGCCAGCTTTATGTCATCTTAATCAGCGTCTGTTTGAATGAAATGCCTCGAGCAGGTACAGCGTTGATATATAAGGGGAAAAAATGGCATACCCTGATGTTTGTGTCACAGATATGTATTTAATCACCTTGGCAACACAAAGAAGGCTGTGTTTTGAGCGCACCCTAATTTACCTGTCGTGTCTTGTTGTTGCACCTGCCGTGACTTACAGCACCTTTTCAATAATTTGAATGCCAGCCTGTTTGTTTACATAGACTCAGGAGTCATGACCAAAGATGGCTCGCATGCTATTTGTTTTTGTTCCCTGCTTCCTTGGAAACATTAATGAAATCATTTAGAAGTCAAGATATTTTTTGTTTCCTTGATTACTGGTCTGCTTACAGTAAAATACAGAAGTTAAGCAAGACAATATCCTCAAAGCTGTGACAAATGCCCCAATAAAAAAAAAGGTACTTCTAGACAGCAGTCAATATCTGACACTAGTGTCAGATATATTGCTGTGCTCAGTGTGGGATGCTGAGAGATGTTCTTACAGAGCTCTCAGTGGTCTTTTCTGAAAGGCTCATAGCCAGAGAAAAAAATATCCTTTACATGAACTAATGGAAATATAACACATAGTGATCCATCTAAGAATCAAAACCCATAAAACAGAGTTTGAATTTCAGCAGAATCTCTGAGTGAAAGTCCAGGTTCAGAGCTATCAGCATTTCAAGGACAAATGGTAGATAATTTATAGGTTCAAGGCCTTCATAATATTTTGCCATGTCAGCTCAACACTTGAGACTGATCTCTTATATTGTTTTAAACTCCTGTGGAATTCAAAAATAGGACATTAACACTTTGGATAAAATTGGACTTGCCTTGATGATTCGGAAAGATGCATATCACACCTGGAAATAACACTGCTATTATGAAATCAGGGCGGGCTGGGAAAAGAATGTTGTTTTTGAAGTTCCTTGGTAAACAAACTGGCTGCTCCTCAGTATATTTGTAACATCCTTGTGGAATTCTCAGGAAAATTCGGACATTTTTCAGGTTCTTTTGTTTTTTAACTTTGTGTTTTCATATTTTCTACCCAGAGCGGACAAGAGTGGTTGTCATTCAGGGAGATATCACGGATTATAAATCTGTGTTGGAGGCTTCCCATGGAGCAGATGTTGTCATCCACACAGCCAGCTTGGTTGATGTTTGGTACAAAGTCCCAGAGCCCCTCATCTACTCTGTCAACGTAACAGGTGAGGCTCGGAAAGATCAAAGTGATAACAAGGAAAGGGATGGGGTGGAAACATCAGTTGACGGTTAAACTTGAATAACATTTTACCACAGAAAGCTATTTAGAGGAAAACCTTGAATGGATTTACTTTGGATGACTTCCAAGGCTGAACTCTTCCCTTCAACCAAAAATGAAAAATAGTTGTAGTTCACATATTCACATTTCTGGTCTGAGGTGTGGTTTCCTCTTGCCTCAGTCAAGGACTCATTTTGTGTGTTCAAAGTGTTGATTTGTCTTAATGAAAGGATACTTTGTTTAAACACCAAAGGTCTCAGATTCTCTTAGAGTTTAACTCTAATTGGCTGATGCTGTTAGTGTGGAATTTATTGGTGAGTTTAAGTGTTACATGATGCTGAAACTGCTATTGGGAGAGGGTTTTCCTTTGCGCAGACGAGAAGCGAACTGCTGGGGAAACCCCTCTACTTTTCCCCCTCTACTTTTTTGGAACATGATGAGACTAGTGTCACTAGTCACTGACTGAAACTATGACTAAATAGGGTCTGTTGAATTCTACATTTAGGTCAAGGTTTAACAGATCATATGTCACTATAGAGCTCTATTTGCACATGAGAGCATCAGAGACGGACTCCAGATTTGTGTCAAGTGTCTCGGTTAAATAAAAACACCTTGTTCAAACCTGGAAAAGTTAGTGATTCATAAATGTATTAGATTACCAAAAGCCAAAAGCAGCTCCTCCTATCAGTCCAAAATAACAGTTAACCAATGAGTTTACTCTTGACTGGAAAACAATTTTAAATGGTTCCCAAAGGTAGCGTTTCTTCGGGTCTATGGAATTTAATGGGTTTATTTTACTACTGTTTCTAGGGGTTTTTTTGAGGGTGGGCAGGTTGTATTGTTTAAAATCTGTCTAAACATTCCTTCTGCTGTTTTATGTAGCAAAATGGCTCTCAAGAGATGGATTTTGGCTCAAACGCTGAATAAGTGTTTGCTATCATTAATCTCTATATAATATTTTTGGTATTTGGACATTTAAAACAGTAAGTTGGCATCATGTTAGACAAACTCAAAAATGACTAGATGCCCGTATTCAGCTAACTAAACCTTAAATCAAATGGTGTTTGGAAAACAGTGGAGCTCTGTGACAAAGATGAATAAGCTATTCAGCCTTCTATATACTCAAGAAGTATTTGTTTTCAGTGGACTTGTTGACCGAAATTGCCAGCCAGGAAATACTGCAGCTTATTTTTCTGAGTTCCCGAAATGCCTCTGGCGCTGACTTTTAAGTGACTAAAGAATTTTATTGACAGCAGCATGCCAGATGTGCTTCGATGAAGGAAAACAAAAACATTTAATCGATCTGAATCTAGAACCAGACTGAAGACACTGATCACAGTAATAAAGAAGGGATGAAAATGTTGCTGGCACCTGTTGCTGGTGAGGCTTTGCTTTTAATATCTGTACCCCAGAAACAATCGCTGCAGATTAAAGGCAGTTTTGTCTGTAGGCTCCCAAAAAGATCTCGTGCAGAGGTCAGCTTTTTTCCATCTGGATGTTAATTATTTGGATTGCTAAAGTGTATATGAACAAACCGCTACAGTTAAAGTTTTTTTTTTTCTGTAAAAATCTCTGTGATAAGATCCAATAGTTGCACCTGATTGTGTTTTACTCTGTCCGAGGAGGTTGTCCCATTTGACTTCATAGACTTGAAAAATATTTCAAGAATTTTAATATTTCCCCTGTGTTGGTGTCAAGGGGTTTTCTTCAACACATTCTTGGTAGTTCTTCCTCTAGTGTCTGGCTAAAATCTCTCTTCTTCTCATAACTGGTATAAATGTAAAATGCTAGTCTAACAGCACTGTATTGTAAACACTAATAGCCTGTGTATTTTAGCCTGTAGCTGTAATGTTTAACCTCCTTTCAGACAACATGCAACCATGTTGGCACCAAAGCTAGACAGCAGGCTAACAGAGCTTGCAGAGAGTAAACATTACTGCGTCAGGAAAAGCACAGATCAAACCAATTTGATTAGTGTTTTCTGTATTTAATTAGGTGTCCTATAAGTCATGCCAGTGAGCCACTACGCATAGACTGTGGAACTGGTTTACCTAAATTGTATCTTAAATTATGGTCCGTTCCTCTGTCTTATCGGTGTCCTGTTCTGTATTTTTGCCTTAAAGTGAGATTAGTTTTAACTGTGCTAGCAGCACAGCTGTAGGCATGACAGTGCTGGTAATTTCAGTTCATCACTTTTGCCAAGAATAGAGTATCACAACACATATTTAGCAAATTTACTGTTAGATTTTGTAGAGGTGTTTTTGGTTTGGCTTATTCAGTTTTTCTGTAGCGAGTGAAACCTCTTGCTCTGTTCTAGTGAAATATGGCATATATTCCTGGTAATCTACTACCACATTGGTGCTGATAAGCCTGTCACTCTTCAGAGAGTGGTATAGTAGTCAGTTCTCTGTGCAGCTGTGAATGGTATTTGTGAGCGCTGTGGGTTTCTTTTTTGTTGTTTTTGTTTTTGCTCAGATGGCAAATTAAACACATCACTTCTTCTTCTTCTCATCAGCACTTGAACAAATGTTAACTATGCAGCTTGTCAAGTGTTTACTCCCTAGATTTTTGTTTTTAACTTTCAGATACGTAAACAATAGCCAGAAAGATGCAGGAAAAACTAAAGACCCCACTTTACTTGTGCACTGTTTATAATGGAGGCCATGTTGTTTAGGAGCAGAAATATTCGTGGAGTTCTCTCAGATAAACGGAACACACATGGGTCCCATTTAAATTATTCACACGGATGTTTCATATAGTAATTTGAAGCAATCCATTAAAAAAAAATAGTAGATTTCTTCAAATCTCACTGACAGAATAAACTATCTGTGTCACAGTGTCCTTTGAGCTACAGTCTGATCTATCAACACAAAAGTGAGCAGACTTGCTAAAAACAATGTTTTCTTTTCCTCTTAGGAACAAAGAATGTCATCAAAGCCTGTGTGGAGTGCGGCATCGAGTGCCTCCTCTATACCAGCAGCATGGAAGTGGTCGGTCCCAACATCAATGGAGATCACTTTAAGAGGTGAAATTCAAAAAAACTACAACATTGTTAGTAGTTGTTTTTTATGCTGACTGAGCCAACATAGTAGACATTTAAACCCCATTTGAAGAAGTGCTTTAGTGCATGTAGTTCCTTTTCTGTAGTTGCTGTCTTGTAACCACTCTTATCTTAAAAGCAACATCATTAAACACATGACTTGTGAAAAAGAAGATATGATGGGGTGGAGACAAACGTCAATGACAAATGCAGTATTTAGTATTTTCTGTCTTACTCAACCGAGTGATCAAGGTAGTTTATTCTGATTGAAAGACATTAAATGGGAGCTACTGTCTGAGCTTTCCTTTGCCAGTGCTTTAATATTTTCCAGTCTGTTATGTCACGCAAGTGTTATGTAATGTTGCCGCAGTTATACAGCTTTTCAATCTGCAGCTTAAAGTTCAAACGGGTTTTGCCATCATCACTTGCTATGGCATGCTATTTACAGTTATGTCACTCAAGGTTGGTTATTACCAGAGGAATAGTTCTGAATTATTTAATAACAATTTTTAATTGTTATGTAATGTACATTTGCCAGGTTTTTTTGCCTGTCATGAGAGGAAAAAGGCAACACAATGGCATTTCTAAATATGGACTGTCTCTAGATATTTCTGTGTATTCATCATTTTCAGTGACATGTCCATACCTGTATAGCTCTGGAATATTTTGGGTAAGAATGAGCAGAAACCACAATCAAAACTGATGACAAATGGAAAGTTGACTCCTAAAGGCATGAGTCAGATCCAGGTGTATAGCTCACCGTCATATTGTTTGAGTATAGGAATAGGAGACACAGACAGACCATTTACTGGTATATGTGGGTTAGAGGGAACAGTTTTTGTGCTTTGGCTGAAAGCATTTCAAGGTAGGGTTTTTCCCATTGTCACCCATGACCGAAATGAAAAACCCTGGTGTGCAACGCTTGTATGCACTAAGGTTAAGGTGACAGTGCACAAGTGGGCATTCTTCAATGCACCGTTGGAAAGTCCACCCAGTTCCTGAGGTTTATGGTTAATCTATTCTGGCCAACCAGTACCAAGGGTTTAAAAAAAAGAAAGAAGTTTGCTCTACAGAAACTCTGAGCTAATATTTAGCATGTGCACCCTTTGCCCTCCAACCTGTACCAGGAAAATTCTGAGTGCTGCCTGCTAATCTCAGACTGGCTCCATGATCTTGAGATTAGGGCTTTACAGAGGCTGGACTTCTTGTTCTTTTTGTCTCTTTTGATGATTCTTTGGGCTGTTTGTGATGCTACAGAAGGATCTGGGACCAATCAGGCGCCTTCTTGGTGATGTGTGACGTAGAACATGTGCAAAGCTTTTTCACAGTACAATATGTTCTCAGATTGAGAGTTAGATGAAGATTCAAAAGAGAAATATGGTATCATCATTCCAAGTGGAAGCCCTCTTTTATCTACTGAGATCTTTCTACGTCAGCCCACACTCCAGCCATTGACAGATTAGTTTTCTGGTATTTCCTAGTAGAATTCATGTTACTATCATATCTGTTTTGAAAAGTCTTCTGCATTCTTTACCACTATTTCAATTCATGAACTTAACTGTGACAATCAAGTAAAAATGGATTTACAGTAACAAATGGATTTAAAGAATTCCACATAATGCCCTTGTCACGTGAGGAAGATCACGTCCAAACGTGCTGGACGTGCTGTCTGCCTTCCAGATGGTGTGCACTCTTTGCACGTACACAGGCACCTCAGCAGCTGTTGTAGTTGTGATGTTACCCTATAAGAATGAACCTTTGCCTTCTCTTGTTACAAAGATTTGTTCTAGTCAGACAGTAGATTTGGGGGGAAAAAAAGAGATAAGAACAAACTTTGAAAAACGTGCAAATAAACATGGATATCAGGTTTGTTCTTTCCTTCTTTGCCAAGGTTCATTTCAACGCTTCTGTTGAGTACGCCTTGTTTAAGCACATTCCTAACACACGGCAAGGTTAAGAAAATACTACGCGATTATCTTCTCCTGAGCACTTCTCTGAATGTTTGACTTTTTGTTTTTGTAGGGGCAATGAAGACACACCTTATACAGTGAAACACAGCATGGCCTACCCCAAGAGCAAGTCAGAGGCAGAGAAAATTGTGCTTGATGCTAATGGCACCAAGGTAAGATATATTTCACAAATTAATGGTGTGTGTACTTTGTGTAAAGAAAATTGGTAAACTGTTTGAACCACATCACAATGAAGCAGATTTAGTAAATGTACATTTGAACTGAACTATGATAATGCAGTGAAACCAGTAAAAGAGCTTAGTCTTCTAAAAAGGCTTAACCTTGATAAACTCTGACTGGGCAGTTCCATGCAGAGGCTCTAGATATGCAGATGTTTTTGTTTTTAGTCTCTTGCTGAGCTGGTTGGAGCCTTTAAAAAACAATCATAGTGGGGGTGTTTCTTGTGCAACTTTGCCACAGAATGTGAGAATTTCCCTTGTGGCTATGTGGTGGTGCAGTGGTGTAATTTCTGCTGTTTACAATTATATCTAAATCTTTTATTTTTATGTGCCTCTGGCCTGAAAACTAAGTTGTTTGTAATTCCTATCCAGGTTAAGGGTGGTAAGCGCTTATACACATGCTCGCTGAGGCCGACGGGGATCTATGGCGAGTGGCACCAGCTAATGAAGGACTTCTATAAGCAGGGTGTTCAAAGGGGAGGCTTGATTGTTGGAGGGATCCCGGACCATGTTGAACACGGTCGAGTTTATGCAGGTAAAATTACCACTTCTGTGACGTTTCCTATGTGGCACTGGAAACTTGGTTAAAGGTGCCTTCATTTTTAAAGCAGATGTAGCATGTAGAAGCACTTCCTCTGCACTCTGCAGGAAGTTTGAAGGTTTTTGCACCTAACGCAATTCATAACATTTGAATTTCAGATGATAATATTTTAAGAAACCCTGATGCTCTTGAACAACTTTTAATCAGTTTATAGTAAATTCAATACCAGATGGTCATTATCAGTGAACATGTATACATGCATCCCTATTCACACCACAAATCCTCTGATCTTCTAACAGAATATGATTGCGTTTATGATATTAATACATATTACAAATGCATTCATGTAAGGCATGCAGTATCAACCACAACTGGTTAGAAAGGATGCCACTTGGATGCAGATTAAACAACTAAAGTAGTATCTACAATTGATGTATTTTAAGTATTTGCACTCTTTACATCACCATAATTAAATCTGTTACTTATCCACTTGTTTGTCTACCTAGGCAATGTTGCCTGGATGCACCTCCTTGCAGCCCGAGCTTTGAGAGAGCGCCCGGAGAAAGTTGGAGGAGAAGCGTTCTACTGCTACGATGACTCGCCCTACAAAAGCTACGAAGATTTCAACTTGGTGTTGCTCTCTGAGTTTAACTTTCGAAAGGCCCGGATACCTACACTGGTGTTATGGTTTCTGGCCATGTTTAATGATTTGATGCACTGGCTACTAAAACCCATACACAACTACACACCGCTGCTGAACAGTTACACCTTGGCCGTTGTTAGCACCACCTTCACAGTGAGCACCGACAAAGCTGAGCGTTATTTCGATTACCGCCCCTTGTACAGCTGGGATGAATGTCTGGCCCGCACAAAGAAATGGATTGGCACATTTCCTTCAGAAAACCCCAAAGACTGTTGATCTGAGCTCAACCACAGCAACATTTATTAGAAGCTGCTACGTAGACAGACAGGATTGCAATACATAAATAATGCTTGTTGTCTATTGATGTTGTAGAGAAACGGGCAGTAGGGACAGTGTAAGAGCTTTTATATAGAGAATATAAACATGCATAGTTTTATAAAAGATGTCTCAATAATTCTCGTCGTAGTAGATTAAAGGGTGCTTTCATAGCATTTTGAAACGTTCATGTCAACATTCAAGCTTTAAAAATATATGCAGTACCACTGTGTGTGTTGTGGGGGCGACAACATACAATAAAGCAGTATTGTTCTTGGTCTTTCTAGAGTGTAGGTGTTTTCAGTTCTGCCAACATCCACAGAATGCCTTAATTCAAAGTTAAAATAAGAAATAGAAAAATGACACTGACACTTTTTTTTTTTTCATAAGCTTCATTATAAAATGATGACCACTGATTCCATCAGAACCATTAATTCATTTGTTAATGAACTAGCTCTAGATGGGGCAAACAGTGAAGACGACGTCATTATTACGTTGTTATTCTCTTCATTTCCGTGGTGTGTACTAATTTTAGATATGCATTTCACATTAAATATTATCAATATGCACAGTATTAATGGTGACAGTGTAAACTCAATTTACATGCATTTACTACTCAGGTTATTAATATTTCATTAATTTAGCAGAGTTTATAAAATGTTTTATTTTACTGTTTGAAGAAATGTTTGTTATTGTGAAACAATTAGAATGTTTAATTTTTTGTCATTATAAATAAAGATTTATTTAATCCTTTCTACAAGGCCTCTCATGTTGTGCTTTGCATCAGGGCGGCACCCTGATCTCATTGCATATCATCAGTCTTTGGTTGCATAACAAATCTCATACACATCACATCCCTGGAAACCACTTGCATAACTTTAAATCATTGTTTTTGTTTCAGTATGCATATTTGCCCTCACCATATCCCCATGGTTACATTGTATTCTCCGCCTTTTGGTTTCTATGTATCCAAGTGTTTACCCATTGCGGTAGGGTAGAGAGAATCACTCCTTGAAGTCTTGTGGAAATTTGTCGTCACGCTATACTAGAACCAGCTGGATTTGAACTTGTATGACTCAGAAAAAGGGAGTTCCTTTAGAGAGTTTGCTAAACAGTGTTCCTGTAGCCCTGGGTGTCCCCCATTTTGAGGTTTTGCATAGCAATCTCCAAAACACTACCATGCATGGTGCTAGGAAATACAAAGCAAAGACTAACAGTTTCCAAACAAACTCATAAATCCTTTTTCACAAACAAAACCAAAAGATGTGGGAATAAGGGTGTGAAAAATTACGTTTTTTTTCCCCAGCAGATTTTAATATGGTCTGATACAAAGGCTAGGCTTTCTTATAAAATGTTTCTCTCTGATGTAAGCATGTCTGTGGGAATACAGCAAAATATCTGCATGAGTTTAATTGATGTGTTTTGGTGGTTCACCACAACTGGAGTCTCTAGGTGTGTCAAACCTGTTTGAGTTTGAGCCAACCAGGAGCCATATTATAACAAAAGGGGTGAACCAGTAAAACATTACTGTATAACATAACGACCTATGTGAAAACAAACACCTATATCTTTTATGAGAAGTGAAGAGACATTCTGAACATTTTTACATTTACAAAAACATGAACAGCCTGAGATGTCCTAAAGTTTAATTTCAACTCTCTGTCTCAGAGTCTGATGTCATAACAATCGACTGATCACATTGATTCTATAAAGAAAAACTTTACATGGATAGTTTTTGGAAGAAAATATTATTATGCATCTTTGTGATTGAAACACCATTGTTGTAATGCTGGCATCACATCATTACTCCAGGAATAGCAGATGACAAAAATAATACAAATTAAAAAAAATTTACGATCTTTTAGCAGGAAAGCCACTCTGTGGACCTGTGGCAGGTGGGGGACCTGTTCCAGGAAGCAGGAACTATAGAGACAAAGAGAAAACATAGACCTCCACCTCTGTAACTGTTGAGACTCTGTGGACAGTAAGGGTCAGCCAGCTTCCTTGCACTGCAACATTTATTGAAGGTTACTGTAGCAATCATTGTTTAAATAAAAGACATCTGTTCTTTGTTTTGCAATCAGTCACACTGATGGAAAAATTTTGTGTTACAGATGGAACCTTGGCTATGATGTGGCTATTTGGGTAAGGAACAGAAATGAAACAGAAATGATTTTTAAGACTCTAAGACTAAACTAAATAGGTGTTTTAAAAGCAGTCAGACTGTCTGAATGTAATCTGATTACATTTAATGTTTGTCTTTGTTCAAAGATAGAGATTTACTTATGAATTATGTCAAACAGCATTTGAAAGGTACAGTGTCTGTACCACTGAAAATCACAAAAAGCAGACTCTGTGAGTCTGCCCAGAACTGGATCCAGCTGAAGGTATTAGAGGCTCCATAATGGATCAGCAAACCATGTCCTACAGAAAAAGAAGGACTCACGGATCAGGTCCAGCATGGCCATTTTGCAGCTGATCCTGTCTGGACTGAATTTTTATGTTTATATTTCATTTATTTTGTTTGTATTCTGTTCCCCTGTCCTTATCTAAAATGGCTCATAACATGTTTGCCTTTACAGATAAAACTTACATTCAAGACCTGGAAAGCTGGCCTGCATTTTTTCAGTTAAATAGGAAACTGTTACTCTGATCTAACTATGACTATTAACAATAACTCAATACAACATCTCTCCTACAGCTAGAGCAAACAGTGAAGGCTGACATTAGATTATATTATATTAGAAATTACAAATGGCCTGCTGTAATGGGGAACATAACAGCAGAGTTTTTCCGTAAGTCTTATTAAGCAATACAATCCATCCATCCATTTTCAGCCCCTTGGAGGCAGAAGTCTAACCACATAAGGGAGGACCTCCCTCTCCCCAGCCACCTCATGACGTTTCCCACCTCCCCTCCTGCTTTCTAAGACAGTAATCCTTACTTAAGTGCTCTGAGACAGGCGGTCATCACTGACACGCATTCACATTCCTGGGCCCACTGGATTAAAAAGGAGACGCTCCTCTTTATTTTCCCGTTGCCAAGGTGAAATCTGCATCTAGAAACTCAGACTTAATCAACTCGGGGTTTATGATTAGACTCTCAATTTAATGAACCTGCATACTTCCTGAAATTGAAGCCAAATTTGATGTCTTTGACATTCCTGGCTCGTTCGTTTGGAGTCGCAATGAAATGCAACTGCGCCATCTAGTGGCACAACTGAACACACCAACAAAGTGAAAAAAAAACTGATAATAGATTGATTTCATCTAACTTCCCATCATTATTTTTGATGTGGGAAATTTTGTGGCCTTCTCCTTTTGATACGACCTATTTGTTTGAAACTTCCCTTTAGTTCCTTACAAAGAATAAATAAATACAGTAACTAACACTAATAACTGAAAACAGCTATGAAGCGAATGAACACTGAAAGACATCTGTGTTTATCTATGCCTTTGGAGGTATGGAGATGTCTGGGAGAGAGGGAAGTGGGCTTTTTAATCAGATTGTTTACACAGTCCTGGAGAGTAAGAGGATGTCTGATGAATGATCTGATTGCTACTCATTTTTGAAAACAAGGATGATGTGCAGACCTGTAATAATTACAGAGGGACAAAAGTGATGAGCCATACCATGAAGATATAGGAAAAAGTTGTTGAAGCTAGGTTGAGGACAGAGGTGATGATCAGCGAACAGCAGTATGGTTTCATGCCAAGAAAGAACACTGCAGATGAGATGTTTGCTTTGAGATTGTTGAAGAAGTGTAGAGAAGGTCAGAAGGTGTTGCTCTGTGTCTTTGTGGATTTAGAGAAAGCCTACAATAAGTTTTCAAAAAGAAACTGCAATACTGCAGTGAGGAAGTCAGGAGGCAGAAAAGTATGTGAGGGTCGTGACGGACATGTACGAGGACAGCAAGATAGTGGTAAGGTGTGCAATAGGTAGGGGTGGGACTACATCAGATATTAGCTCGAAGCTCTTTCTTGTTTGCATTGGCGTTGGACAGACTGACAGATGAGGTCAGGCAGGAGTCTCTATGAACTATGATGACGATGAAAGTAGGTAAAAGGTGGAAGAAAACATGGAGAGAATTAAACTCAATAGAAGCATAACAGAAAATGTGTGTGAATGAGACAGAGACAGGTGTAATAGTAAACATGTAAGGAGGAGAGATAGTCAAGGTAGATGAGTTTATATGGGCCGCACCATCAAAAGTAACAGACAGTGCGCAACAGAGTTGAGGAACTGCATGCAGGCCGGGTGAAGCAGGTGGAGACAAGTACCAGGGATAAGAGTGAAAGAAAAGATTTACAAGGCAGTGATTTACAAGGTAGTGAGATATCCCGTGATGTATGGTTTGAAGATGGTGACACTGACAAAAAGAACCATTAAGCAATTAGAGTGAAACACTTTCCATTAACATAACAATCCAAAGTAGTAAACAGTGCAGTGGGGGTGTTTAACATAAGAAACAAACGTCATTGTTCACAACAATAAAATATTAGAGATATCTATTGATATTCTCCTGGATGTCTAAATTAGTTTTATGGAAGCGATGACAGTGTGTAGGGAGGTTCCTGTGCGTGTGCGTGCTCGTCGTCTTTTGACGCGAACGCGCGCGTAGCTGTCAGTAGGAAATACAGGCTGTTCGTGTCTGCCGAGCCCCTGCGGCTGTGCCTGGACATCTGATCACAGAAAGTCGGTCTATTACAAAATGAAAATTATCACTTACAGACTCGCTTGACTTTGGTGAGAATGCGTCGAACAAGTGCGCATGTGTAACCGAGATACCGAGGCATCCAGCTAGCTAGCACGGCTAACAGAAACAGAACACTATCAGGGCTAATGCTAATAGTTAAATAAGCTAACTTAGCTAGCTGTTAACTTAGCTAGCTAGCTCACGGATTGCGGGACGTTTGTTCTCCCAGCTCATCTCCCCGTTCAGCGGTTCCTGCCCCGGTGTCGCCTTTTCGTGTTCTCATTAATTGGATAAGGTTACGGAACCGGAGCTGTGGCGGGGGGACGAGACGACAGGAACCCCCTGGCTGGCTATCCAGGCGGACCGATCACAGTGACACGCCGGTGTGGGTGAGTTGAAGAGTGGAGTTGAAGTTATAGTTGATAGGGGGGCAGCGGGGTGGACAAGGCCTGTGGACGTTGCTCAGCTGGGGCCTGGCAGGGAGGCAGGGTGGGTGTTAACTATTAGCTGCTCGTAAAATGTTGCCTCAGCGCGCTGAATCGGGAAGTTGAGTCGCTTGAAGCAAGGCCTCTTGAGAGGACAACAACAAAGTGACTGTGACTATTGTGGTGGTGTTATTAGCTGCTAGCTCGTAACACATAGCTGTCTGGAGCAGCCGCCACAAACATGAACCTGCTCCATCAGCAAAAAAAAGCTGGATCACCATGGTTGTCCGTCCGCTTTGTTGAATACCAGTGCACTCATGCATTTAATGAGGAAATTGCATTTCTGGGACACTGGCTTAATCATCGATTAAGTACATTTCTGATGTATTTGCTAAGAGTTTTCATTTGTGTGTTTTTTGCCGTGAGCCTTTGTGTGACTACAAATAAGAAGTTCCTGAATTATGTAGACACACTACTATCACTTCACTGTACAATATAAGCTTTTGTGGCAAAAGAGGAAATGTAGCTTCGTGCATCTATTGGTGTTAGGTTTATGTTGATCGCACACATATGATGAGGGAAATCTGGGATGGGCTGTGAATTTTTTATAGTGAATATATTATATTAGTTTAAAAATAATAATAATTAAAAATTTTGACTCATTCTTAAACTGCTTCTGTTTTAAGAAGAGTTACACTGGAATTGTTAGAAGTCTGTTTTCATGCACATTCACACTTATGCTTTATTTTATTATTGACCCGTTGCTGATAAGATTAGTGTCTTTATCCCTCTGTAGAAGCACTATTTGTGTAGCTGTGACTTTAATATTATTCAAATTAAAATTCAACTGCTCATCTTTCTTTTCTTTTTCTAAAGGAGAGAGTGGAACCATGGCTGAGCTTTCCACCTTATCCCCATCCCCACCTGCTTTGTGTGATCCTCATGCAGCTCCATCTATCCCTCCGTCATCACCAGGGCTTCCTCCACCTAACAGCACTGCTACAGAGTCTCCCAGGGAGGTGTCCATACCCAAGTCTTCCCTTTTTAATGACAAAGCTTTGAGTGGAAAAACTTCTGCAGTACTGGCAGGGGGGTCACCCTTGATTCCCCACCGATCCTCAAATCCTCCCAGCCTCACAGCTGAGACCCCCCTTCTATCATCGGTACAGCAGCCTGCTCCAGGGAATGAAGAATCAGCAGGAAACGATACAGAGAAAAAGACTAAAAATCCTTCCACTGTGGAGATCTTGAATACTGAAACTGAGACCCCTAAAATGATGAGTGAGCCACCAGCTCCAAGCGAGGTGGCACAGGCGTCCCCCTCTCCTGATCTAAATCCTGGTCTTAACCTGTACCCTAACCTGCATGTCACCTGTAACCCAAATCCTATCGTAGATGAAGCTCAACTTAAAGTGGGACAACCCCAGACCACTGCAGGTCCCAATCCCGCACCTGCTCCTCCAGTCTTATCATCAGCAGCAGCTGAAGAAGAAAAACCTCAGCCGCTCCAAGAAGCACAAAATGCTCCAAACGAGCCTCCACCTTTGTCCCCAAAGCCTGGTACTCCCAATGAAGCCAGGATGGGAGAACTGCCGGCTACTCCTACCAGAGCTGAACCCCACAGCCCACCACTCCCACTGATCCAAGAGCCACCTTTGTCCTTCGCTCTACCCAACCCCAAACCCCGGCCGGCACCAGACACCCTCAGTTACCTTGAGTCAGCCAGCCTTATGTCGGGAACTTTGGAGTCTCTGTCTGGACTGGGAGAAGATGGCAGCTCTGTGGGGTCAGATTCAGAGATTAATGGCCTAACTGTCAGACGCACTGACAAGTATGGCTTCCTAGGTGGGAATCAGTACAGTGAAGGGGGGTAAGTACACATTAACCAGTCACACACACTCCCAGCTACTGTACAAAACCATGCGCTGTGTAATATTAATATTTTAAACAAAACAAAGCAAAAATCTGCTTTTTCATGCTAAGCTTCACTGCAGATGGATCACTGTTTGAAATATGAGACACTATTAAATCATGACCACAGAATTGGTTTACTCAGATAAGTGTAACTCTTGCTTGACTGTTTTCCTATGGCCACTTTACACCATCTGACCCACAGAGATCGTCTTCTCCATCCCAGCCTCTCTTTCCTGCCTTCCTGTCTGTCCTTTATCTCCCCTTGGTCTGACTCAGATAGTGCTGAGAGCGCTTTTGTGACTCATTATGTACTGACTCTGTGTGTCTGTGGTGTATTTCCCATCGCACCCATCTGCTCTCTTCCTCCCCTTTTTTGTCAGATTTGCTTCTACTTTTCTGACAAGCTAATTGCTCTTCCTCTGTTGAATAATTAAAGTCTTATTGATTTGCCCTGAGTGTCAGTGCCGGTCAATTCCTGTCATTGTTTGGGATTTTCTTTGAGTGAGCAAAATGTTGTGCAAATTAACGCAAGACATTTGTGTCATTAAATTAAAGTTACAAATCTCAAAGTGTAGTTTTTAGCGGTATCAAAAGAACAAAGAACTTCCTCATTCTGTCAGCATAAAGTCATTTTATATTACTCACTATTGCAGTGAAAAGGAAGTTCGAGTTGAAGTTGCACGACAGCGGGAGATGAAATGGCTCGACATGTTCTGCCACTGGGATAAGTGGGTCAAACATCGCTTCCAGAAGGTACACACACAGCAGCTTTTCAGTATGTGATGGTAAAAGTGGGAACAGAACTGCTAAAACAATTAAATAAATAATGGAACAATCAAGTCACACATCTGATCTTTATTAATGAAACATTCAAGTTGAAAATCTTTATTTATAACATCACTGCCACCAGTAAAAACTAGAATCACACACACAGAAACCCCCCAAAGAACATATAGTATAAATTAATGATGGGTAAACATTATGTCAGAGCTGATGGCCTAAATGTCTGCCTTACAGGTGAAGCTGCGCTGTAGGAAGGGGATTCCGTCTTCTCTCAGATCAAGAGCCTGGCAGCTGCTGTCAAACAGTGAAGAGCTTCTAAGAGACAACCCTGGGAAATTTGAGGTATCACGGTTACCATGTAATCTTTAGCACTAATGAACTAGTTGTCTCATATTCCATGTAGAAAGTGGAATAAATACAAATTATTTGATCTCTGTTATTCAACTTAATTCTCTTTCAATTTAAGACAATTGCAGCTGGTTTGAAAGCATTTTGGGAGATATCTTTAGTATTGACTAAGTGGCTTGTAGTGGGGTTGAGAAGGCCACTTTCAGCTCCAGGAGTGCTAAAGGGGCGCAGGCGCAGGCCTAGTGAGCAGTAAGCCTCTTATCAGGACCAGTAATCCTGCCTGTTGATGCCCTGCCCCTCTGAGAGGGTCTGGCCTTGACTAGGCGGTGTCCAGCCATTTACTAACTTATTGTTCCTCTTATCTATGAAAGAATTTCTTTGCCACCATTTTTATTTTTAGTTAATAATTAAATGTCCTGTATAATCCAATTTTATGGCTAAAAAATAAGGTTCAGAGAATTTATTGATAACCTGCTTGTTTGTTTGTTTGTTTGTTTGTTTTCTCTTTCCCTACAGGAGCTGGAGAGAGAGCAGGGAGAGGCTAAATGGTTGGACATTATAGAGAAGGATCTCCACAGGCAGTTCCCCTTTCATGAGATGTTTGCTGCTCGCGGTGGCCACGGGTAAAACAATAAACACAAACACTGTCTATTTTATACCAGAGGAACCATGGTGTTCCTTTGATTAAAAAGGAACACCATGCACTCTGCACTACTTGGAAATGATTTGATCCTTGTAGCTGCGTATCAGGGCAGGGTCACAGTAGGATGTTACTATATCTGTCGGTAAACATTAAGGCTGTGCCATATTATAATGTCCTGAATAAAACACAGATTCACAGTAGCTCATTGAAAAAGGACGGAAAAATGCCCTTCATTGGTTTGTGCTAATAAAAGCTGTTGGCTGTGGGTCTGCAATCAGCAATAAAACGTTCAATATTTTTCTGTCTCAGCATAAGTATCAGTATCACAGATTTGCTTTCTCTAGTGTAATGTATTTTGAGGCTTTATCAGACACTCCTGGTAAACTTTTGTTATTGTTTTGTAGGGAAATTTGGCTTCCACAATAAAACAAAATTGGATTTGATTAAAGGCAGAATCAAAGATGGCAGAAATAGTGATATCAGACATTCAAAGATGAAATTAAAAAAAGAGAAAAAAAGGTAACCTGGCAAAACGAAGCCAATGAAAAAAACAAATGTGTACTTTAAAAAGATGTTTGAAGTAATCCTTGTATAGTTTTTTATTATTTATTTAATTTTTTTTGGAATAGCTCGTGAACTAGAGGTAGCACCCATGTTCCCCTCGTAAGCCACTGAATAATTCTCATGCTTGTTCTTGCAGGCAACAGGATCTGTACCGAATCCTCAAGGCCTATACCATCTACCGGCCTGATGAGGGTTACTGCCAGGCCCAAGCGCCGGTGGCTGCAGTGCTGCTCATGCACATGCCTGCTGAGGTGAGGGGTAGAATGGTTAGGTTACTGTTTCTAATTAGGTTTTGAGTGTTAGTTTCACAATGATTACTTCAGGAGCGTGATTTCTTGAGAAAGTCTCATGAATATATGAACAATGACTTGTGGTGAAAGTCTTTTTTACTACAAATGAACTAAAGTAAATGCAGGTACGTTAAATACTGTCCAGTTTACTTTTGTCCTCAATATCTAAACATGTATCACTTGAAGCAGTGTTTTAAATCCAGTGTGCAGCGTTTGTTTTCACATGAGAGAAAAAAAAGGAAACTGGATGAATTGACACATTGGATGATGAGTTAATCTTCCAACCTTTAGTTATGTGTGTGGTCAGACTTTCTTAGAAATCAAGGATTTTTTGTTTTAGCCTTGGTCTTTCTATTTATCCCTCCTCTGCTGACACGTTAATAAAAGAGAGTGACAAAAGAGAGTAGGCAGAGCGAGAAAACAAAACCCATCTGAAACGTGACTTTATTTGGTTGTTATTTCACTGGAAGGTCATCTTAATTAAAAATAGGAGACCGAAGAAGCCTAAAATGCTTATTGAACCGCCCCTAACCCACATCACAAGGTGACATCATTTCTTTCTGTGACCTCACTTCTGTCCGCGATGGAAACAGCGTGGGCTGATGTTTTTACAGTATCGTGACCACACCTGCTTAAATGCTACTGTCGCAGTGTGAAATCTAAGTTTGCTCATTTCTTTAAATAAACAGGTGAGCGTGAACTGTGTTATGTAAGGCTTGTTTTCTCACGTCAATACCTAATAGCAAACTGCGCCTTTATCTCTTTGTCACAATTAGACTTGCAGAATTATTTTCAGATAATGCTTTCTTATAAAACCAACATCTATTTAAAGCTGGGCAAGCTGATTTTTGTTTGTTTGATTGACATAAAAAGATGTATGAAATAATTGATGTTGCTCTTTGTTTTAGTGGTTAATGCTTTAATATTGAATACACTTGCTTAGCAAACACATGAAGCAGCAGAGGGCATAATAATGCACATATCTGCTTTAAAAGCACTCTGATTATACTCAATTGTGGTTACACCACTGATGAGAAGTTGTACTTTTTATATTGTTTGTTAGTATTTTGTAGTCTACTTGTAGTGTAGTGTCCACATAGTCCTCTCCCACACCTTAATAATTCAGAATATATTTGTTTTTCAATCCACAATTTATTGTTTACAGTGCAAGCCTTTAACTTTTCTTTCTGTTTCACAGCAAGCGTTTTGGTGCCTCGTCCAAATATGTGAGAAGTATCTTCCTGGCTACTACAGTGCAGGGCTGGTGAGTGAATAAACACGTTTTCCTAGTCTGTTACACAGTTATCTCAGTTTTAATAACTTTGTTTTATTTTTTATTTTTTGTCCTTTAGGAAGCGATTCAACTTGATGGTGAGATCTTCTTCTCTCTGTTGCGTCGCACGTGTCCAATGGCGTATCGTCATCTTAAGAAGTTCAAGATCGACCCCATTCTCTACATGACTGAGTGGTTCATGTGTATCTTCTCACGCACTTTACCATGGTCCTGTGTCCTGCGTGTATGGGACATGTTCTTCTGTGAAGGTACTGTTCATATCTGCAGGTTTCACAGCCAGTTGTCAGCGTTTTTGTCTGTTTAGTGAATTTGATTTGTGTACCTCTGTTTATAAATTACTTGCAAATGTGCATGAAACATCAGCTCTGGTGGAAGCTTCTCTTTCCTAGGAAGCCCAATCCCACCACCAGGACCCCTCAGGGCCTCTTCCACTCTGCTGTCACTCCATGACCTTAAATATCCAATCCAATTTTATTTATTAAGTGCTTTAAAATTGCCAGCACAGGACCAAAGTGCTGTACAGTAAATACGTTAAGAACAACAGAATAAAATAAAACAGCAAAAAAATAAAACCCAAATACATCAAATTAAATTTAAAATGTAAATAGCAGGTACTTTTCGACCAACAACCTGATTTGATTAAATGCAGGAGCTGTAAGAATGCAGCATTTTACAGTTTTGTTATTGTTAAATAATTTTTATTTTAATTCTGTGGAAAATGAGAAAAAGGGTGTTTTTCCATCTCCATATTTTTGCTATTGGATTCTGCTGTAGTAGTTTTTCATGATTCACAATTCAAAGTCACCCACGTTTATGTGCAGCTGGGGCTTTTGCAGACATCGTGCTCATCCTGTTTCAAGCTGTTGTAGCTCCCCTTTCTCCTCCCTTTAAAGCTGCTCTATTCAAAAATGCTCGAAACATAGCGGTGTGGCTGCAACCACAGATGTCCCGCCCTCTTCTGTGGTCACAGCCAAAACGGTGTGCCTGAGATGACCATATTAGGAATATCAGCCCTCATTTACATCCTACACAACCAAGAATAGAAAATGTCTGTCTTCAACTGTATGTATCAAATGCATAATTCTTCCCCTTTTAACAGAACTTTGAGAACTGCTTGATTTTTTTTTTTTTTTTTTTTTTTTTTTTTTTTTTTTGGAAGTTTTTCTAGATTGAAAGAAACCTAACTTAAGTGTGTCTGTGTGTAGGAGTGAAGATAGTCTTCCGTGTCGGCCTGGTGCTACTGAAACAGATGCTTGGCTCTGTGGATAAACTTCGGGAACTTCAGGGCATGTATGAGACCATGGAGCGTCTAAGAAACATCTCACCCGACACTATCAGAGAGGACATATTGGTACAGGAGGTCAGTGTTTATGTCTCTGAGCTTTGGAGGCCGTGTACATAAAACTTGTTTCTGTTTTTACTCAGAGACACGAGTTATTAGTCATTTTATCCTGTTGTGGCTCATCTTGTTATCCTCACTTCCTCTGTCTGTCTCTACTTTGTCTGATGTTTTCTTGTCCAGATCGTCGCTCTCCCAGTGACTGAGGCACTCATAGAGAGAGAGTGCAACATTCAGGTGAGGAAGTGGAGGGAGTCCAGAGGGGAACTTATGCACCAGCCGGGACGCCGCCTTCATGGTACAAGAGCTATCTTTGAGTACAAACGCAGAGCTGCTTCCATCAGCTCTGGTGGAAGCTTCTCTTTCCTAGGAAGCCCAGTCCCACCACCAGGACCCCTCAGGGCCTCTTCCAGTCTGCTGTCACTCCCTGGCTTCCGCAAATCTAAGGCTCCTTTCCACTCCCACGCCAAGAAGGGCTCCTTCTCAGGGCCGTCAGGATTTGACGGCTTTCCACCTCTGTCACCACCCGCAGTAACATCAAGCTCGAACCGAGGGCCCAGCCAGAAACCACCTATGCCCCCAGGGGCAGGTCAGAAGGCAGCACCACAGAGCCCCTTAGTCACAAAGGTGGCTAGTTCATCTCATGGTCCTGCTCCAGCCTCAGAGAGCAACTCAGCACAGGGCGAGCCTGCTTCTTCGGCCCCAATGCAAAGCACACCACAACCCCCCGCTACTCTGGCCCCCTCTCCTAAGATCGTCTCGGAGCAAATTACTCCCACTATCCCCTCACCTACTGCAAACAACGCCCCTCTGCCCCCATGCCCAGATTCAAAAAAAGAAACAGCACCTCCATCAGCCGATGCCGCAAATGTGGAGGAAGAAGGAAAGAAGAAGAAGAAAAGCAAAGAGGACAAGAAGAAGGAGAAGGAAGATGAGAAGAAAAAACAGAAGGAAAAGAAGGAAAAAGACAAGGCTGAAAAAGAGAGGCTCAAAAAAGAGAAAGAGAAGCTAGAAAAAGAGAAGAAGAAAGGGGGCAAGAAAAAAGACAAAGGAGGAGGAGGAGGGGATGCAGAGGACAAAAATGGAGCTGCAGCAGCGAAAGAATCGGCCTAATTTTCCACCTCGTCATTCCAGGATAACAAAAAAGGGAGGCTGAACAAACAAAACAAACAAAAAAAAAAGAGGTCAGGGGAACAAAGGATCCCCCAAAACAGTGACTAATATAAAAAATGGGATGGCTTCCTATATAATACATCATTTCAAGGATTTAAAGTAGTCTAAGGACTATGTTGGAGAAAACTGGATCATGATTTCAACAGCACCTCGGGGCACTTTTTGCCTCTCGTGAGATGGGACAAAATTTCCTTATCTTTTTCTTTTTTTCCCCAACTGGAGCATGGACTGTGAAACTTTTTTTTTTAATATTATATATATAAAGTATTGCAGTCACTTTCTGTTTTAGTTTTTTAAATTCCTCCTCTTTTTTTAATTATTTTAATCAAACTGATGGCAGTGGTATGAGGAAAAATTGGCTCAAACGCTTGCAGAAGTTGTTACGGTGCCATAGAAAATGTAAATAAAAGGTCTACCTACGATACATAGGATCGTGTTAACACTCCATATGCCCCGTCACTTCTCATCTGATGAAGGGTTATTTGGGGAAAAGGGAGAAAACGAAAATAAATCATTTAAAGTCATCTCAAACGCAGGCACTGAAGACAGAAATGCTAGTAATATTGTTGAGGATGTATTTATTGTCACGTTAATTGTTGTCTGTGCCTTAGTAGTATAGTGAAATGTGTGAATGTGCTTTGTGTGGCCTCCCTTTTTTAAGTCAAACTACCATTGAATCCCTTCTGTGTTTTCAAACTTTTACTAGATTAGATTTAAAAAACACAAAAACAAAAAAAACAAAAGAGGGAGGAGTAGAGGAAGAAACAGTACCTTGTAGTCTTGTAGTGACTACAGTGTTTTAATGGGTCACTTTTATTTTGTTTTGTTTTGGACGAGTAGGTAATGTTTTTATTTCAGGTTTTAGTTTGTTTTAGTTTTATTTTTTGTTTTTGTTTTTCAAGGGTTAAAAAAAAGGAGGTACAACATTATCAGTAAATTGCTTGTGTGCTAACATGCAAGCAGTATCTGTGCATAAGTCCTGCAGACCAAATATCCTTCTGTGAGTTTAGTATTAAAATCGTGTGCGCAGTCAAAATTTGGTATGGGTTCCTTAACTCATTAGAATGTGATTTCAAGTATCGTAAGAGAATGAAGAATTTTTTGTTTTTTTTTGTTTTGGGTTTTTTGCACTTGTCATTTTGTCACAAAGCACCACTGAAGGTGACCACTCCTTTTGTGCGGTGACATGGAAAACAAGCGTCTCAGCAGGCTGGTTTCAGCCTCGTGGACCTATAGGAAGCCACTTGACTGGAGGTGCCAGGTGTGCCAATTGTAGCATTAACCTCTGATCTTTGACCTTTTGGGCTCTGATGTATTTATGTAAAAAGTGGTTAATTTAATCAAATATAGTATATTATGAATTATTATTATTATTTTGGATCTGAGTATTTTTCTATCTAAGTGAGAGACACCTGGTTGACTGGAATTGAGGCTGACTACACAGCGTAGTTGCAGAGGAACTGTTTAAAGTCTTTTATTTTTATTTCATTTCTTGTTTTCTTTTTGCACATTAAGTCTTCAGCTTCAGCAAACTCGATGCATGTCTTTTGGTTTACTTTCACTGTTGGTTTGGTCAGCTTAGGTTCACGAGTCTCCAGTTTACTGAAGTGCAGTATTAACAGACTTGAGTGTGGGGGAAAAAAACGAGCCTTAGACTTGAGAGAACAAACTTTAGAACGACTGACTTTGGCAGAATATTTAGGAACTGAAGGTATTTGTACTGTGTCATATACTAAAAAGTGGTTTTTAATTGAACATCTTAAGTACGTCTGTCTCACCAAGTTGTGTTGTAACATTCATAATGACTTATGGACTAACTCCCTAATGTATTTACACTCAATGTTCTGTACTGTAACATATTTATGCATACATTAAATGGCACTGAATCCTGTCAGTATATGATGAATAGTGCCAGGTAGTTAGTGTAAACCATTTGATGGCAAGAAAAACAAACATTGATGCTCTTTAACTGTACTGTTTGGTAGTTGATGATTAGAGGGACTTTCGTGTACTTGTAGCCAACATGTCCTCCATATTCATTGTTTTCCCACTTGTTTCAGGTCTTCACATGGCTGTCATTTATATATAAATATGAATATCTCACACACACTCTCCTTCCCTCTTCTGTTTCGACGGCAGCGCATTATAGGCACAGATTAAGTGTAGTGTTTAGTGTGGATAATCTGAACACATCTATGCAAACTTTGCTTCATAATGACTGTTGGCGTGTGTGTCTATGTGGTGACAGCAGCACTGATTTTACCTCTGATCGTGCTGATCTGAGTGGTGCCGTCGGGGGGGGAAAAAGGATTTTGTGCTTCACCACGTGTTTTTTTTTTTTTTTGTTTTGTTTTGTTTTGTTTTTTCTGTAACACTTTCAGGCCCGCGGACTATGATATTTATGAGCAATATGTCCTCGCAGCTCACGTCTGGATGATGGTGTCGTTTGTCTTTGTTCAGGGGGCTGGAGGTGATGTGATGATCAAATGAATCTGACACTAGCTGCTCTTTGCTCTGCTCTGCAATAGTGACAAAGCCTATTTGTATCAGGTCCTTTGTGCATTTCTCCATTGACCCTGAAGTTGTAATTCTTAAGTACATTTCATTGGGAATAACTCAACTGATGCAAACATTTCAAAAAAGGAAAATGTGTCTCAGCTGTGTGTTTTTTTTTTTTTTTTTTTTTTTCCTTCCTATGCCGTTACGTCTTTAGTGTCTTTAAGTTTACATGTCACTCGATTTTCTGGCAAAAGTGAAATAAAATCATAGCTAATTGAATTCATTCCTTCAGATCTGCAACTGTTGTATTTATAATTAATGATGATAATGACATTTGTGATGAGTAATAAACCATAATATATTAAATCACTTGGGTAATTTTTTTTTTTTCTTTTTTGGTGTGTGGCTTACATGTTTGGAAAGATTAAAAATGTAGGCTGGATTTAAATAACCAGCATTTAATTTTAAAGTTAAAAGAGTCGGCTGAGTCTGTTTTTATTTATAATTGTTCCAGCCATACTTGGCAGGAAGAAGCTCCACCAGATGTCACCAGATGGGTGATTTTTGCTGCTCAAACCCTGCCCCACAGAGCCACTGAACAGACACACTACAAAAGAAAAGAGATTTTTATTCAGTTTTTTTTCCCTTTTATTTGTTACAGAGGAAAGGTGAGGAAGAGTCCAGTCACTGGATTCAAGACAGCTTATGGAAAAAAAAAGGTGATTTGTTAGTTGCTAGAAGGAGGGGAGGGAAAGGAATCGAAGAATTGAATGTTTTCTTTCGACCCTTTCTCTCCTCTCCTTCAACCTTTTCTTTATTTCTTTCTTTTTTTTAACTTTTCAAATAAATAAAGTTTCCATCACTTTAATGAGGTAACTTTTTTCTGATCTAACCTGCAAATTCTCTGTCCCCACCTCCTCTACTCAGAAGGACATCTTCAAAATTTGGAATGAAGTCCTCATGCTTGGTGTGTCCCTCCAAATAATGTGTTCCTCTCATACTGAGGGAAGCAGAGGGGACGTGATTCATTCACACTAAAGCACCTTTGAGGCTAGAGTGACGGGCCACACAGAGACGAAGAGGTGAGACGACAGAAGCTGTTTGCACGGAAAGAAAAGTTGGAAATGATGTTACAGGATAATTTTTATTAATAATAATCATCCTTATTCCCCATAAGCAAACATAGACATCCCTCGGGCGTCGGTCATCTCATGTGTCAGTGTGACAAGTCTTTGGTTTAAACATGAGCGGCTGAGCACCTGGGCTTACACAGAAGGTGAGTGGGAAGAAAGGAGGAAAGAAAAGGACAGGGAAGGCAGAATAGCAAAGGGATTGTTGTCTTTCTTGTCTTTTAGCTTTTTCTTTACTCCTCCTTCTCCTCTCCGTGTGTGATGACGTAGCAGATGTTCTTGTAGTCTACGTTGCCAGCAACATCTGGGGGGAAGGCGGCCCACATGTTCTTAATCTGAGGGAGAAAAGCAAAGTTGGAAATTCACCACATTGAGAAAGTAGCATGGTCCATAATTAAATATTTGGTCCGTCAGTCAAATAATCACTCACTGAAAAATAAAGCTAATTATATGTTTAAATGAACAGTAAGGATTTGTTTTAAAGACTACGAAAATAGTCTATAAATAGACTTGGGTGTACATTTTTTTCAGTAAAAGGAAGACCCATCCCAAATATCCAAAGAAATAAGGGCGCTACCATATCCCAATTTAGATAAAAAATATAACTTTTTAACTTTCTTCTGTTAAATTATTAAATAATTATTTAATTTTAATTAATTTTATTACTTAAAGATAGGCTGAGTAACAGTGTACAATAAGAACATCAAAGGGCCACCGTGCCAAAATGTGGAATTACTGATTTTACCTCCTCCTTGGAGAACCTGTCGCACTGAGTGGTCAAGAGCTCCTCAAGGCTAAAATAGGTTAAAAAAAGAGAAGATTTTAATGGTTTAAATTCTGAATTCCACTTGGACCAACATAGATGATAAAAGAGATTGTTTTAAAAGTCCTCACAATTCCTTCTTGATGGTTCCAGTAGCCGCGGGGTCCAGGACCTTAAAGGCGCTAAGAATAACGTCTTCGGGATCAGCACCTGGTGAGGACAGGGGGTCAGTTACACAATGTTAGCGGGAAAATATGCAATTAGCATTAGCACATAACTGTGCATTATGTGTTAGCACCCCTTTATCTGAAAGCGCTTAAAAGGGAATCTGGGGACTTCAGCGCCAGTGTAATATAAGTCATTTGGTGAAAATGGGATTCCCACCCTTCAGCTTCTCTCCGAACATGGTGAGGAAGACGGTGAAGTTGATTGGGCCGCTGGCCTCTTTGATCATGGCCTCCAGCTCCTCATTCTTCACGTTCAGCTGGCCTGAAGAGCACGGAAATTAAAATCAAGATGAGAGAGAGCGTGAAGTGAATTCACACATGCTTTCTGGGGTGCGAATTGCTTCCATCTGGACTCACCCATTGAGGCCAGCACGTCCCTCAGGTCATCTTTGCTGATGATACCATCTCTGTTCTGGTCAATGATTGTGAAAGCCTGGAAAGAAATGCTTGGGTTTAATATTGGAGGGAAACACTTGGGGCTGATGCGGTCTGTGTGGTTGGGCAGGGTCAGACCTCTTTAGGCATTTACGAACTCCTCTGTCAATAGTTTGTTCAATAAAGTTGCAGCTGGTAAGAATCTTTGACACACAAATGATGATACACGATACTGTGTAAGAAAGAGCCTTAGTGGGCTTTTGGTGGCAGGGGGGGGTGTTTAATCCCCCCACCCCAGTCTTTTCTTACATGTTAATTTGGGAAAGTATCATTAGAGTACAGCTGTCTGATCTACTCTGCATCTTACAACCATGAAACTTAAGATAACCCCTTGGACTTGGACTTGAACTTCACTCACTGACCTTTCTTTCCACCTTCTCCCCTTGCTCTCCTTTTCCTTTCTCTCTCTCTCTCTCTCTCACACACGCACATTTGTGCTGATAGTTACAAATACATCCTGCTGCCTGCTAACTTTCCATCTATGCAATGTGCTAAGATCATCCTAATCATTATTACATGTGTTCCCTGTGTGGCACTTAAGAAGCCTGTATCACTTATCAGGAGATAAATATTTTCTATTCGGAGCTCACATCACTTGGCAACACACTGAAAACCCAGACACCATCGTTATCCAGAGTCGTGACAGCATGCTCTTCTCAAATCAAGTCTCCCTGACCTTAATGAACTCTGACACACAACCTTTAATCTTTATTTTTTACACTTTTTCCTTTTGCTCTTTGCCTTTTCTTTCTAATCTTATCAAATGTTCAGTGGCATCTGAAAAATAAACCTTTAAAAATATATCATACCCAAAAGTGAGTCTAACCCCTTTGTTTTTCTTTTCTGCGTCATAACACGGGGGTTAGTTTGTTCTCCTTGGCATCCCAGACTTTACCCAGCTGTGACAGCTGACAGCAGCTAGGAGGGGGGGGGCAGTCAGAGGTGGATGAAATACGGAGCGCTTCAGATGGTGTCGAAATTTCAACGCTGCTCCTAACGACATTCTTATGCTTATTAAACTGTCAGGGGAGAAGTGGAAGCATGCAAAATAGCAACTGCTGTGAAAACAGATCCTTAGAGTTGCTAAACCAAACTCTAATTCTGCACAGATTCAGATTCTGAGGCTATTTAAATATCTTTGACAACTAATCGGAGACTGTCAAACGCTTCCAGGGCGTTCAGCCATCAGGGATGCTTATGGAGTAGGGATGAAGACGACCTCACCTCTTTGTACTCCTGAATCTGGCTCTGCTCAAACATGGAGAACACATTGGAGGAGCCGCTGTCTCCTGCTGCCTGCCTCCTCTTGGCCTTCTTTGGTGCCTGGAGGACAAAGACAAGCACATCATCTTCAAATGAATCTGGGATGCTGATGAGTGCGGAACAAGATTCGGTAACCCTTACTTTTATCAGTCTATCCCAAAAGGATGGTTTAATAATGTTAACCTTTCTAAACTATATAAGCTTTATAAATTATACTAAGATCATAAAAATAATAAATTTTGCGTTGCGACTCTAAACCTGTCTGATTGGAAATCAGTGCTCATCCAGATTACACTTCAGGTTCAAGTTCAGGTCCATCATTCAGGCTTGTTAAAAAAAAAACATGATAGCTAATTTAACACAAGTTATGCTTGTGTGAAATTTTATGAACTTGATATTTTTTCCTCAATTTAGCTTTACCAAACTAATCAATTTGGCGTGTAATGTATCTAAAAACTCGTATTGACTAATAGCAACAATTCATTAGAATCCAAGCCTCTTTACAGCTGCATCACCAAAAATCCAGTTCTCCAAAATCCAAACTTCTATTCTGGAATTTCTATTTCAAAATTAGACCAAAAAAAAAAAAAAAAAAATTGTAATCCATGGGGTTGGTTCAAATTCTCCTGTAGATATTTCCACCATCACTGTGCATAGATGTGGGAAGCCTGGTACTCACCATCTTGAGAGCTGAGGTTTGGGTGATCAAGAAAGGGAAGACACTGTGTGTGAAGCCGCGTTATACGTTTATTCCCGGGGGCTTATATACTCATCCACCAGCCAATCTAACTTTAGCCGCAGCCTCAAGTTTGGATGGGAATAAAAAGAGAGAGAGCGAGGAGGGTGTGTGTGTGTATGTGAAATAGAGAGGGAGAGAGAGAGAGGATGGTCAAGGATGAAGTGATGGCAAAAGTGAAGGAGACAGAATGGCGGGGCAGCATATCACCTTACAGGAGATCAAAAATAGACCCGGGAGTCTTGGAATTAAGTAAACCTGATAGCTGAGGGACCATGTTGCAGGTTTGCAGTCCCACGTGGACTAATAAGGACATTCAGGACATATATACTTGTTGGACCACTGGACACTGCCTCTCCTCCCCTCCTTCTGTCCACCTCCATCCGCCTGCAGAAAGGCACAGAGGCCACTCTGACTTTATTTTTGGTTTGTGATGTCCATTTGCGATATTACAGTTTGAGATACAGGCATTCTATATGCTCAGCAACTGATGCAGCTCTTACCCTGAATGTGCACAGCGCTGCTTTCTTTTTTTAAGCCGTGACAAAGTGACGACGCTGATGTCAAATCTGGGATTTTCCCATGGAAGTTATGATGACAGGAGCTGCTTAGCAGGATCAAATACGTATTACTACATAAAAACACGCAGCCATTAATAAAACAAGCAACAGCAAGAAATATAGAAGCAATATTTTTTTACTTAATCCTCACATCATGCTGTAGAAAAGAGAGCATGTCTGAGGATATTCATGCTTACTTATATACGACTTCTATTTGTATTTTACCACCGTCCTTTCTGGATGCATTAATGCAAATGCAAACTGGTCTGTTTTATGAAAAGATTAGCTTTATTTATTTATTTCCCCTTTCTTTTTCAGTCTTTTCAAACCTGTTCCATCATGATGAAATGGGACATCGCCAAAACTGAATTGAATTAATAAGGATAAGGTGTAAACAAAGAGAGCTTAAACAAATTATTTATCCAACAATCTCATTGTTTAATAATTAAAATGTTAGTGCAAACAATTTAAACATGTTAGGGATGCAGATTACGGTCACAACAATGAAACACGAAAAGCAAAAAACAACTGAAAAATAATAAAAACAACATAATTATTATGTTTATAATAATTAATAATCTAATTGAAATAAATAAACAATTAAACAATTTCTGCTATTATAGGTCACAGATATACAGGGGGTGATAAATGAAATGCCTAAAACATTTATTTAGTAGCAAAAGAACAATTTACAAACACTTCCTGCATTCTGAAAGTAATTTTAAGAAAATGTCCTTAAATTATTAATAAAAGTTTAATCCTAGAGAAAAATCAGATATTATGTAATGTGTGGCTTAATTAGATTCTTAATACCCATGCAGGGATAATTTAACTTTACTTAACTTTCAATATTTAACTTTTTTATTGGACTAACCAAAGACATAAGGGATAAGCCAAAAGTTTTGCACACCAGTAATTTAATTTTTAAACATGTAAACATTTTTCTGATGTCCCTTAGTTAAATAAAATTTTGATTGTGGAAGCAGATAGTCGCTTCATATGTAAGATTAATTCTGAGGCCTGAAAACTACAATACTACCTTTTACAGGCAGAATGGCAATTAATTTGCAATGTGTAGTGTGAGTGGCTCTTTTGTGTAAATCAGTTTTTTCTCATTTTTTGTGTGTTTGTTTTTTCCGAAGGGGTGTTGCGAGCCTTAAATGTACGACAACATGCCAGACAAGTGAAAGCACCATTAATCTCTGTCTGAGGCTCTGCCTTCTCATCACTACAGAGGTGTGTGTTTTCTGATTGGTTACAGTCATGAACACTTTCCCACCTGTTTGGCCCCCTCTCACACCGTCTACCCCTCAGGCTCCCACCCCCTTAAATATAAGGGGATTACTTGGCAGGGTGATGGCAGCAGACATTCCCAGAAGAGCATAAAAGGGACAGCTGAGTGCGACCAAAATAGCTAAATAAACCTAACAGTCTGTCGATGTGCCCCCCCCCCCCAATAGCAAAATGCTTTCCTTCATTTGCTCTTTCAGGTTTTATATCTAAATCTACTTCAGAGATAATCTCTTTTCATTTCATTAATCAGGCACATTTATTTTTGTTCTGTGGTTGAGACTGTTTGTGTTTCCACTTATCTCCCCTCCAGCCACCGATGACTCACACCTCTGCTTTTTACTGGTTTCCAGTCCCTCAGTAATCTGAATTAGGCTGGTGTTTGTTTTCACTGGACGTGCAGGAAATCCAGGGTCTGAGTCTCAGTACTTACTTTGTATTCCTGTTGACCTTTGACCTCTGTTTCACTAGACCATCAACATCCCGTTGTAGGAGTTATATGTATCACACCATATGGTGTCAGTTTTTACTTTTAAGAGGAAGACATGGATAAGATAAGATTTACCTATATTTTCTTTTTCTGTACACTTCATTTATCGCTCATACACGGCCACTTTAGAATCACCAGTTAACCTGAGATGCACTGTGGGAGGAAACTGAAGAAGGCAAACTCCACACAGAAACAAACATTCAAACTGGAACGTTTTTACTGTGAGGTGACAGTGCCAACACGTGCAGCGCCATATTAAACACCACTGAGACTCTGTATTTTAGCTTTAAAATGGGCTCCATAATCTGCTCCCACATTAATCATTCAGTGCTTTTACACTTTAGGATTTACTTAAACAAGTTAGATCTTGCAACTTAGAGAAAATAATAAATCGTATTACTTCAGTGTGACATTTTAAAGCATTTAAACAGATTGCATTGCTTCTAATATCAGAGTATGGTGACCACTGTATCTGCTTTAAACAACATTTAGCCTGTTCCTTTCTGCTGTTTTAACACTGTGTGAGTTTGTTTTTTTATTCTTGTTCTTTATGTGATTGTGACTGAAGATAATAACAACAACTCAATGGCTTCCTCTTTGATTTTTGAAAGGGAAAAGTTTTGATTTTAAAATCGGTCTTCAGTAAAATAACAAATAAATCAAAGTGGTTTTCTTCAAACTGGCCCTTCTAGTTGGACACGAGAGTCAAGCACTTCTTAAAAAATATGCAAACGAGCTGCAACATCTCAAACTTTTCACAGATGTGTCAGCTGCTGCAGTTTACTGACTTCACTGTCTGCACAGTGTGTTTACTCGCCGCTGTGGCGGAATGCTTTCATACAGATGTGTGTGTACATTGCAGGCGCCTGTGCTGTAATGTGACGCATCCCACCACGCTCTTGAGAAGCCATCTATCATTTCTGGATGACTGGTATGTATGTCTGTAGGGTGTGGAATGTGGAGAAGCTCCCTGCTTGACCTATGGGGAAGATGGCCTTAGCAAATTGGAGTGACACGGGAGACATGAGAGTTTGTAATGTCATACTGTGTGTTTGATCACCGTCCAGTCTGAGGTTACTCTGTTTGGTTATTTGAGTCCATCTGTGATTGTGTTACATCAATCGCCATTCAGTGAATTTCAAAAGCACTTCAGGTGTCTGTTGTTGTTTTTCAAGTTGCAGGACAGCTGAATTGTGGACACTGCTGATAAAAGTAACCAGCAACTAACTTAACTAAAGCCACTTAAATTTCTTAAATATGTAAACCAGCTGCATTCTTTGTGTGTCTTGCATGTTTCCATAAATCAGTCACACACTGTGCCTGCAGCTCCCTCTACTGTTCATGTTCCTTTACTGCTTCTTGTCTGTGAAGTTTCTCAGTCATCCAGGTCACTTCTTCTTTTTCTTTCGGCTGCTTCTTTTAGAAATCACCACAGCGGCTCATCTACCTCCTCTGTCACAGCGACCCTCCTTCACTACATCCATGAATCTTCTCTGTGGTTTTCCTCTTTTCCTCCACCCTTTGTCCAGTATATCCACAATCCCTGCTCTTCACATGTCCAAACCACCTCAGCCTTGCCTCTCTGACTTTCTGATGTCCCTCTGATGTACTGATTTCTAACCTGCGAATGAAAAGCTTAACATCCTCAACTCTGTCACCTCTTGTATTTTTGTCAGTGCAACCATCTCCAAACCACTACATGATAGCAGGTCTCTCTACCATCTTCTAAACCTTCCCTTTCACTCTTGCTGCCATCCTTCTGTCACAAATCACTGGTGACACTCATGCTTGCACTCTCTCCTTCACCTCTCTTGTGCACTTTCTTTTGCTTTGGATGGTATTTAAGCTCATCTACCTTCAGGACATGGACTTTCTTACCACCACTGTTAATCACAGGCGTAGATTTAAGAAGGGGCTCTTTTGAGTTATGTTTTCATTTGCATTTTGTGCATCAAAGTTGTGTGTCAACATGCCAACGAACCAATTACAAGTCATAAAAAAAACAATAGACAAGTTTCATTTGATCACACCATGAATTTCATATAATACTCTTTTATTTAACACTGCATCATGGTGGGCGTCCCACAGCAAGAAAATCACAGGTGTAAAATATTGCCATGAAATATAAAAATAAAAGGCCCCTTTGAACAGCATCTACCCTGCTTTACATTCCAGTGTGTTTTCACAGAATCTAGTAAATCGGAACTTTGTGTCGAAGAGTTTAAAGCTAATCTAAAAATGATCAGCGTTGATCAGACAGATGTCAGGTGTCTGCCAAAAATGTCAAAATACTAAAACAGGCTCGCTTCCTCTTTGACACACATGACTCACCCCATCTCAGTTCCTCCTAAGGAAACACTAAACTCTTTTTTCTTTCACCCCAGGTCAATAAGATCTTGTTCAGTGTGGTCCTCTTCTTTTTGCCGACTTTTCAGCCAGTCCTCTCGCACTTTCTTCACTTCCTGGCCATAATATTCATGGAGTGTGCTAAAATCCTCGAGCGGGTCAAATCCCACCAAAGGCCACTCCCCATACAAAGGTGCCGGTCCATTAAGAGGTGTGACATGAGCATGTCTCCTGGTCCAAAGTTTGGGGGACTTTTTTGCCACTGCTTTAGCTGGTATGGAAGGTGCTTGTAAAAGGGTGCTGGCACTGAAGCTCCTCCCCTCTCTGACTACTGCTGTTTGCTGTGTTGTGGTGAATAAGAAGCTGTTTGTGGGCAGCTTGAGGGCACTGACAGAGGGGTGGGACTCACCCAGGCTTTGCTGCTGCTTAGCTTCTGTGAATAGAAACCAAAATATGAACAGAGAACCCTGCTTGTATATATAAAGTGTAAAAATTTCAACAGTTAAATTTTACATTCAGGTTATGTGCTGTGATATCTCAGGACTGGGGGAAATAACTTGCTGTAATCAAACCAGACTATTCTACTTTGACGCTTTTTTAAGAGCTCAGTGAGCCGTTTAAGTACAGCCAGTTTTTTCAATAGATTAAAATCATATTGAGAAAACTGGCTGATTGAAAGCAAAAAACATGAGAATTTGATGTATAGGTGGCAGTACTCCTAACACACCTTCATACTGTCTCGCTAGGTCTTTCACCAGCATGGAGAGGTAACAGTGGCTGGCTGAGTGGAGAGCTTTCACCCAGCTCTCTTGACCCTGGCGATCTACTGCTGCAAATCTGTAGGTTTTGAGTCCAGGCCCAAACACCAGGGAGAAGGTAAAATGTCCATCGGTCTCCGAGTGCTGAACAGCACACCCTTCCAGCACAATGACACCCAGCAGGTGTCTGTCAGCTGGGCGCTCCTGGTAAAAAAGCAAGTTTGCCTTCAGGACAAACCACCGCCGGTGGTAGGTGTCATTTCGGTTTTTCTATGGGGACATTTGAGATAAATAAAGTCAAACAAAAAGATTGTATTTGCACATGAAAAGTGATTTCACATTGTTTATGATGTATATCATCTCAAACCTTTTTGTTGAGATATCCCTCTTTATCCACTGGAGATGTGCACGAGAGGTAATGGGTTAAAATCTTCTCATGAAGCTTCATCACAACAACTGAAAAAGAGAGAGCGCTGATAATAACAATAATAATAATACATTTTATTTAAAAATAGCGCCTTTCAAAGCACCCAAGGACACTGTACAATGAATAAAAACACAAAAACTGGAAATATACACAGAAATAAGAATAACAGATAAAAGTTACAGAGGTTTAGACATAAGCAATTTTAAACAGATGAGTTTTGAGAGTGGACTTAAAAAGAGAGAATGAACTAATATTTCTGAGGTCAGGGGGTAAGGAATTCCAAAGCCGAGGGGCAGAGCAACTAAAAGCCCTGCCCCCCATTGTAATCAGACGAGCGGAAGGAACAGAGAGAGAAAGAGAAGATGAAGATCTGAGGCACCGGGATGGGAGGTTCATCTGTACTAAATCAGAGAGGTATGGTGGAGAGAGAGAATGAATAGCCTTAAATGTATAAAGGATTATTTTAAAATGGATGCAAAATTTAACCGGGAGCCAGTGAAGCTGCTTCAGGATTGGGGAGATGTGGTGGGTAGAAGAAGTCCTAGTAATAATACGGGCAGCAGAGTTCTGGACACGTTGAAGCTTGTTAATAGATTTTTGTGTGAGACCAAATAATAATGAATTACAGTAATCAATCCGAGAGATGACAAGATTATGGACGAGAATGGCAGTGGCATGAGGAGTGAGGAAAGGGCGGATGCGATTAATGTTACGGAGTTGAAAATATGCTGCACGTGTAACATTATTGATATGTGAATTAAAGGATAGTGTGCTATCGAGAATGACACCCAAGCTTTTCACAGAGGGAGAGATAGGGACCAACGAGTTATTGATAGTGAGAGAGAAATCGTTAATTCTGGATAATAATCGTTTAGTGCCGACCAGGAGAAGTTCTGATTTATTGCTGTTGATTCGGATGATATTTATACCAAAATCTGCACTAGATGTAACAAACACATGACAGAAGAGTGACACGGCAAAATATGCATGGCCCTTAAATTACTGTACTTGTTTTATGTGTGTCAAAGCAATGATTTTAAAGCACTAAATGGATTTGTTGGTATGATACAAAACATCCATGAAACTTAAAAAGTAAAGGCAGGTGTTGAAGAAAACAAATGTAAATTAAAATAAAAATGAAAAAATACTTGATGAAAATTATGAAAAGTATGTGTACTAATAAAAACTAACATCAGTTTTCATCATTGTCAGGCTAGTTACATTTATTAACATGACCTGCCTGATTTTACACAAGGCTTTAATTTTCCTACATGACTGTGAGTCGACCGCATCCACAAAGTGTTGTGGATGTAGCAACATTTTGAAACAACAGAAAAAGCTAAAAAACGGACTCAAAACTAAATAAATAATTTGAAAAAATTAAGCAATGATATTTCAGGTCATCAGAGTCAAGCTTACTCTGTGTTCCTCATTACAGTGAAACCAAGCAAGACAGATTTTATCTTCTGTTTCTAGTGAAACAGTCTGCTAATATTAAAAGTGTACAGATTATTTAACTTTAATGGGTTTGTGTACCTTTAACTTTTTGCTTTTGATTTTAATGTCTTTTAAATGTGATTTGAATGAATTTTAAGCCATTTAAGCCACGCTAAATAATCTCGCCACGTCATGTCACGGAGGAACCAAAAAACTGCAATACTTGCATATATAGCAGTAAAAACTACATCCAACACAGTAAATTTATTACTGCTGTAGTGCTGTGCTCATACTGCTATTTTAACCATTATGAGCTTTTTCTATAAGTAAGTTACAGTCACGATGAAAACAGTTGTATAGCTGTGCAGCTAAATTGTATCTACCATAATCCGACAGTTTTGTCTAGTAACTATAAACAACAGTGACATAATAGAAAACGGTGACTCAGACTTACCCCTGCCAATGATCAATCGCTCACAGGGTCAGTTTGCCCTCTCGCGTGGACTTTACCTTAATTACATTCGCACATATTTTCTTTTGATTCTTGTCATTCCTGATCGTGAAGCCGATTGTTCTCCTCCAGATCCAGACAATGTTTGAATGTATAGTTTCAGGTTACTACCACCGGTTCTCCCTCATGAACAAGAGGACGAGCGTTGAAATATAAATAACTCGACCCACTTCCTGGTAACAAAACCCTGGTAACATTATATTCTCTCGCCTCTGCGCTTGAGTCTGCTTTGAGCTGATGGGTCATACACCAGCAGTTGAAACCAACCTTCCTGACAAGAAGTGCTACCTGGAAGTGAGATGCTCAGCCCTCTCACTTCTGCATTTTGTGTTACTTGATCTAAACTTAATATCAGTTAAGTTTAGATCAAGTCTCTCATTGTATGTGTAGCAAATGTCCCTTGATTCTTGAGCTTTCTTCAGAAAAAGTTAATATTTTTCCATATATTTAAAAGCAGAAAAACATTAAATGACCTCCTGAAAATGTGGCTCGTCATTTCTTTGCTTGTGTCTATTTTTGACATCCACTTATCCTTTTTATCCTTATGGCCCTCAGAGAATTTAGAATCTAAAAGGCTCCAACATGTAGAGACATCCAAGGCCTTATACACTGAGGAGCCCTTTCTTGGTATATGTCTTATATACTTTGGATATTCATCGCTGCCTACTGTATTTTTGTCAGTGCCACCATCTTCACATCATGGCATCTCTCACTACCACCTTGTAAATCTTTCTTGCTGCTTTTTTTTTCTGTTACTCATCAGCCCTCACACTTGTATCCACCAACACTCCCCTGCCTGCACTCTCTTTTTCACCTCTTTAGAGCGTTGTTGTTTAGTTTGGATGGTTGATCTACTTTCACTGCCTTTAGCATTTGCAGCTTCACTGTTACACCCGCCTCTGATTCACACACATGTATTCTGTCTTGCTTCTACTGACTTTCACTAACTATTCTCCCATCTCATGCATTTTCTTCCTTCATCACCACCTCTAAGTCTAAGAACTTTCTCTTTACTCATTAGTACTTTTCTATCTCTATCTTTAACAACTAAATCCTATCCAGCTCGACCTCTCTGCCTAACCAATCGTTACAAGTTCTTTTCTCCTTTCTTAGGGTCCAGCCTCACACACAACTCACTATATACGTCTGTAATACACGTATTTCTGAAATATACAATCCAATTCCCCAAAAGTTGATTCTGTTCATCTAGCTTTATCAGTGGATGATTCAGTGATTCAGTGAACAGAATCAATTTTGGGGGATTTTTACTTACCTGGATGATTGAGCATGCATCGAGACAATACAATACAATTCATACTCCTCGTCAGCTGGTGGCGGTAGTGCGCCTTATCATTGTTTGTTAACGACAACGTGAAAACATGAAAAGAAGAAACTGAGTCGAAAACGAACGTCGTTTGAATAATTTTCGGTAGGTTTTTACATCATTTTACAGCAAAACATTACTTTAATAGATTCCTTTTCATATTTCACCTATTGCGTGCAAATATTATACTCAGTAAGTGTTATTTCACCTCTACAAAGGCGTTTTGAGATGTAGTATTTGTTTTGCATGTGGTTTGTAGCTCATGTTTTTGGCTAACATGTTAGCCACAGAGCTAACCCGTGTTGCATGTTCACGGCTAATTATTACAGCGTTACAGGGTTACGCGCCTTAAAAGTTTCATAAAACTGCGCAAGTAACATCACAGCTCACCTTCAGTTGTCGCACGGGAATAAAACAGTCACTGTTTTTCCTCCTGTAGCACCATGTCGAAAAGAAAAGTAACATTTGAGGATGGCAACGGTGAGTTTGACCTCGAAGACGATGTCCCGAATAAAAAGGTAATGCTGTCTTCTTTACACGGTTATTTAAAAAGTATAGACTGCTGTGGTGGCAGAGGTTAGCAATAATTATTTTGTAGTGCAATTAGATTCTTACTAGTTGTTTACAGCCAAGCATCACACACGTACTTTCGATATCTCCAATGTTAAAATGGCACAATAATGCGCAAGTATAAGTCAGTTACCGAAATTTAGTATTTGTCATTGTCATGGATACAGTTGTGTATATAGTCAATAATAATGGAAAGATTGTGGCTGATGCTGACACATACTTTCGTAGAGTGAAACAATCTGATGTCATCATATTGGCCTGTATTCATCTATTATGTATTTAGTGTATTGAAAAACGCAAATGTGTGGTCATTGTTTAGCAATGTTCCAGCTTTTGATGTAACAAACTAGTTAGCAACATGTTCTAAAGAGACAGCTTAACGCCACATAAGCATCTGTACCAGAGATGCTCAAAGCAAATGCAAAGCTGCAGATGTTTACGTACAGTCAGGGCATGCATCTCATGCTAAATTTGGGCTTTTAACGACTTTTTTGAGGTGTTCTTTCCCAGAATGGAATTATTGTACAGCATATATCATTGAGACTTTAAAAAACAAAAAAATAATTTGGAATTTGTCTAATCCATGCAGGGTCATAAGTGTACATGGCTGGCAGTTTGAAGTGTCCCTCAGTCTGTGACTTATAGTGCACATCTGTATTCAACGTCTGCTGGACTGTCTCTTTATTAATTTAATCCTTCTCCAGTTCACACATACTTTTAAGCCCAGTCTGAATACTTTGAAGGGATTTATTCATAAAATGAATAAAACAAACTGTGATTTAAAAAGCAGCCAAAAGTACTTGGTGATGGCAGTTTCAGAGAAAGGCATAAACACTTCACAGTGTGATAGCAGTTTGGCAGGGTATTATCTGTCAAGCCCCATGGTGTGAGCACACATTTATATATCAGTCATTTATAGTTCATAGTCATCCTAAAAACACAGATGCATTGTATAAGCAAATAACTCTAGTAAAGACTATACTTGGTGGCCTAAGAATTAAATTTGACCACAGCAGAAGCAGCATTAACTGAGAGAGTTTTTCGTGTGTTTTGGCACTGTTAATAAAATGTTAGAGCCTTTTTATCCTTTTTTTTTTCTTTATGATCATTTTTGAGACGAAACCATTAAAAGCAAACTACTCTGTGTGTGTGTGTGTGTGTGTGTCTGTTTTGTTTATTTTTCAAGAACAAATTGATGAAATAAGAGTAGTCAATATATCTTTATTTTTTTTAATTTTATGTCATTTCAGTTCACTTGGTGAAATATTTGTGTTATTTTTCTTTTTCTTCTACTCTTAAAATAGAGTTGTGAAGCTGTCAGCGGACCAGGCTCCAGGTTTAAGGGTAAACATTCCCTCGACAGCGATGAAGAGGATGAAGGAGAAGACACAAACAGCAGCAAATATAATATTTTAGACAGTGATGATGTTGAGGGTATGTTGATTATTTAAGCTGTATCTGTAACTCTTAAGTGGTCTTGGTTACTCTTCACATGTTTATTTCCCCCACACTGAGTCAAATTTAGAGCGATTTCTTTAAAGGGACAGTTTGTTTTCTTAGAATTGGGATTTTATGAGATATTATGATCCCTTTTATTTCCCCCTGGAATGTTTTGCATATAGTAGAGGTAGTGCCACTTTGGAAAAGTAATTGCTGAAGGGGATAACATATCTTAGGTCTGTTAAGTTGACAAACATTTTTGGCCAAATGAGTTTTAGTTGACTGGTGATTTCAGTGTGTCTTTGTCAGCTGAACAGATACAGAGACACATCGTACAGCCTCGTGTTATCTGAGCAAATTTTTGGAGGATTCACTAGAGCATTGCCTTGTTTTACTTGGCCTTCATGCATTGGTCGTAGTGTCTTTTTAGTTAGTTGTGTTGCTTTAAAGTGCAGACACACAGCACTCTTTGTATATAACTTCTACTTTGTTAACAATAGTTGCTAAACCCAAAGCATTTCGAAATACCAAATGATGAGTCACTCTGAGGGACAAGCGCTTCACCTTCTGCAGTGCCAGACAGTTTATTTGGCACTGCATGTCTTTTTCCATAGTGTTAGTCATCCAGACTACATCTAGAAAATTTCAGTTTGTGTGGTACATTCACACATGTGGTTAGGTACTCAAGGTTTTAACTGTTGGAGCATGTATTCTGAATATCACATGATTGTACTCATTTAATTGTGGGAATCCAAAGTCCTGATCAAGATTATACAGGGTGGGCCATTTATATGCATGCACAATAATAAAATGGGAATGGTTGGTGATATTAAAGTCCTGTTTGTGGCACATTAGTATATGTGAGGGGGCAAACTCCTCAAGATGGGTGGTGACTATGGTGGCCATTTAGAAGTCGGTCATCTTGGATACAACTTTTGTTTTTTCAATAGGAAGAGGGCCATGTGACACATCAAACTTATTGGTAATGTCACAAGAAAAACAATGGTGTGCTTGGTTTCAACGTAACTTTATTCTTTCATGAGTTATTTACAAGTTTCTCTTTGTTCACAGCCATTGACATGTCGAAGGGGTTAACACGTGAGGAGCGGATCGAAATTATGTTGATATCTGGTGAACGCAGTAACCGGGTCATTGCAGCAGATTTCAATGCAAGACACCCTACGAGACCACCCATCTCCCATGCTACAGTTAGCAAACTGCTTGCTAAGTTTCGTGAAACTGGTTCAGTGTTGGATTTGCCAAAATGTGGACGCAAGAAAACTGTCACTAATGAAGAAACATCAGTGGCTGTCCTAGCTTCATTCAGCAAGAGCCCACAGCGTAGCACTTGCCGCATGTGACTGGAGAGTGGCATTAGTCGAACATCCCTTCGGCGGATGTTAGCTACTCATAAATGGCACCCTTACAAACTCCAGCTACTGCAGCATCTCAACGAGGATGACCCAGATTGGCGCACAGAATTTGCAGAATGGGCAAAACAAAAATTGGAACAGGACCCTCAGTTCACGCGGAAGATTTTGTTCAGTGATGAGGCAAACTTTTATGTGAATGGTGAAGTTAACAAACAAAACCACCGCTATTGGTCTGACACTAACCCACATTGGATGGATCCCTCCAAGACTTTTATCTTTGGGGTCATCTGAAGGCAATTGTCTATGGTGTGAAGATACGAGATGTGTAGCACCTGAAACTACGGATACTGGATGCCTGTGCTGGCATTTCTCCTGCGGTGTTGCTATCAGTGTGTGAAGAGTGGGAGAAGAGGGTTGCATTGACAATCCAACACAATGGGCAGCATTTATAAGTGGTCAGAAACTTGTAAATAACTCATGAAAGAATAAAGTTACGTTGAAACCAAGCACACCATTGTTTTTCTTGTGACATTACCAATAAGTTTGATGTGTCACATGGCCCGCTTCATATTGAAAAACCAAAAGTTGTATCCAAGATGGCCGACTTCTAAATGGCCACCATGGTCACCACCCATCTTGAGGAGTTTGCCCCCTCACATATACTAATGTGCCACAAACAGGACTTTAATATCACCAACCATTCCCATGGTATTACGGTGTATCCATATAAATGGTCCACCCTGTAGTTTGCTTAATTATGTGTCCCTACCTAATCCCACTTTAAAGAAATCAAACTCATTTTAGCAAGAGGGGGTGCTGAATTCTCTGATTTCTGTCCTGTGCAAGTGAAAGATGTCGTTTTGGCTAAATCAGGGTTTTTCCTACACAGAGCGAATTTTGGCAGGACCCCAGCGGGTTTTTAGTCACAGCCAATGGAAATTCACAAGTGAAATAATTGGTCATAAATAACCAGATGCAAATAAAGTAACACATACATACTGCTTTGCCAAAGACCCGCTCTGAATCAGGAAAAAACCCATAAGCATCATTTGTGAGTAGTTGGTTAATACGACCATGCCAACTGTGTTTTCAGGTCAAGAGGGAGCAACCATTGACTTTGATGAGGGAGTTTCTATTACTCCTTTCAACCTGGAAGAGGAGATGCAAGAAGGACACTTTGACTCAGAGGGAAACTATTTCATCAAAAAGGAGCAACAGATTAGAGACAACTGGCTTGATAACATTGACTGGGTAATTAAGTTCCTTTTTATTATACCACTGTTAATTCTTTCTCTGTCACTATTTTTATTTCTTGTCTGCTTTCTTCAGCCGGAATCTGCTTTTGAGTGTTGGTGTCTGTGTATTTCATGGGTTTGTAATCTCATTTTGGTGACAGGTGCTTCATATTTTAAACAGTGTTCAGTAATAAAAGTCTCTTCTTTCTTCAGGTGAGAATAAGAGAGCAGCCTTTCAAAAAAAAGAAGAAAGGTCTTGGAGCCAAAAGGACACGCAGAGCAGGCGATGAGGACGAGGCAGAGGAAGAAAAACAGAGAGAAGAACAGCAAGCAGACCAAGAAGAAGAAGAAGAGGAGGAGGAAGAGGCAGAGCCTCCAGAGGACCCACTGGCATCCTACACACAGCACCAGCTCACTGAAGCGGTCATCGAACTACTGCAGCCTGGAGAAACAGTCGCTACAGCGCTCCGTCGGTTAGGAGGCCTTGGAGGACGGAAGAAGGGAAAGCTGAGGGAAGAAGAAAAATCCACAGAGGAGACCAAAAGGGATACGGAAAAGCTTGATCGGCTCACAGCGCTAGCTGACCGACTGGTTGGATCCGGGATGTTTGAAATCTATCAGCAAACCTACGAAAAACTGGCCTACATGTTGAAGAGCATGACTAGCAAGCGGCCAGCGGTGGGGGGTGAGGAGGAGGAAGAAGGAGATGAGCTTGACATGTTTGCTGACAAGTTTGATGAGAAGCATGGTGAAACAGCTGAGGACAAAGATGACAATAAAAGGGGTAATTTAGTTATTTTATCTACTTTAATTTTCAAAGACTATATTTTTGGTTTAATCCCATTTTGCCTTCCATCCAGTGAGCGATGAAGTGATGTGGGAGTACAAGTGGGAAAATAAGGATAATTCAGAAGTCTACGGCCCTTTCACAAGCCAGCAGATGCAGGTACTCTCCTAAAACTACTTGAAATTGAATGACAGGACTTCTGTTAAGTGTTTGTAGGTGACTGTTTAAAATGATCAAAAGCGAAATGTTTCCCTCTGTGGCCATCGATAACAGTAATCGAATCTTTTTAGACTAAAAATTTTTTCATCCTCTAAGTCTGAGGCCTGGGTTTCCAACTGGGAATGGGTGGAGTGTTCATTCCGTGTTGGGGAGGTGTTCAAGTATCTCAGACTGTTACAGCATCTGCAGTAATGCAGACACTGTACTGATCGATTGTGTTGAAGACAGAGTGTGAAGGTGTCGATTCTCTGGTCAGACTATGCTCCTAATCTCAGCTATGGTTTTGGGTAGTCATTGAAAGAATGACATCACAGATAGCTGTAGCAGAAACAAGCCTCTTTGGAAGGAGGCTGAGATAGGGTGAGGTTGACTGTTTGGGAGGGTGTCCCCCCTAGAAGAGCTGGAGGAGGTGGCTGAGAAGAAGAGGTCAGGGTGTCTCGGCTGATAAGAGGCAGAAAATTAATGAATAGATTATAGCATCTTATACTGTACCTTATCCTAACTGTAAAGGTGTTTGTTGTGGATCTCTAGAGCAATGTAATAATGAACCTCATAGAGTTAACAGCTTTTAGGTTTAAGGAAATTTAAAAACCCTAATAACATTCAGCTTTTCTTTGTTTCTGGTGTCTTTCCAGGACTGGGTGGATGAAGGCTATTTCAGCAGTGGTGTTTACTGTAGGAGGGTGGACCAGGAGGGATCGCAGTTCTACAGCTCCAAGAGACTGGACTTTGAACTCTATACATGATTTACATCCAGTATTGAAAAATTTGAACATAATATTATGTTTCAGCTACAATCTGTTCTCAGCCTTTTCATGATTTCTTTTAGGGTTTTGGTGTCAGATCTGCCATTTTAACACTGGTTTTGTTTTCTGTACGCTGTTTTTTAAATAAATGATGTATGTGGTGAAGTAATCTGACATGTTTCTGTTAATCTTAGAATCAGATGACTCAATTTTAAGCTCACTTTTATTTATTTCTTGACATGTGCTGAAAGTTTAAATAGCCTTTCAAGTTCACAGTACATGTAGCGCATTTTGAGAGACTGAATTATTCAGTTGTTGTAGAGTATTTTACACTTATAACCATGGTAAAAAAAAAAAAAAGTACACCCTCTTTAAATGATAAGGTTTTACTGTCAGGACATAATAAAAAAAGTAATCTGGTCAAAACATCACATATTACAGAGTGTCATTATTTAAAACAAGCCAAAACGCAGAAGCAGTGTGTGAAAGCATCCTCACTGGTTCCACAGATGGATACAGTTGTGGTCAAGAGTTTACATCCAATCATGGGTGTGAATGTCATCGTAATTTTGGGGATTTTAATTAATTCTTGGAACTATTCTTTTTCCAGGGTCGAATGATTATGCAGTGTGCATCTTTAATGTCTTTGAAAAAGAACAACTGGGTGCACATGTTTATTATTTTGGATTTTGTCTAATCCACACAGGGTCAAAAGTATACATACAGACAAACATACAACCCACTAATATTTGGCTAAACTTCCCTTAGCAAGTTGGACCTCAACCAGATGCTTTTGGTAGCCATCAACAAGCTACTGGAATAATTCTGGCTTGATATTTCACCACTATTCTTGGCAGAATTTGTGAAAGTTTCCTGGCTTTTAAACACTCCACAAATTTTCAATAGAGATAAGGTCGTGGCTTTTGATTGAATGTAAGTGACTCAACTTTTATGCATTTTATGTTATAAAAGGGAGTATAAAGAAGTATAAGCTATAATCCTGCCCCTTCTTATTTTTAAATAAATGACTGCAACATTCATCTTCCTTTCAAAAAAACTTATGGCCTACATATATAGAGATGTAAATCACACCAATGCATTAATATGTATACAAGCTATACAGCTCATTCATATATACATACATTGACCTATATCTACACAAACATATGTACTCATAGATTTAGTCACGCAATAAATCACTTACGTAGAGTCAATGTTTCGACTCTTTATCCCAGATTGAATAAATTAAGTGGGTAAGTAGCAGCCCACTGCTGACTCAAAGCAGAACTTTTGGCAGTTTTGCTGGTCCCCAAGTAATTCCATGGAGGAAATACATCTGCAAATATTTTAGAGAAACAATCGTTGCGTGCCAGTCAGTCTGGGAGGGGATATATGGCCGTTTCCAAACAATGTGAAGTTCATTATTTTACAGTGAGAAATATTATTTACAAGTGGAAAACATTCAAATATTCACAGTTACGAAGCTTTCCATGAATCAGGAGTTAGTCATTGAGTGGACCATGAACTCTTCTATACACTAAAGTTTTCTAGAGACAAATCTGAGGAGAGTTAAAACTGAACTGAAACTGGGTCATACAGCAGGACAGTAATCCCAAGTACAGCAGCAAATCTGTCACCGAATGGCTGAAAAAGACAGGAATCAAGGTGTTGCAGTGGCCCAGACAAAGGCCAGACCTCAATCTGATTAAAATGCTATAGCATAAACAAATCTGGCAATCCTCACTGAACTGAAAAGAAGAGTGGGCCACAATCGCTCCACAATGATGTGCAAGACTGATAAAGCCATACAGGAAATGTTACAGGTACTATTAAGATACTTCTGCCGTGGAAAAATGCACATTTTCCATACAGAAGAATATACGTAGAAAGTAGAAAAAACAAAATCCAACTCTGATCAATTTGCGTGCATGTAACAAAAGATGGTGAATGTTGACAGTGTAGTAACTGTTTGATTAGCTGACTGATTATTTAATAAACATAAGAAAAAGAAGCGGTTTGCTGTTGGATGTAAAAAAAAAAAAATCTCACGTTGTCACACGTTATACTAAATTGAATATTTGGGAGGTTTATGATAATATTTGGTATTTTTATGAAATTATGCGAACAAAACTACTTATTGTTGCATTAATAAGTAGTGAAAAAAACTACAACCATTCATTAAGACTATCAAATAAGGCATAAGTAAAAGAAAGAAATTAATTAAACTGGTTAAAAACGTATTTGTTAAATATGAATTTTGACCCTGTAGAACATCATTCTGATTCGATGCCATATTCATTTTATTCAATTTGGCCGCAATTGTAGGTTTTTAAGATACTGGGTCACCCGAGGACGTTAAAAATATAATTTTTGCAGCCATTTGTCTTTGCGATCCTATTGGTTGCCCTCAAACGACGACCTTTGAGATCTTCTTCTGATTGGTCAAATTTCAACAGGACTTTCCGGGCGGAAAAGAAGTCGAGCTGTGATTGGACAATCCGTCTGCCTAAGATGTTTGGTATAAACGGATAACATCTTCGAGTCACTGCAGGGTGCCGTCGCTCCTGCATGTCTTGTTTACGGTGAGGTCAGTTCGGTACGCTGCGGTCCAGCTTATCATTTCAGGTAAGTTTCTTTAATGCTGTTTAGCTGCTATAACAATTTGCGGCTAAACTACGAACAGAAGTTTAGCTCCCCGATAAAAAATGGTCGAACCTTTGGAGATGACAGTTCCTTGGCTACGACTATTGCCTGGTGCCGTAACTGACTGCTGTACACTGTGGTGCACGGCGTCAGCCAAGGCATGCATTGTTGGTAGACTAGTATTAAAGCTCTACTTCAGACAAAACGTTTAACGCAGTATATTTTACAACAATAATTTCAGTGGTTGAGTCAAGATTTGCAGTGGTTTTCGTACGCTGGCTCATAAATAAAAGTTTGAATGTGAATCTGTGATTTCCAGCAAGTAGACCTCGCCCAATTTTGATGGAACAGCCGTTTCCATTCGATTAAAAACGCTGACTGGATTCCTTCGTGATGGATTGGCTATAAAACCACGGTGCATTTCCCTTTTACTGCTTTGCTGTTTCTATCAACTTATGTTAGATCTAAGCTTAGACAACTTTTCTCTAACCGACTCGAAGCGCAAGTGAAAGGATACGGAGTGCCAACCACAATGACTGGCATAGATTGGGAGCTGAAATTCAAAGGTTGAGAACCGAGGGTTTGCCTCCAACTGTACTTTTTATTATAATATTAATTGCATCGTTGCAATTTTAATTATTATAATTGGCGTTTATCAATTTTTAAATGATGTACTGTGAGCAAAACATTTATTTGCACGTCTCGCCAATGCTGCACTTAAAATCTAATTATTTCTGCGTCATAACTAAGCATAAAATTACTACGAGAAATGTTTTTTTCACCACGTTGATAGGAATTCTTCTAATGCACAATAATCAATTATTGTTTTCAGTGATTGCTGTATTGTATTAACGTTTACTATATTATATTTACTTGCACCTATCTACATTTTGTTGCTTTTATTTAATCATTTGGTAGACTATAATATCAAATATCCAAAATTTCTGTTTAACTGTGTTTTTTCCTGGCTTTATATGATATTGAATCTAGACTTCTGCTGTAATGCTATGTTATTTTCAGACATTTTGTGTATATATTCTAAAAACTTATGTTATTATTTATTTATTTTTTTAATTGCAGAATAAAGTCCCATCTCAGAGTTTAGCAAAGTAAGTGAAAAATCCATTTCAAGACTTCAAGACTCTCAAATGCTGATGTGCTGTTTTGGTGCCCCGCATGTTTGTTTTATTTTCCATTGTTGTTATTTACAGAGAAGGCCAGACAAGGAGAGGGAAAAAGAGAGCGAGAGAGCAAGGGGATGTTGACTTATCCCTCTGACTCACTCACTCAGATAGTTTGTCCAATGGATGAAGATGCTATCCCCCCAAACCCTTTCTGTAGTGCACCTCCCCACAGTGAACCTGCACCACCTTTCCTCTCCCTTTCCTCCATCACTCCCAGGTATAGTTGTCCTGGCACCTCTTGCTTTATTTTGCTCTTTGTATAATTTCCCCTTCTTGCATTAGGGCACTTTTTTTTCTTTATGAAAGAATGACTTTACGATCTGTAGACACAGTGGGATTTTACAGAGATCGAAATTATGACAAAATCCTTTAATATCTTTAAATGTTCACAGTTTGAGTCACTAATAGTGTTAATGTTCATCTTATTTATGGCATTTAAGGGGCTTCTATACAGCGATGCATTGTGCAGATTTGAGTATCCTGATGTTTTTTAATCCAAGTGTCTTCAGCTGTCACTTGGGATAAACGGCACAATCTGCCTTACCTGAGGAGTGTAGTATGAATCAAGAGCAATGGGTTAAGCTTCCAGTCAGTCTTCAATGTCACGAAGTTGGCTCTTTTTCAAAAAAATTTTTTTAGCCAGAGCAGGTTATGATCAGAGTTGTAGTTCAAAATTTCACAGATTCAAAGTGCGATATAGATTAACTGATGAAGGATTGCATCTTATACAAGTAACCTTTTGAACCTTACCTGCTAATACCATCTAATAAAGCCATGCATACAGGGCGTCAAAACCTGCCCATACTCTTGACTGAATAAAACAAAGTATATGAGGTGGTAGTTTAAAGTGATATCCATATCACCTTCATCAGGATAGGGGTCTGAATCAGATCTAAACACATTGAGCAGCCTGTAAGTTTAAATGGTTAAAGTTTCAGAATTCTGATGCACTGTCACAGCACTGTTGAGCGGAAAAGTAAATATAATAAACCATTCATTCACAAGATTATTGATTTTTTTTTGTTGTTGTTTTTGTCTCGTCTTTTGCCTCAATACCACTGCCTTTTGTCATTTTATATATACATTTAAAATTATCTTGATAGAAAATGTATTTTCTGTTCATCATCACTTTTGTGTGAAAAAAGGTTGATCAAAATACATCAAAAGCCTTCTTTTATGCGAGCTTGCACAGACCCTGAAGCGCGAACCTTGGGTTAACAGTTAACATAGCCACAGTTGTGATGCCTGTTGTTTCAGCCTTAAGTTTTAGGTTTTGTCAAGGCAGCTAATGTAAAGAGAGCCTGGCTATAATATTGAACTTGCTTTGAAACACCCTAAAGTGCAGACAACCACTAGTGTTTAGCTTTAAATAGCCTCTCCAGACAGCAAGTGGATCTGTGGAAGCTTGCAGGTAGACGAGCTTAGGTGGGATTATCTGTGTTTTTATACGTATTTAAATGGCAGAATCTGTTAACCTGGTTTGCTGTAAAATTTGTTTAGGAGGTTGAACTTTAATTGTCAGATGGTCTTGTAGCTATCATATTTATGCAGGCTGGATTTCACATCTTTTCTATTCCCGTTACACTGCATCAGTATATGTCTTTCATCATAACTTGGATAAATGGGTTTCTTTTTTTTCTTGTTTTATCCTTTCGCAGCCGTCCAAATGATGGAATATTTGGCCACAGGAGGAGTGGTCGCATTCAAGGCATCCGAGCTCAGACTCCTAAAGAACAAAGTAACACAGACAGTCAAGCGGCTCAGAGACCGACCAAACAGAATCCGTCCCCCACAAAGAGACAAAGAGAGAGTGGGATTATGGTAGGACTCTTACATAAAGTCTTTTTGATGGTCTTAGGTAATGAAATAAATCACAGTTAACACACCATCTCTCTCATTTATAGGTGCAAGTGGCACAATCTAAGCAGTCGGGAGTGGAAGGAACAGATGCACACGACAGCCAAAACAAGGTAACGGTCTGATTCTCTGAGATCCGTTTTCTTATCACATAGCTCTGTAAGGAATAGATTAAAAGACAAACTGAGACAGCCTGTCTGCATGTCCTCGGTTATATTTTTTTCGGTGTCTAATCTCTGCATGCAGACGCTTTACAGTAGACCTGTACAGTGTACGGGGTGTGAGGGTTAATTGAGCGATTTAATCCTCCTTCACGGTCTGCTGCATCCGACATAGACAAGCAATCGAGTGTTATAATGTGACCTAATACTGTGCAGACCGCAGATTTTAAATGTAACAATGTTTTCGTTGCAGAAGAGTATTTGTATTACAATTTAAATCCAGAGCAAACACGTATAACTAAATAGGTTACTGAGTGACCAAACTTGGTATCAGCTGTTTACAACCAATTTTGTCTCACCAAATTTTTAAAAGTGAGCTTCTTTTAATCTTAATCTACGCAGTGGGATTTTATTTTATTTTTTTAATTGAAATATGAAGGAAAACTGGGGGGACATGAGACCCAATTATTTGTTATAGTTATGCAAAACATTATATGGAAAGTTAGCAGGGAAAATGTTTCCCTCTATAAGGAGCAGCATTTAAATGTTAGCTTGTTGGTATAAATGCTCGGCCATGTTTATAAATTATTTCTAAAATATTTATGTTCTTATTTTGCAGGATGGATTTGATTTTGGCTTTACAGCAGAATGCCAAAATAGGTAAGTGTGACTGATGATTTTTCACAGTATGTATAGTGCATAGCCATTTAGTAGTCGTGATTTAGGCATCCCTTTTTATCTTATCTTTTACAACTTCATTAAGTGAATAATAAAATATTTGTAGTTTAGTAGTTTAGCGATTGTAATCAAAATCTTTGTGAGTATGGATCAAGGCGTTTTCCTATTTATTTATTTATTTATTTATTTATTTATTTATTTATTTATTTGTTTCCCGTGGAAAATCACTGGTGCCATGGATAATGAAATGCATTTATCTGTACTGTAGAAATCTCTATTTCTGTGATTATTATGTTATTATATTTGGATTTTATACACTTCCTGACTTTCTCTGGAAATCAAAATTGACTTTTTTTTTGTTTGTCATAGGCAAAAGGACCAAAAACTCTCAGAGCAGAAATTAAATCCGTCTCCAGGAGAAAATGTTGTTAAACTGTTAGATGAAAATGTCCCAGAAAGTCTTGATGCCGCCAAATCTGACATGGATACATGCGGGGATTTGGCTGCTGGGCACACTGTTGAAAATGCATATTCCCCAAAGGGATGGGTGATCGGCCCGTTGCTTCAGTCGTTCAAGTCAAAGATGGCCAGTTTCACAGAGATAGTCATGAGTCCTGTTAAACTTTTCCGAGCCAGCAGTCCTCCACCGTCAGTGGACCATTCTGACAGACTTGATGAGCTAAAGGCTGATGGAACAGCTGATGTTGAGCGTTCAAAGCCAAGCAGTACGCTTCATCCTGAAGGACAAAGTGAAAACGACAATCAGCACTGCAGAGCTGATCAAAACGAGCTCACTAATGTAGGAGATGCACAAAACACACAAACTGTTTCTCCTAAATATTCTAAAAAATTAGATTTTGATGAGGATTCAACAACAGGTTCAGAAATCGTTGATGAATTTGCAGTACACCAGAAGGAAAAAACCTCACCTGTCTCAGTGCCTTTGCCACACTGCCCCTCACAACTTGGTGTTTCAGAGTCTGTTGGCTCCTCTGTTGTTTTACGGTCCTCTCCCAATCTAAGTGCCTCTCGTGAATCCAGGTCAAAGATGTGCATTGCTTTGGTGGACCAGAAATTCAAGACTTCTGTTCGTCTAAAACCACTTTCCAGAAAACGTGCAGGAAATAGATCTGGCTTGAAGAGGGTTGACTCTAAGGAAGAGTCTGATCCAGAGGTCAGTAAGAAGCAGCTTTCTTACCAGAGCCTGGACTCAGGTGACACTGAAAAAATGCTGTCTTCGTCTTTCTCAGTTTGTTACGCTCAGCCTGACATGAACTGTTCTCAGCCTGATGGTGATGAAAAGAAGGAGACTGAAGAAAGCTGCCGCTTGATTCAAGAAAGCCTCCAAAAGAGTCTCGATGACAGTGTTAATAAAAGGACTCTGAGGTCCACTTTAGATCTGCAACAACAGGAGTGGCGGCTAAATCAGGATAAGTGTTCAGTTTCTGGTTTTGTGAGAGAAAAGAGAGGGTTGAAACTGAACTGTCATTCCCAAGACTCTGTAAAAAGAAAAAGACTGACACCAGATACACATACAAAAGTTACACAAAAACAAGAGTTATCAAACACAGCTTCAGGGAGAGAAGAAATTGAGTTAATAAATGAAGAAGCACCGAAGCTTGGAAGACAGAGACAGTCTGTTTTTGTGTCAACAAGAAAGACTAGGAAAGGAAAATCTGGTCAAGAAATGCTTGGTACAATCAATGAAGCTGTGTTGCACTCGCAAACTGAAAGTTCCCCTGATGCCATGTTGGTTTGTTCACTGGACAAAAGCACTGATGTGGCAGAAGACAACCACATGAGCTGCAGAATCAAAGCGAGCTCTGCTACTTCATGCAAAAGGCAGAACAGAACGGTTATTAGTAATTCTGATGTAAATATTGATGCCAGTATGGATCTTGAAACTACTGTAGCAATCACTTCTACAAACCAAGATGAGCCGTCGTCCGAAGCGCTCGTCCGTCCTTGTATAAAGCAGCTCCAGAATACAAGTAAGTGCAGGAATATTAACAAGAAGCCACAGAAACGGAAATCGCCAAATCAGAAAAGTTCAGTGACAGAATCAGACAGCCCTTTGGTGTCTACCTCATCGGTACTGTCAGTGGGCCTAATGGAATTCGTGCCTAAGGATTTTAATACCTCTCAGCATGCTGAAAAAGGAAAGGACTTGATAAGAGGGCTGAGCCAGCTGTCCAAGAGACCCAAAAAGGGTCTTAGAGGTGCTACTCAATCATGTGTATCCAGTAGGACTCTAGAGACACAAGAATGTGTCACCAACCTTCAAGAGAGTCAGTCTAAAGAAAGTAAAAGTAAAAACTCAACGGAGCCTGTATATTTTGAAATGACTCCCTTTGAAAGTAATTTCCAGCCCCTTCCTTCATCTTCACAACTTCATGTAGACTCTCCTTTAAATAATGATATTAATAATAGGCACACTCAGAAGAAACTAAAGAGTTCAGCTTCTGTGGCAGAAGAAATATTTCACACGGACTCTGAAGTTTTTAATGATGGGGGTGTCAGTCTCTCTAGGCTAAGGTCTACCGCAAGAAGAGCTAACATAAAGCCCAGGCAAGCAGATAACCAAAGGAGAAAATGCCGAGTTCTGCACAGTAGGACACGCAAAAGTGAAGAGGTGACGAACTCTGTCACAATGGATGATGCAAATCTAGCAACGTCAGGTGCACGCTCATCAGAAAACTGCTTCTCACACCGCCTGTTACGCAGCTACTCTTGCCCAGAGATCCCCTGCCTCCATCCCCATGACACAACTTGGACCTCACCATATCCCAGCAGGACTCTCACATCACACCAGTCCTCCCACAGTCCTTCTGTCTCTCAGGCGCCGAAATCCCTGCGGCGGGCTCGTCGACACACAGTCTGCAGCGTGGAGGTGGAGAGGGAGATCGCCCCCCTGTGTCTTCGTAAAGAGGTGTACCCGTCTAGAAGATCTGCCCTGTATGACCCTGTCACTCATCACCTGTCTCCTAGTGTTGCACTTTCCCCCAGCACCTCCATCTCTGCTCTTGCTTCCTTCTTCCTTTCGAGCCCCCTGGCTTTCCTTTCTAAGAGGTTTGACAGCAAAGGAGCTACTGGCAGTCTCAGCACTTGTAGCCATGTTTCCGCTCCCTCCTCCACTTCATCGCTGACATCCCCATTAAGCTCCTCCACATGGCACCATTCAAGAGCAGATTCCTCTGGTGCTGCCATGGATTCTAGCAGCAGGTAACATTCTTCGTTAAAGTCTGTAGTATGCTTGAAGGTGTTAACGCCAAGCTAATATTGACTCTCAATTTCTCTGAAGTGGGAATCCATCGGAGTGTGAGACTGAGAGGAGACAACAGAGTGAGGAGGAGGATGATGGCGAGGACACAAGTTCTTCCAGTCAGGAGTTTGAAGATGGCGGGCTAAGAGAAGAAAAGGCTCACTCTGATTCTGAAATTAAGGTACACGTTATTTAAAATAAGGTGACAGGGTATTTACAATTTACAGTTTGTTAGTTGCCACATTCAGCCGTACTTTTCTGAGATCACTGCTGTTATTTGTGCTTTATTTTATTTTTAAATAATCGTTAATCTCTTTGTTTATCTCAACAGGTGGTGCAAAAGCACGAGGAACGAAGAAAGGTGTCTTCTATCAGAATTCGGAAAACTTTACCCAAGCCCCAAAATAACCTCACACCCATGGGGCTGCCCAAACCCATCAGGTATGTGCTCTATATAAATGGGTATCAGGTTTTATTTCACTGTTTGAAGCAGCAGATCATATGTTGATTAAAACGCTGACAAATTTTAATATTTTGCCAGCGTTTTTCTTTTGTTATGTTGTGCGTTTTGAGACACACACACACACACACACACACACACTGTAGTTGCTTTAAAAATGTTGTTTCAACTCAATTTACTGATGCTCTAATTAGCGATGCTCAGTTCAATATTTTATTAAGATACCGGTTTGATCCTGAATCAGGAAACTTGAACGATGGAAGCTAACTGTGGGCACAAAAGGCTCAGATGATGATTTTTGGTTTTTGTCTCTCTGATCTCTGACTTTTTTTGCAAGCTTTGATTTCACTTAGCATGTAGCGTGTATCTTGACTTAAGTATATGTGTGAGAAAGTGTACTTGAAGTAAAACTTGCAGGGAAAGGGGGAGCTCGCTATAAACGAGCGGTATGTAATAATGAGTGAAATGAGACTGGGGTAAATGCATCGCAATTTTCATTTTATTAATTTTGTCCTATTTTTTTTAATATATCAGAATCAGAGAGACTTTATTAATCCCAGAGGGATTTATTAATCGCAGAAGGAAATTGATATATTTATATTGGTAAATTCAGGATCTATGGTTTGCTTCAAAATCAAAAAACATTGATTTCTCCTAGCTCCAGTTCAGTTGGAGTATAAAAGTAGGACAGATTCTGACTGATCTACAACTGAAAGGAAATTTATGTCAGTGCATTTCAGTACATGTGAGTTTTCTATTGATGTCTCTTTGATCAATAGAGATGCTCCAGCAGTGGTTTGTCTTTTTGTTCTGTTACATTACAGGCTGAAAAAGAAGGAGTTCAGTTTGGAAGAAATTTACACCAACAAGAATTTCAGCAAACCCCCTGAAAGGTAAGTTTGAGAGAAGCACCCACTGTTCCCTTAATTATTCCGTTTCTGAATATGTCTGCTTCACGTCTTATCGCCACGCTTTTCCTTAAGGCAAAGATAAGATTCTGCTGTGGTCCTATTCACAGCCTACAGGCAGCTTTGCAGACTGCTGTCTATTTGTTGCAGCTGTTTACTGTCACCAGGATGCAGGATCTGCAGCTCTGGGCTACGCTTGTTTGTCCTGTTGTTGGTCCTTGCTTGCCGTGGAGAAGAAGGAAGTTATAACATGTAAATGGCTGAAGTCAAAGAGAGAGTTTAAAAACAGTCAAATTTGTACTTCTTCTCAGACTTTCATATTCTTTGTGTATTGCCTAGTATTTGAAATATCCCTATCCATTCTGTATAAACTTACTGCATTAATCAAATCCTGCTTGGGACACAGTATAGTGTAGTAAAGAAGCTTAGTCTAACCAGAGGGTGGCACCACAGGAAAAGTCATATAATCATCTGAATCACTCTATTAGAAATGAAAAGGTGTGGTGGGTGTGTTTGTGTGCGTAATCAATTTTCTGCTGCTTTGCCTCCGTGACCTGACTGGAATTTTTCACTTGCATTTCAGCCGGCTGGAAACCATATTCGAGGAGGTGCCTCACAATCGCAGGAATGGCTCAGAGTCCTGGTTTGGTCAGAGGCGTGTGAAACGATTTTTAGAGTTCCTGGAGGTCGGCGAGGTCAGAAAACCAAAGAAGCCACTCGTCGGAGTGAGTAAAGCAGGTATTTCCACTTCCAGGACCCGAAGAGGGGGCTTCCTTAAAGACGAACCGTCCCTCAGCGTGCAGGATGTGGACTCACTGCTCTGTGCGAAGCTGGATCAGCTCAATTTGTGGTTGATTCATGATCAGAAAGACGGCTGACAGATGCCTCTCAGATGACTGTTTTGGGAGCCATTAAAAACCAGATAATACTGTCTATATAAATATTTCAACATGAAGATTGAGTGTGCCAGCAACTCTTTTTGTCAACAGTCTGTATAAATGTTGTGGTGGCAAGTTCTAAATGAAGATTGTTTATTCTGTAGCGTTTGTAGCCTGAAAGTTGAAGAACGGTACATGATAGCGCTGTTAAAAGTATTGCCTCAGAAACGTGGTTAAGAATGTGCACAGTAAGTCCTTTTTCAATCATTGCCGTCGCTGTCCCTTCTTCCTTTTAGTTACGATCCGTCCATGATGGATGAAAACTGTTAGCATCAGCAAAAAAATCAACAATATGAAAAGCTACAGTATCACAAACTCCCTGTGAGGGTGACTCAGTGCCATTCACTTACAGTGACTGTGTGTTTGATAAGTGATAATGTACGCTGCATCTGATTTCTCCAAGTGCATTTGGGCCATTTGAGGTGTAACTTCAAAAAACAAACAAACCTGAGATTTAAAGTTTTATGTTTAGGGGGAAAGGAGATTGAAGTGGCACAGTTTTAAGAAAATTGAAAGCCTGAAATCATAACCTCAGGGGAAGAATGGGTTACCTTTATACACCACAGATGTAAAACGCGAGTCGTAGGTGCAAACTTCAGTGAGGAGGTGCAGCAAAACACAACGCATAAATGCGATCCATTTGTATTTTGTTTTGTTTCTGTCTGTCTGGGTGATAGGTGATAATATGGTTCTCAAATTAAATCGCCAGCATTTATATAGTTCTAAATTATTCGTGTCAGTCTGTGGGATCTGTGATATGATAAAATTGATCCAGCCTTAAAATTTCTCGTAAATTTATGAATTTAATCTTTGGTGTTCTTGTGGATTACGACTTCCTCTCTAGCCTATTCACCGAGAATGGCCCTAACACACAGGATCCTAATCAGCTGTCTGTTTTTGGAAGAAAGCAGTCAATCACCTTAGATGTTGTGACCTTACCACATCATTGTAAGTGATTATATAGGCAGCTATTTTTTTTTTTAATTAACTAAATGCCGAATACAATATACTCTTCAAGGTGCCAGGTGGAGATTCATAGTCACTGGACTCTGTTTCACAACCACATTTTGTACAATCAGTCGTCTACATGTAGTTTGGACTGCGTACATCATTCTACTCAGCTCAGGGCAGAGCCTCAGTGAATGGTTTGTGTTTGTGATTTCATAACTGTGGAGGTTTCTTTTGTATTAAATGTGCCATAAAGACAATATGACTCTCCAGTAAGCATTTCTAATGATTACTGGAAGTGTCCACTGTTGTTTTTTCGTGGTGTTTATATTTGCATTGCAAGTATTAACTTGTTATTAAACAGCCTATATGTGTTTATTTTATATTTGCCAAATGTTAATGGGGTTGCCTTAACTGTAAAAATGTGTTTAAATAGGTGTTTTGTTGGCACATTTGTAATCATTGGTGTGTTTTTGTTTTTTGTTTTTCTGTGCGTGTTAAAATGTTTCCAGCAACTCGGAGCACAAAAGTCATTTTATTATAAAATTGTTTAATGTTTGTATAAAAGTGCAGCATATATACATTTGACATTAATAAAGCAAATACAGTAACAATGCAATAATGCCAATGTGGTACACCAAGAGCAGGACCTCATAATGTCCTGATGAAGCACTGCCACTCATTTTATCTCCGGTAGAGACTCAATCCTGAAGTTATTCGTTGCCATAATTGAGTGGCTTGTTGATTGATTCATTAACTTTCTTAATATGTGTAGTTATCTACAGTAAGAAAGTTAAAGTGTAATGGAGAGTATTAAAGTTTGGGTCATTACTGGAGCGTAACAGGTGTAATCTTTGATATATAATGTATATGTGTAATATTGTGTCATGTTCTGTAACTATAGGCAATGCTGGATTTTTACATTTGCAGTTGGAATTGTCCACATGTCCATATAATGTCAAATAAATATTACAGCATATAACAAACAGTTTTAATACATTTAATACGATTTTCAGCTGTTTGTTCTTGTAAATGCTGATTAGAGCACATTCAGCACAACATAAACAAATTCAGTATTTTTAAGGTTATTGTAACTTTTAGTTACTCCACAGCATCAGTGATATAGTTGATCAGAATCTTTAAAGACACTCCCCTGGATGTGCTCCACTGAGGTTCGTCAATCAAAGCCCAGCTTTGATAGGACCAGCACCAGTAATACCAGTGTCAAAGAAACTGACACCAGGATGGAAACCCATGTCACGATGGAGATGATGCCCCATTTTTTGGCCTGTCTTAAATACTTTGCAGCTCTCCTGTCTCTTGTCCCCTTGGCTTTCTCAGCTTTGTCAGCATTCTCAGCCTGGTGAAGTAAAGATGTGACAATACTTTTGAATTAAAGATAAAATAAAAAAGCAGCATTTTATTTCAGGTCTTTTCTCATGCCAAACAAACATGATGAATGACTAGTATATAGTTGTAAAGAGATGTAGCAGATAAGGAGTTTGTCAAATATAAACATGCTTATCCTCATAAGAAAGTTTTCAAATGCTGGTTTGCTGTAGGTTGCCTCCCTGCAGAGAAAATAAAATACCTTTACGGAATAAATCAAGGCTAGGACTCCGAAGCAGGAGAACCCGCAGATGATGCTAGCGATGGCCAGCTTCCTGTGGTACTTGTCACTGCAGCAGGACACAGCAGAGTCCTCACCGACGCAGATTACTTGATTGCCAGTGTCCTCAGGTTGTTGAACACCTGTTCCTGGTACAGAGTTCAGCGGGAGCGCTTCCTCTATCGATGCATCTAACTGATATGACTCTGACATCGCTGCAAAATATGCCGTCAAGTTAGAGAAAGTTTAAACTCAAAGACAAGACGTGGTAAGCTGTGCAAGACTTTAAACCATGTAAAGATTCTGTGTGCGCAACAGCACTGGAAGGATAAGTTAATGGTTTCAGTGGCTGCTTGATAAGGATGTTTGTTTAAATGATAGAATAAAACCAGTTCCTTAAAACTACTTTTTATCTGCTGGTTTCACCCTGCTTAGGTAAATGTTTATTTTGTTATTGCTCTGGCTTCTTGACTTATGCATCACACCGCATTAATAGTCAGACAGAACAGTACAAATAATCATCAAAGGGTTTTATGTATTAATTCTTTTAGCTATATTGTCCTTAATTTTTCAAATCAGTCTTTACTTTGTGAAACTGGAGCGCTCGGGGTATTACAGGATGAACTGTTGTTTCACTAAACAGCCTGACCATGTGACTTGTGTTACAATGAGTTGGCTTGGGGCAGCTTTAATAATTAATTTCCTACAAGACTGTACAAAATCCCATTTAAGAATTTTATAAGAAATGCCTCCTGCATGTCTAAACATCCCTCTCCATGACCACCTCTTCCCTGGGAATACCGAGGCATTCCCAAGCCAGCTGAGAAATATAATCTCTCCAGTGTATCCTGGAGCTGCCTCCACCCACTGGGACATATCCCAAACATCTCAGCTAGGAGACAGTCCCTCCTGAATGATTGAGATTCTCACTTCATCACTACAGGAGAGCCCAGTTAAAATTCAAAAAGGAAAAAGGCTCATTTTGGTCACTACCCACAGGTGTGTCCAAAGCTGATTAATAAGCTGTAATAATAACACAAGTCGATTGGTTGGGCACACAAGTTCAGCAGCAATGCCCCCGACTTACGCATGGCGCTGTGAAGGCAACCAAGACAGTGCCGCAACATCCAGAAGCTTAAAAATTCAGGGTAGATTTCATGTAGCCTGTGCACATCTCTAACTACTTTGGTGAACTCAGCCACAGTAATGAATGAGCCATCCCTCTTGTTCCCAGACTCTCTTTCCTCTAAGCAAAATTGGGATATAGGACATTAAAAGTACTCCTTCTACTTTCTCACCATATGCTCAGTTGAGGTTCTCCTTTCCTTGCTCTGACCAAACTCCCCCCACGCCCAAGTTTCTCCTTTAGCTATTGATAGAGCTGCACTGGCTTGGCGTGCTGGCACTCATTATCTGCCTCCTGAGTCCCACAAACCAATCAGATTCGACCCTTCTTCAGCTTGACAGCTCTCTTCACCTCCATCTGATTTGGGGTTTCCCCCCAAAAGGCCACAACCACCTTATGGCCACAGCTCCATCAGCAAAGAAGGAGCAGAACAGTATCTATTTAGACTTAATGCCTCCAGCCTCCTTTGAAATTTCTGCTGCAGGTTTGAATTGAGGACTTTGTGGAACCAGGTGCTCCCAGCACCTCCCAGCACCCTTTTGCTATATGTTCGTGTACACCAGGTTAGTCCAGCATCCTTTCCCACCATCAAATCAGCACTGCTCCTCTCTTCACCCTAGTCTAAACATGTTCTTCAAAATATGCAAAATTTGTAGTGTATTTTCTTAAGTGCGCATGAGAATTTTTTGGGGAGTGGGTATTTTCACAGGAAATAAAAAGTATCCTGTGAAAGGTGTAACATGAAGAGGATGATAGGTATCGGTGTTCCCTGTTACCTTAAAACAAAACAAAAGAAAAACACTCCCTCCTCTCTAAAAAAAAAGAAACCAAAAACTTGAAAAACTTGATTGGCTGGTGCAATCAAGAAAATGTATCAGCTAAGTGCTGGACTGTAATATTACACAGTGCTGTGAATGATTAGTAATAAACAGCAACTAAATTATGGCCTGTATCCTCAAATGTAGTGAAATACTACAGTAAATATGAGTTGATTAAGAAGGTTTTAAATTACACTACAAACCTGATTTCTTCGGTCTGATGTCACTCCTTCAGTGAAGCAAAGGTTGTCTGGTTTCTTTTTAGGGTGATATCAAAGTCTTGATGAGATGATAAGCAGGTATGTTCTCTCCTCTTTCTGTAACCTGATGTGCCTTCCTTTAAAACGTGACAGTTGAAGTTTAAAAATGTCTACAAATGGTCATTCAAACACCGTTCACCTGGTTGTAGGGCGACGACATAAACCTGTGTCTGTGCCATGTACGTTTCTGACAGGAATGTGCACGTGGAATGAAGCTGCGCCTGATAAAGACTGTAACTGGTTTAATCTGAAGGTGGCACCAGAGGAAAGGTCGTGTTATCTGAATCAGCTCTATCTAAATTGCTCTATAATAAGTAGGAAAAAGCAGTGCGTGTCATTCATAATATAGCCTGTACTATATTACCTTACCCCTGACTGGAACCTGCCACTTGTGTTTCAACATGCTGGATATTTTGAGGTAGTTCCTCGAGGTCGGTCTAGTTTGTGTTACCAGGTTTAACAAATCTGCACAAACTCCCTGTGAGGATGAGTCGCTGTTTTGGTAAAGCATAAATAAACAACCTAAGATTTGCTGTGAAGTTTGGGGGGAAACTTAGATTTCTGGTGACTGGTACATTTTATATTAAATCATAAAATGTCTTTGTTTAGGTTTTCTCATCACACCATAGTAAACAGAAACGTGTTCTATGTTTACAATGCTATTGCGAACAGGAAATGCCACATGCACACATGATGTAAATTCATATTACATATTCATGCAGTGGTTTTTCTTGCATGAAATGTAAGATCGAGACAATGTGAGGCTCCAGAGTGCATTTTGAATAGTCTGAAGTGTCCACTGCTGTTTTTTTTCTTTTGTGGTATTTAAATTTTCATTGCAGGTGGTGACATCTTATTAATCAACATCATGTTGTGATGAGACAAACAGCTGAAAGTGACATAGCTACCTGTAGAAGCCTAAAACTTCATCGTGATCCTGAGGTTTTAACATCTTTTTGGTGACAGGGATAAAAGACGAAGGAAGAAAATCTGCCTGAGATGCCCGGTCAGTCTAGCATGAAGCCAGAGACTGTGTTTTGTTAGACAGACCATCTAACAACTCACTGAATCAGATCCAGAGTTATCATAGGTGAAGCCATGGCTGTTGCAGGGCTGAAATGGAACAGCTGAGCAGGAGGGGCTCAAACCTTGTGCCAAGCATCAGCAGGAGCTTGGTGTTCAAGATGGATGCATCCTGTGGGGTTCCAGAGTCATTGTTCCACCCCAGGATGAACACAGATGATTGAAGTGCTGCACGAGGCTCATCCAGGCATTTCTTGAATAAAAACCGTCCCCAGATCATTAGTGTGGTGCCCGGGAATGCAGAGCTCTTTGGAGGAAAAGGTAAAAGTATGTTCTCCATTTCAGAGAAACCAAATACAGGCACCACCTCCAATCCATCCATGGTAGTGGTCTAGCCATTCATGGTCCAGACTCCACCGAGGTTTTGCTGGCCAATATATGGGTCACATAATGAGTCCATCACTACTGACGGACTCCCGGGAATCTTGGATTGCATGGACTGGCTTTTCCTGTTCCAATTTCTGAGAACACCTGACACAACCACAGGCATGAGCCCCAGAACAATTGTTGATGAGGAGAAAGTCCTCCTTGGGAGCCAAAGTCACCCAGCCACATGGGTGACCTCTCCTGATCCAAAGGTCAAAGAGGTGGCACACACGCCCTGATAGACTGGACTATTAAAAGAATGTGGTCGGTACAAGTAACACTATACATTTGAAAAAAATCTTTGTCAAGTGTTAATGAGATACTGTAAAACTATTAAAATATTTTGTTTTGTACGCACAAATACTTCAAGCAAATCAAAGCATAGAAAATCTGTTATTTTATTAGAAAACAGCTTGTGTTAATGCTTGTATAAAAGTACAACATGTATGTATGCATATATATATATATATATATATATATATATATATATATATATATATATATATATATATATATATATATATATATATGTACATTTGACATTAATGAAGTAAATATTGTAACAATGCAATAATGCCATGGCAACGTGACATTGGGTTTTTTTAATGAGTGCATGTTAAAATGTTTCAAGTGGATGAATACCATAAAGGCTCCCTCATTTTATTATAAAATTGTTTGTTAATGTTTGTATAAAAGTGCAGCATATATATACATTTGATATTAATAAAATAAAAATAGCAAGACCAGGACCTCATAATGTCCTGATGAAGCACTGCCACGATCACTGCCTCGCATTTTACCTCCGGTAGAGACTCAATCCTGAAGTCACAAGTTGCTTCATTTTAAAGTGACTTGTTGAATGATTGATTAACTTATATAGCATCTGTAGTCATCTACAGTAAGAAAGTTACAGTGTAATTGTAAGAATATTAAGGATTGAGTCATTACGAGAGCAGCTTTACATTTAAGTAGCTTTATATTCAAGACTAACAGCTTTAGTCTTAAATATATAATGTATGTTCGCATTGTCCATGGGTCAACATATTGTTCAATAAATATCACAGCATATAACAAAAACAGTTGTTAGACATTTAATACCATTTTCAGCTGATGTTTGTTCTTTGTGTAAAAACTAAAGGAGCTAGAAAAGTATAAATTAGGCCAGCACCCATTTCAGCGTAAGAAAAACCAACACAGCCTTTTTCCATTTAATGTAACCTGTAGTTTCTCCACAGCTTTGGTGTTCGTAGCTATTGATTCAGCAGCTTCCTGCTCTCCACTGTCCGTCTCCATAAACATCAGCAGAGCCACTCCTCTGGCTGTTCTCCTTTGAGGTTGATCAGTCCTTTAAAGTGGCGAGATATGAGACCAGTGCCAGCAGCAATGGAACTGACACCAAAATGGAAACCCACGTCACGATGGAGATGATGCCCCATTTTTTGGCCTGTTTTAAATACTTTGCAGCTCTCCTGTCTGTCGTCGGCTCGGCCTTCTCAGCTTTGTCAGCATCCTCAGCCTGTTAAAGTAAACACATGACAATATTTTTCATCTAAAGAGGAAATCAAAAATAAGAAGCATTTTATTTCAGGTCTTCTCTTATTCTAAGGGAATATAATAAATAATTGAATGAATATACACATGCAAGTTTATATTCTTCTGATTAATCTTATTATCGTATCATTCAAGTTGCAATCTGTTTAGTTCTTGCAATGAGAAGAAATTTTATACTTAAATAATAATTTTGGAGGAATTTGAGTTCCGAAGCCTCAAACAACTTCAGCAGAACATTGCTTTTCTTATAACATGAGGATCATAGCCTCATTCACTGCACTGTGCCCGGTTTAGAGCAATTTTTTTTAACACACCTGTATGAACAGGTGAAGTGAATGTAGCGCTGAAAAACTCTTTTAAACTGAAGAAGAGCTTCATGAAGAAATATGGATTCCAACAGGAATTACTTGCCCTGGTCTTGTGTCAGATAAGATGTGACTAAAGCATCCCAAACCAGCCATGGCAGTAAATCCAATTATGCTTATTCTCATAAGAGACGTCTTCATGTACTCAGAATGTGACTTAAAATAAAGTACCTTGACAGAATAAATCAAAGCTGGGATTCCGCAGCAGTAAAACCCACAGATGATGCTAGAGATGGCCAGTTTCCTGTGGTACTTGTCATTGCAGCAGGACGCAGTAGATTCCTCACAGATTACTTGACTGCAGGTTTCCTCATGTTGTTGAAGACCTGTTCCTGGTACAGAAGTCAGTGGAAGAACTTCGAGGTTGTTTAGATGGTTCTGGGATGACTCTGACATCTCTGCAAAATATGATGTAAAGTTAGGGAAAGTTTGACCCAAAAGACAAAAAACAAACATCTCAAACATGCTTAAACGTTTTGTGTGCACAGCAACACTGAGAGGAGTGTTTGATGGCTGCTTGATAGACATGTTTGATTTTTCAAGATAAAAGCAACTTTAAGGTTTTCAGAGGACAAACCCTGTTCAGGTAAACCTGTTTTCTCCACCACTGGACAAAACAATTTTGATTCAGATTCAAAAGAATTTAAAATAAATGTTTCCTACAGGTTTAAACACGCTCTTCAAAAAAAAAATATAGTGTATTCTTGAGAATGTGAGAATGGAATTTTTTTTGAGGACTGGGTATTTCCATAAGAAACAGAAAGTATCTTTTGAAGAATGTTGTAATACAGGGAGCAGCATGCGTAACAGTGTCCCCTGTTACTAAAAAATAAAAAATAAAGTAATAGCTTGAAAAACTAGCTTGGCGGACAGGTTGTTATGGCAAGTTGAAACCTGAAATGTCACTTATCTAGCCTCTGATTTAAAAGAGCCGGGCGGACAACACCTACCCGGTGTGCATTTTTTGGTAAGAGATGAGAAAATGTATGAGCCGAGTGTAATATTACACATGCAGGGCTGTGAATCATTTGTAGTGAAGAGGGAGAAAACTCTGTCCTCCCCCCTTCACATGAAGTGGAATACTGCAGTAAACATGAGGCGATTAAGTAAGCTTTGATCAAACACTGCTGTACACCAAAATCTTAAAGGTGGTTCTACAAGGCAAACAGAGTATTAACAACTTGGGAGCTAAGATTTTTTTAATCACTATGACGACCACTTAGACCGCATTCAAAGGTTGAAATCAAGTACAAACCTGAGCAAGTTTTAAAAGGCAGTGTCCTGAATCCACTCCTCAGTCTGATCTTTGTTCAAAGTTTGTCCGGCTTCTTCTCAGAGTGATATCAAGGCCTTGTTGAGATGGTCAGCAGGTCTATTATCTCCTTCTTTTCCAACTCGAGCTGCCTTCCTTTAAAATGTGAAGATTTCAGTTAAATATTTACAAATGGACATCCAAAGAGCGCTACTGTGATTGTAGAGAGACGACATAAACCTGATCTATTCCTGTTCTACACAAGTTGTTGAATGACAGGAAGAATAGCCTTTAGTGAAACTCTGTGTCTTCCACTCCCATTTCCCCTTTACTGCCCTGCCCTCTTTCCCCCCCGTCTCCACTCCCACTCATAAAATTCGTCAGCTTGTTATTACCTCACAGTGTTGCGTTAGTTCTCATATTTTATTTCGGTTTAGACTTTCCTTTCTCTTCCTCAGTAGTCGCACTGATACATATTGCACAGACTTACAACTGTTTCTTGTTTCATACCAGATTCCAGAAGAGCTGAGAAAGGTGTGTCCGAACTTGTAATGCCTTCGGGTAAACCTGAGATTCCAGTCTGCCATCTGTTTTTAAATTGCCCTTTCCTCTGATTGTACACTTGATTTTCTTTCTGCTTATCACAGCAGAATCAATCACTTTTGACACACCCTGCTTTTTTCCAGTCTCCTGACCCCCCTCTACTCTCTGACCTTCGCATAAGATACATTCAAACCCTTAAACTCAGACACTGATGCAACCTGAGAGCATTTTTCCCACATTGACCCCACCCACAGTACACAAATACGGCTTTTCCCTGAGACTAAAAAACCTGCCGTGACGTTGCAATCAGGGTGCTGTTTGTTTTGTTTTGTGTCATAGAGCCAGGCATTTAAAAAAAAAAAAAAAAAAGACTGCCGATATGTTACTACAGTTAATGAGCTGGTGGCTCCTTATCTAGTAATGACCCTTTCATATCTCCAAATATAGCAACATGGCTGTTTCAAAGCAATAAAATTGGTTTACGGAGTTGTAATTGAGCAAACCTAGACTGGGGAGAGATCACTGAATAAAATATTAAAATGAAAGGATACAAAGTATATAACTCCAATAAAGTTTTATAACATAAAAATTTTGTGGTAAATTCTGTCCTGTTAAAAGAAAAACCTCTGCTGTGTCTAGGAGCAGACAAACAAAAATATACAAGTGACGCAGTCATCTGCACTGCCCTACATCCACAAATAGCTTCTGGCAGGAATATGCAACTCTGCAACACAAATAATGGAAAACAGCCAGAATCTGGACACAAGTAAAGGTACCCCACAGAAACATTTAAACACCTTGAACTGTTTATTCTGCAACTTTGAAAGATCTATGTAAGTAAACTGGATCAACTAAAGCAGATAAGATACATAAGATAAAAACTGCTGTTATGGGTAAACAGCATCTTTATTGAATGATGGCAAAACAAAGTCAGAGTAGCCTTTTTATGATTTTTGTCAGACAGCAGGGTGTGTGTGATTTCTTCTAATTTTAAAGGTAATTAAGGCAGGATGCAGGGTTCAGGACAAGCAGACTATAAGTCTGCTGCAAAATAGCAGTCAGCAAATATCCTGTAGTGGCTGAGTAATACCAGAAGAATGTGACTGGTAAGTTTCTTCTCCAGGTGAATCATTGAAACCAACTGTGACCTGTTACCGCCGACATTCCTTGACCTTTCCTGCATTAACAATACGACTGCAATTGTGTGCGATAAAACAATATATGTTTTGTAGATGTACAGTTACAGTTCTGTGCAATAAAAAGGTTTAGGTGCAAGTTTGTACAGTAAATATATTTACATTCTCCCCAAAAACTTCAATAAAATAATGACATATATTATGAATAATAGTTTGAACACGGTGAGATCTAACTCACCACTGGTAAGGAATCTAAACCTTAGCTTTTGCTATCAAAATATATCATTCTCATTTATTTATTTATTTTTTACTCATTGTAACTAATTTTACAGAGGTCAAGGCTGATTATCAGAGTATTATCAGAGCATTCAAAGTCTTAACAGTTCCACGTCTTCACTTGAACCCATCCTCACCCCCCTTTTTTGTACTTTTAGCTGTTTGTATAAGGGCATTTTAACCACTGTAAACACCTCGTGACAGTCTGACATTTTTCCTGCCTTACTTAAATCTTCTATTGCTAAACCACTTCTAAAGAAAAACAGTCTGAATCTGTCTGTTATTAATAACTGCAGGCACGTAACTAATCTTACATTACTTTGCAGAATCTTTAAGGGAAAAAAAATGTCCACGAGTTACCACTGACATGCAGGGCCTTTATAAGACCTCTGTAAATGTGGGTTTTGCTTAAGTCATATCACAGACACAGTCCTGCACTCTGAAGATTTCTAATGATTTCTGCAATGTTGTAACTACAGAGGTGGGCAGGCCTATGGAGGGTGGGACTTTGGTGTTTGTCTTGGGAATTTTAGCTCATGTGTCATACCCCCATGACAACTACTGATTAACTTACACCAGTTACCATGGTCACTTGATTGTTAATTTAGTGTGTCATAAGCATGTGTCATCAACTATGCTCATGACACAGAGTTCCCAGTCTGCTGACTGATGCACTATCCGTTTCAGTGATGTTGATAACTGGATGGCTAATAACCGCCTTCGGTTTAACTTTGATCAGAAAGCAGTCCTGACCACTCGAGTCTCACAGATGCTGACCTCACTTTGCAGATTTCCTGGGCCACATTCAGAACATTGTTAAAATCTGTTTTATCACCACAGAAGTATAACACAGATTCAGCAGTTATCATGTAACTGAATAACTCATCCATGTATTTCTAGTTTGCTGGATGATTGCAATGCACTGCTTACAGGAATCTTAAGAAACTACCTTGAACAACTAAAGCCACAGCTTGCAAAATTATAGGTAAATATTTAACTATGTTACTACTATAACTATTTATTTATATTCTGCGTTATTCTGCATCCAAAGTTTTAAAAATCACTTTCCATCCTGTATTAAAACTTTTAACGTTTTAATACTGGTTTTTATGCCTCAGTAGCTCTCTGGCATGCTCATAAAAATGATGAACTATGAACCCAGGTCTTTACGAACACTAGACACGCTTTGGCTTCAACTTTGGCTTTAACATTTTTACTGGTCTACTGCTGGTTAGTTTCTTATTGAATTTGATTGATTGATTGATTGATTGATTGATCATACTTTATTCATCCCGAGGGAATAAAGTATGATCTATTCTATTTCTTTATCAGTTTAACTTCTGTGCTTCACATAAAGCATGTTTTTCTTACATCTGCCAGTTGAATTATATTAGGCTTACAAATGTCCTTTTTGATAAAGCATATAGTTAGGGCTGGATCAGGTGACCCTGATTCTTGCCTTAGGCTATAGGGGCTTCCAATGATGGATTAGTGTTTCTTCTTCACTGTGTGTTTACACACCTGCATTCAATTCTGCATTTAATCATTAGTTAATATTAATACTCTGGATCTCCTCCACAGTGTGTCTTTTGTCCTTTTTCCCTTCCCTCACCCCCAACCTGTCACAGCAGACGGCCGCCCCTCCCCAAACCCAGTTCTGCCAGAGGTTTCTTCTTATTAAAAGGGACTTTTTCCGTCTCATTGTCGCTAAGTGCTTGGTGAAAGGGGGTCATTTGATTGATGGGGTTCTTATCTGTGTTGCCTTGAGGCAACTGTTGTTATATTTGGCACTACATAAATGAAATGGGATTAAATCAGTTTTACAAAAGTGTCACAGCTATAACGTTTGTGGTAGTCTGTGTATCTTAACTTGACTTTAATACCAGTAGAACAGGAGTAAATACAGTAGAGCACAGATGGGTTTGCAAGGAAGATAAGCAACCAGAAGTCAAGAATTAGCTGGTTAATAAACTGGTAGTTAAGCAAATGGTCCATAGGTACAAAACTTTAATGACTGATCTGGGCTTTCTGCAGCGGTGAAGTTTGTTTCCTCAGAAACTGTGTTAATTCCCGAGGACCAAAAAACCTCTCACCAACCTCCTGTCTTTGCAAAAGTACTGTGATTGTGCTTGGCGTCCATGAGGCAGGTTATTTTCCAGCTGGTAAAAGGGGGAATGGACAAAGCAGGTATGCAGATAGGTCCAGGTTCTCCAGAGAGTTTCCCAAACACAGGAAATGAAAGGCAGGTGAGCGTCTCACAGGTTAAACCCAAGCAAACAGTTTATAATTGCACTAAAACCCCTAAATAACAGTACCACAAAAACAGTTTAACAATCCTGAGCAGCACTCTGAATTTAAATACTGAGGATGATTGCTCAGGTGTACAACAGCTGTGCTTGCTCTGGGTTATCAGACACCACACCCACTGCTGTAAAGGATTGGTTAATCACCATTCACTTGCACAGAGAGGGGAGAAAAAGGTAGAACAGCAATGAGGGAGAGAGAGAAAGCAGGTGCCACACCAGGACAGGATGAACCATTTCTATTTGTTTATTTATTTAACTGTATGTATTGTGTTTATACTTTTATGTTTAATTTTAAATCGCCTGGAAGATAAAGAATGGAAAAATAGTTAAAATACGTGAAGTTCATTGCAGCCGTATGAAATAAGGTTGGTGAAATTTAGGGGAAAGAAACTGTAGATATTGTCTTAAATGAATGTGCATTGCAATGTTGGTATCACATTTTTATTTTTATTTATTGTTTGTATTTTATTTATTTATCCTGCTTGTGTACGTTTTTTGTGTTTTATTTGACAGTATTTGTTTTTTATCATCTGAGTTCATTCATGTTAACTGACACATGATTATGGAAAATATCCGCCAGCATGACCGTAAAAAGCAAAGAAAAAAAACCTATTTATTTGACGTCATTTGAGCGTCTCCGTTGGGGCTCCGCCTTGAACTTCTAATCCACCAATGAGTGATAGGGAAACTATGAGTGCGGAAGCAAACCCGGAAACGTCACAAATGAAAACAAAACAGGACACGTCGGCTCTGTCACGCTGAAGTCCACTCTTAGCTTGGCTTTAATTAAATGCATCCCAGTGGATCTGAAGCCGCAGAATTGCTCAGTTTGTTTAAAAAAAAAATCGTTTACACCCCTCCGACTATCGCTCTTAAAAGTATAAATGGAGACGGACAAAGGTGTGGTTTTGGCAACAGAGAGATATGGCAGTGCAGAGTCCTGGAAATATGTATCAAAAGATGGAGTGATGGAGAGGAGGAGAGATGGGAGTGAAGGTCACTCAGGAGGAAACTCGGTTTTTGGAGTTTTTAAAGTAAGGCACAAGTGAACTTCATTGTGCTTACACTGACTGCAAACTTCAACCTCAAGTTTGAACTTTTGATTTCAGAGCGTCTTTCTGCCTCAAGGTTATCCAGAGAGTGTGAGCGATGATTACCTGCAGTACCAGTTCTGGGATACCATGCAGGTACAGTGGATGATACAACAGAGATAGTTAGATATCTGTGACATTAAACCTCTTCAGTCACGCTCTTCCTCCTCTCTCAGGCCTTCTCCAGCTCTCTGTCAGGGACTCTCGCCACTCAGGCTTCCCTCAGAGGTTTTGGTGTTGGAAACCAGGAGGCCACCGTAGCTGCAGCCACTGTTACCTGGTTATTCAAAGGTGGAAAAATACTGTACATTTACATTAACCCTGCACAGCTCATGCTGACCTCACTGGTGTTTTGATAACAAGCAAATGTGTCTCCCTGCAGATGGGACTGGCATGTTGGGAAGAATCCTCTTCGCCTGGCGGAAAGGGTAAGGCTTATATGAGAAGATCTAACCCAGTGTGCAAAAGCAAATACTTTAGATTCTACAACTGTTGCCACTGATGATAATTTTTTTTTTAAAGTGCATAAAATTCAGTGCTTTAAGCAAATTTAAGGAAGTGATTCTATCAGTATTTCCTTCAATGCCATTTGCCAGTGCTTTCTCATATATATACAACACTGGCTTTTAGAATTGGCTTTTGTTCTGATAGAAATTATGTTCAAAGTAATTTTCTTCATCTTTTTCCAGGAGTAAGCTGGACTCTGAGGCCAAAAAATGGAGGTATGTGCTAAATGTGTAAGAGTCAAGTCAGTCCAGTCACCACTGGAAACCCATTTGAGTTTTTTTTGTTTGTTTTTTAATTCCCAACCAGACTTTTTGCTGACGTGCTCAATGACATTGCCATGTTCATGGAAATATTGGCTCCTTACTTTCCTGCTTGCTTCACCTTCATTGTGTGCACTGCAGGGATATTCAAGGTAACAAACAAAAAACAGGTTAATTCTGATCAAAATTAATTAATGTACACCATTTAAAAGGCTATTCCCATTGCTAAATAGGTAATATAAAGGTGTAATTTCAGTCTAGTTGACCAAGGACAGCACAGGTGCAAGGATGCAGGAAAAGTATAAAACGTTACGTTGCGTTATCTTGCATGTCATCCAGTTGTGTTTGTCTTCTCCAGTCTATTGTTGGAGTGGCAGGTGGTGCGACCAGAGCGGCTCTCACTGTTCATCAGGCCCGCAGAGACAACATGGCTGACATCTCTGCCAAAGATGGCAGTCAGGTAGCTGCCACTCCTACTTTCATCACACTGTTTATCATCAAGCTAACCAATGTGAGCAGTTTTACACTGTTCATTGTCTATATTTTCAATGTTTTAAATGTACCAGGATGGAAACGTAATGTGATGGTAATTATAAAAGGATATATTATACAATACTTTGGTGTGGGACAAGAAAGAAGCACAAAAGGCCCTTTAATGGTAGTTTTAAGTTAAACCAGGTAAAGCACGTTTGATTAATAATAACAGCAACATTTCAGGTCCCTGCCACTGAAGCAGATACATTTTATTATGTACACATTGGTTATCTCCTGAGACACATAGTAAAAAACAGGTAATTTGTAGCAAATCTGTGAAGCCATCATAACATCATCATCTCTGTGTTTTCCTTTAGGAGACTTTAGTGAATCTGGCCGGACTGCTGGTCAGTCTGATTCTCATTCCCCTCGTCACTGATAATCCAGTGTAAGTTTTGTTATTTCAATTATGTTTTTAGTTATTATTTCAAATACTAATTATATTCTTAAAGGGTCAGTTTACCCCGAAAAACACGTTTTTCCTCCAGCCTGCGGTGCTGTTTATGATTATTTTGATGTGAGGTTCTAGTTTTGGAGAAAAACTTTTTTTTTCTGGGCACTTTGAGCATTCAAGGTGATTGTGGTACAGTTTTATTATATTATAAGACAAGGTGGACATCTCCTTAGCTGGTATCTCCGAACCCAGACAAAATTATCTAGAAGGATCAGGTCAAGTAAATTTGACTTAAAGTAATGCACAGCAAGTAAAGTTATCAAAGAAACCAAAAAAATAAAGAAGAAGAACAAAAAAAATGATAATCAAAGTATAGGATAATAATAAAAAAATAGCAATAGTAAATAATAATGAAGGTGAACTGTTGCTTTAGAGTGTTTCATGCCTCTAACATCACCCACCTCCGTCTCTTTCTCCCTTTCTGTCTTGTTTAGATTGACTCTCTGCCTCTTCTTCCTCTTCACCGTGCTTCATCTTTTTGCCAACTACAAGGCTGTGCGTTCAGTTGTCATGGAAACCTTCAATGAAGCACGGCTTTCTATCGTACTGCAGCAGTACCTGAAGGACAAACGAATCCTGAGTCCACCAGAGGCCAATCAGAGAGAACCAGTTTTCTTTGGTAAGAATTATGTTTTTTGTGCTATCGCATTGGCAAGGTTGAGTCCTGTGTTGAGTCTTAGTAAATCTTAATAAGTTGTCTTCTGTTTTGTTTTTGATTTTCTTTTAGAGTTTGGGCAAACTGTGCCGATGAAGCTTGGAGTGAGGCTGCAGGAGATTGCACAGAGGTGATTTCAAAACTTGGTTTGCACGCATTTAAATGTTGCAATAGCAATGAAAGTATGCAGGGGAAAAGTGAGACAAGGAGGAAAAATCCAGAAAAGGGAAGTTTTTATTAAATAGTTAAAGTCAGACACTGACAAGCTGCTTTTACCACCCAAAGAAAAAAGAAATAATAAGCACGACAAAACCCAAATGTTGGTCACTTCAGACGACAGAGCTAAGTCGAGATTTTAGATCTGAAAATTATCTTATTTCTGAGATACTCTCCCGAAAGTTTTTACTTATGGACACCCAAAAAAATTCATTTGTGGCAGAAACAAGTTACCATAGTCAGCCAAACCCCCTCTAAACATTCATTTCTCAAATTGCATGTTTTCGATTCTCTTACTTGCATCTTAGTTCCTCACACCAAAGATGCAAGTGGAGGAAGCGAAGAAGAAGAAGGCTTTTCTCATTTCATGTGCCTCCTTGTCTCTTCTGTTCACCTTCCTCTGACCCCCAAATCAGTCTCAATCTTAAATCACACACAGAAACAGTGACGGGCAAAAAGTTTGATAATCTTAAAAAACAGTAACAGTTTATGGATGAATTTATGGGCTATCTAAAGATTCATCCTCCTGCCACAGTTTGTGTATTCCAGCTGTGAGCCACTGGTCTGTTATACGTTGAAGTCAAAAACACTTCGGAAATATGTGATACAACTAAAAGGAATTTCATTATAGTTCTGCTCATTTTGCAGCCCAGAAGATCTTCAGTTGGCTTTGAAGGAAAACAGCATGCCTTACCTGTTAGGAATCAGAAATGGTATGCTGTCTTCCACCCATGCAAAGAAAAGCAGCATGTTTACATACTTGGAAAGTTATTTTAAACCTCCTGTCTTTCTCGCAGGCTGTGTATGTGTTTGTTTGGGACCAGAAGCTTCAGTGAGTGACGAAATCAGAGCGATGTGCCAGGCGGTAGTACTCAGCAACATGCTGAGCTCGTCAAACTCCAGAGAAGCTACAGGGGCTGCACCGAAACAGCAAAGTGAGCCTTTACCTCCTTCCATGTTTATAAATAGACTGTTTAAATGTGAAGAACTGTAAAACTTCCTCTTTTCTTTTTAGAAGGTCACTGGGAAATGGTGCACGAGAGTCACAAGCTGATGGATGCCATTTTCAATCCATTCCTTAAAGGTGAGCACATGCAAAACTGCTTTAACTTACCAATCATCCTCTTTGATTCCTTTAGTGGAAGCATGATTCTGGAAATGTAACCTGCAGGTGCTGAAGCTGCAGGATGGGACATGAAACGAACCATGATCGACTGGGATGAGTGGAGAGTCGAGTGGAAAACAAAAAGCAGCTGAGAAGCTTTAAATAAACAAAGATGTTTTTAAGTATGCCTGATTTGATTCATTTAGCTGCCCCAACTCTGGAGAGAAAAATAGTTTATATGTTTACAGGAATAATATTTTATTGAAGTAATTTAAAAAAAACCCCTGCAGATCACCATGGAGAAAATGATCTTGGAGCTTTTTTTGTGGGTATTTTGCTTAAGAAAATATGCAAAACAAAATGTGATCGTCCTCCTGTTGAAGGGGGCGGTATTAAACTGCCTTAACCAATCAATGCACAACAAAGAAGAGGGAGCAACAACATCCGGTGCAAAGCGGATATGTCAAGTTCGAAACATCGTTGAGTAAAATTAGAATTAAAATTTACTACTAGTACGTAAACACACAATAATAATAATAATAATTAAAGTTTTCTTACATGCCACAGGGCTATTTCTTAATTATTGTTCTTAACTTTGTTTTTTTTGTCATTAAAAAAATAATGAAAAAGTAGATTAAAATACGAGTGAAATTACAAAATGAGACAAAAATCACTATAAGAGTAAATGTAAACATAATAGATACATAATTCAGTCCTCTCAGTCAATTTTAGTCTTCGTGAATTGTGGCTGTGTTTTAAAGTACATATATTTTTTAATGCCTAAATTCAATTTATTACATTACAGTAAGACAACAAGTGATTTAAGGACATGTCTTTCTGGGGAAACCACAGTTGCTGAACGATAACACGAAATTGTAGACTTTACCCCAAACAAGAAAAAGCTATTAGTTCAGGACATCATTTCAAAGAGAGATCACATTTATGGATCCAGCTAATTAATTTTCTCTAGTTTTCACCATGTGGTTAAAAATAATCTTAATATCAGGAATTTTCACAAATACCACAATGTTTGAAAAAAAAAATCTTATTAATTATCAATCATAAATATTATTAATTTTTAATGATAAATGCAAAAAAAAGGCTACATATTTGTAAGGAAGGATAAATGCGACCTTTATTTTGAAATGTCCTTCCGGATGTTGAAGTGTCCGCGTTGTTAGCTTGAGACGTTTCTCAAACAACTTTAGCGTTAGCAACAACAAAATCGGTTTTTGTGGTTCTAAGTTGACCGAAATTTGACCATACATGGGGAGATATAAGTGTGCCTACAACTGCGACACCTCGAGCGATCCAGACGTAAAGTTTTTTAAGTAAGTTTTCAATAGTAGCGCTGCTTTTTCGTTAAACTAAACCAACAAACAGCTAGAAGCACGTTTGTAAAGTAACAGTGGCTGACAGAAGTAGGCTTGTATCAGTGTTAAGAGTCACATTTTCCACCTTTTCTCAACATTTTAAGCCCACATAATTAGATCTTTTTCTGTATGCATGGGAGTGCAGTTCGGAGTGCACCTGGTAAAGTTACCGAGACGTGTACACAAGCTCACTAAGCAAAAAGGGCATAAACAAAGAAAGTTTATGCCCTCTTACAAAGGTGTATAACTTAGATGTGGATTTTTAAGCATTTTTTTTACCCAAAACAAACCGAACTCTAAAAATCACACCTGCAGAAAATGCAGTTGCAATAGAGGGGTTTTATTCACACTAAATTCTAAGTCAAATCATTTGAGAACCACTTGTGAGCTGTGTGCTGTAGGAGTGACATAAGGGTTTAAGGTGCTGGTGGGATTGTATCAGTGATCAGCCCCGAGGTGCTTCTTTCACCAACAAACATCATAGTCCATAGTTTTCATGGACTGTGATGTGTGCAGGGAACATTGTGACCTATACTGACAGTAGGGAACAGGTGTGAAGATGTGGACTTTGGAGAGAAGAGAAATGAGAGAGACACAGGTGTGACACTGCAAGAAGTAGAGGCAGTGAAGGTAGATGAGTTTACATACCATCCAAAACAATAGACAGTGCATAAGAGAGGTGAAGAAAAGAGTGCAGGCAGAGTGGAGTGGGTGGAGATGAGTGTCAAGGGTGATTTTTGACAGGCTAGCAGCAAGGGTAAAAGGAAAAGTTTACAAGATGCTACCGAGACCTGCTATTATTTATGGTTTGAAAATGGTTGCACTAACAAAAACACAGGAGGTGCAGCTTGAGCTGTTAAGATTTTTTTTATTGTAAATGACCAGGATGGACAGGATTAGAAATGAGTGTGTTAGAGGGACAGCTCAGGTTGAGTGTTGGGAGACAGAGTTAGAGAGCTGCATTTTTAGATGGTTTGGACATGTGCAGGGACAGTGGATATATTGGACAAAGGATGCTGAACATGGAGCTGTGGATGTAATAAAGGAGAACATACAGAGGGTTGCTGTGACAGAGGAGGATGCTAAGCAAAGGTTGAGATTGAGGCAGATGAACTGCTGTGGCGACCCCTAAAGGCAGCAACTGAAAAAAGAAGAAGAAGAAGAAAGACCACTAAAGATCCTCTAAATTACATTTATGAGACAAAAATACTCCTGATTGAGACCTTTAACTGTAAATTATGCTCTCATTATTATGTTTTTCTGTTGTTTAAGTGTTTAATTATCTTGCTTACATTCAGTATATCACTCTGGAAATACTGAGTATTATTTTACATGTAGCTTATCATAATTAGTTTTAACAGAATTAGTCAACAGGTAAAATTTACTGAACTCTACATGATTTTTAGTGAGTTACTTTTCACACAGGGGAAAAAAATGTTTTCTGTGTGTGCATGCAGGTTTCCCCTGTACAACCCCCGAAAACTTAAAAAATGGGTACTGAACATGAAGTGGAAGGACTGGACGCCGACTCGCTTTTCTGTTCTGTGCATCAATCACTTCGAGGAGCAGTACATTGACAAAACGGGCAAAAGTGTGACACTTCGGGAAGATGCGGTTCCCACCATATTTACACCGACTGACAACACACAGAAAAAGAAGGTTTGTGTGTATCATAGATAATTGTTGTCATCATTTAAAAATAAAACATTTGTGAAATTTTTTAAGCTGCATAATGAAACTCCTCCCGTTTTTCTGTTTAACTTCTCAAGCTCAGAGACTTCTTAAAAATAAAGGTGTTGTTACTGTCTCCTTGATACAGGCTGCCATTAACCCGAGACGTAAACGACACAAGGTGAGCTGACCCAGACAGTTAACTGTTTATTGTTTAACGTTTAATGTTATTCATTTTTCTAAATACATTATGTGTTGTTTCTTTTATTGTGAATGCAGCAACCTGGTGCTAAAAGCTCAGAGAAGAATTTGGCTGCATCTGCAACATCAGCTCTCCCTGCAACAGAGGACCGCGTCCGGAGCAAAGAACCCAGCCAGACAGAACAAGAGACCTCTGGGTATGTCACTACACACAAAGAGACTTTCTACTGTCCTAGTCCTCTTTTCTTAAATCAGTAATAAGCAGTAATGCTTCAGTATGCACAGTACTGATGCCCTTCATGAGGGATTTGTGTCTCTTCTTTGGTGTCTTTCACTTTTTAGGCAAATGTGTGAACAGCTACACTATGGAGCCAGTTTCTTTAATCATTAATTATACCTCTAATAAGTCAGTGTTTATAGTTTGAAGACTGCCATTAGCTTCTTGTGCATATTTGCTTGTTAATTATTAATAATACATTTATTTGTAAAGCACATATTTACAAAGTGCTTAACCGTTTGAATAAAACCACACATTAAGGATAAGTGTACATAATCAAACATGCAGTTAGTCTTACATTTATTCCTGCATACACACAAAACAACAGTCAAACGATTAAGGAAAAGCTGAGTTATGAGGCGTCACTGAAAACCAACAATTCAGCCAACCTGATAAGCTGAGGGAAGTTTAGCAGTGGCAACCTCAAAAGCATTATTACCTCTGGTTTTAAAGTAAAAGCGTAAAACAGTTAAAAGACCTTTTCAGACCCAGACGACCCTTTTCAGTCTCAGCAGATCTGCTGTATAGGTAGGAGCCAAGCCATGTATGTTATTAATAACATTTTAAAATGAAGAAAGGTTTAATTTTTGCAGTGTTTGTTCAATAAAGGAAACAAGACTGGATGAGCTTAGAGATCAAAATTTAGATTGTGGTAAATAATATTTGCAGCATTACAGTTTTTCCTTCCATATTATTCTCTAAAACCAACTTCCTCCTCCTGTTTTCATCGCTCTTTAATTCACTGCATCTGCAACTTTTTTGTTATATATTCGCTGAGCTTTTAACATTCACACATGCTCCATAATGAGGTTATGAGAAATAGTTTCTAGGTGTCTCAAATTGAATCATATATATTCCACTGTATATTTATAGTGACAGTGTAGTTTGGGAAAGAAAGCCACATTGCTGACCAACTTGTAGTCTCGAGTTTAGTTTAATGCACTTTATATCGTTCAAACAGGTGTACTAAAAAGTGCTACCTTGTAGTCATAAGCTACACATTCAAATATGCACATAAATTCTGAAAACAAAGCGTTCTTCTTTGCTTGGTTTTGATGCTTGATATTTATTTGCTGAGAAAAATATTTGTTTTGTGCTCAGTGAGGGACATTTAAGATTTGTTAGAAGTTTTAGAAGAAAAGCAAAAGATTAAAAAGGATAAAAGGACTAAACATGTTACTTCTGACCAGTCAGTTTCTCTCAGAGGTATAAAAACAATCTGGTTTGTCAGCTGCTACCTGCTGAAAGATTGTGGCTCATTTATGTCTTTATAGAAGCAGCTAACAATATACAAACGCCTCAGATTTTAAATTGATATATATTTAATGCACAAGCCTAAAAACCACAGTAACCTTGCAAAAAGGTTGTTTTGGATGGTACAGTTTGCAGGTTTACAGTGAAGTTTGTGTGGTTACAGGTATAACACAATATCAAACCTAACTTTTTTTTCTTTTAAAAGCTGATAAAAGCATTTAAGATGACATTTTCCTGCTGTACACGCATTTAAAAACAGATTTACAGTCATGGTGGTTTGCTGTATTGGTCCATTGGAGATCTGGCCACTGGTTAGGTCACTAAACCAGTTTTCAGACTTAACCAAAGGTTTCTTTGGGAATTGTTGTGTTGGCAAAGATGACTTTCTGGTTGATCACAGGTTTTCTCTTGGGAAAAAGATAAAGATAAAATCAAATCAAACACTAGAGAAGTGTCTAGCTTCTCCTTCATAAATCAAATTTTTTTTTCCTGTTCTTTTATTTATTTTTTTAATCATTTCTGTACAAATATATATTATTGTTTCCTTAATGTTTTAACTTTTTTCTGTTTTAATGATTAGAGATCCCAAAAAGTCAGACAAATGGAGGATTATAATTGATGAAGCGCTGATGAAGATCGATTCATTTCCACACTTTTTTCATGGCGATTACTGTGTACCACAGGTAAATGCAATTGTATTTTATACATACTGATCACTGGGATAACTTGAGAGTTTATGTTTAGCTAATCTTATGGCATTTACGGCGTATCCGATATGTTTTATCTTGCTGTTTATCTTCATTAGTGTGAGTTAATCTATGTGTGTGTTTCCACCTGCATCAACAGAGTATCCACTGGGCTCCAGATAATAATTTCAGTGTAAGTAGAATATTTTCAGTCTACTAGGGGTGTAATTCTCAGAAACCGGATGAACGAATGAACACTAAAACCACAAGCCTGATCACGTGATTGGATCATAAACAAAAAATAAACTTTTATTCTCATATATTTCCAGTTCACCCACTACTGGGACATTTTTAAACAGAATTCGCCAGACTAGCTTTAACCAAGGGCTCCACACGGGTATCAGGACACCGAGTGTTGGGCACATTTGTGTCACAGTTTCCTGTCTCTGCTGCAGAATTCTTACACCACTTTAATCTGTAAAAGCTTGTCTTTTATATCGTGAAGCACTTAATTCACCTCCTCTTTTGTCATTTTTACAGCCTGAGGATAAAGACAATGAAAACATTATAGAGGTACGTCTGTTGTAGCACGATTACCTGCAGGTGTTACTCCAAATCCAAACCAGGGTTTTGGATGGTTTTGTCCCTCTGCCTGATGCATTATCCTGACTGCAGGTGAAGGAGCCATGGGAGTGGCTTGCTCTGGATGTCCGTGGACCGCTGCCCCAAACAGTAAATGGACACAAATACATTTTGACGGTGACCGACTTCTACTCCAAATGGGTGGAAGCTGTGCCGATGACAGCGTGCCTCCCTTCAGATGTGGCAAAGCACATCGTGGACATCATTGCCCACTTTGGATATCCACTAAGAATCCTCTCCAGACTGCCTCTTGACATAGTCCACAAAGTGAGCGCACATTTGATTAATCTGCCTGGACTGTTTTGCAAAACCTGATTTCATATCAGTATCAAAAATGTAGTTGAAGTTTAGAAACTTGCATTTTTTAAAGTGCCTTATAAATCTGACTTGGAATTAGTGTCTCAAAACCAAACCCAAGGCAGTTAAACCTATATGTAGTTATTATAGTGACATGCTTTTAATTCAAAGAACATATTTAACCTTCACAAGACCAACTCGGCAATCATATAATGCATAAAGGGAAGCTATTATGCTCCTCCTTATTTTCTTTCACACATATACTGTTGTGGTTTGTTCGTACCAAATGGGTAACAGTTTTGTCTTGTGGTACTTGAATGAATACAGTTGTGTTTGAAAACCATGAGTTTTCTCTGCAAAACACAAGTACAGCTGATGGCTAGAATCGATTTCCACAGCGTATTTTCACAACTTATCACGGAGTCCTGCGATGTCTCCGAACTTTGCCCCCTTTTTTCCTGTCTCTAATAGTCAAATTGAAGCCTTGGGATGTTTGCATCACGAACTGCATCTGGCATAAAAATCTGTGAAATCAAGCATGTGCAGCCATCCCCTGAGAACAATTCTCTAGTCTTGCTTTGTATGATGTCAGTGAGACCAGATGTTTCCACCTTCCTCCTGTAAAAAGCTCCTGTTTACAAGTGGCTGCCAGTCAGGAGACTGTTGGCTTAAAGGGAAGAGAAGGAAGGTAAACTGGCTTGTTTTAGACAGTGGATGAACTTAAGGGCTGCACTGAGGCCCAAAGCAAGATGAGAAACATTATCTGAACTGTTAACAATTTGAAACTACAGTTGTTTTTTTTTTAGAGTTCAAGTATAAAAATATGGTGCTGAGAATGACTTAAATCATGAAACTTTATCCATTCTGTGAGATGTTATGATAATTAAATGCTAATGAAATAATATTGGTTTTATTTTTGTTAAATTAAACATATAGTTTGAATTACCACCAGCTGAAAAAGCCCTTTGTGTCTTCCAGCTCATAATATAGTGCATGATACTTCTTTTTGTTATAAACTAATGTTATACTGTGTCCTCATTGTCCAGTTTCACACATCTGTATACTGTGTGAATGTCTTCCCAATGACAGATCAACCGTGAACTGAAAGATCAGCTGAAGGTTGCTGTTGCTCTTCTGGTCTATCATCAGCAGACGGGCACCGCAGATATGATCACACCACAGCTGATAGACAGGTCTGTAAAAAGCCAGGGTGTGCTAATATTTGTTTTTTGTGACATTTTATAGTCTTGTTACGCCTTTATACCTGTAGTTTTGTTTCCTTTGGTCCTTTTCCAGATTTTATTAATTTTACCAAAATACATTTTGTAATTTGGATGACCTACAAAGTTCACTCTCTTGTTGGTGCAGGTGAAAACTTGTAGCTTTTAACACAGGATAAAAACATTTAGGTTATTAATAATATGACAAATGTTAAAGTCTCTGAAGTTTTCTGTTACCAAATTGGTTTTGCAGTGAATGGTTTTGGATGCCTTCATGCTTTTAGGGCAGTTATAACTGCATGCACCAGTAAATCGGGCAAACATCAGTATCTGTTTGTTAATGATGATGTAACAGGATTATTCATAGTGAGTCACTCAAACCACACAGCAACGTGTTTTAATGCGTTGTGTTGTTGATGGATCATCTCTGAAATGTAGTCCGTTTTCATCATCTTCTTCCTACCAGATGATAGTGGGAGACCCTCAACATGAACTTTTATTGAGAGTAGTTTTATCCAGATCTGTGCTAATGTGTTTATATCAGCTCGACCATAACTAGCCACCTGGTAGTAAAGCATATGTCAAGTATCCCAAAGCTGCTGTTATTTTTTTCCATCTACTTTAACATCGAAAGTTATAGCCGAGCTCTACGTTTTTCTTTTTTGTCAAAAAATATACTAAAGTGAGAATTTTGTCTATCAACTTCAGATGGAAATTAGCTTCTTTACAATCAATGTCTGGACATGAAACTTTATTGAAACAGGGCACACTCATATTATTGGAGCTGAAAGAGTCTGGACAATTTTTAACTCTCTGTGGATTCTCAGTACTTGTTTTTTTTGGGAGCTAAAGGAATATTTGACCCAACAGTCCAATGTCTATCAACTGGAAACATGACGTTCATCAGTGTCAGTGTCTGATATGTATCTGTTGTGTAGCAACAGTTGCCTGCTGATGATGTAGTTTTCTTTTATAATAATATTTATATATTTTTTCTAAATGAGATAAAAGGGAATAAATAACCCAAAATATAAAATATCTGGCACCTATGGACCAAATTGTTATTACAAACTATCGGCGCATAATACCTGGATGTTCTGTCATCATAGTAACATCTCAGTGCTGTAATGTTCCTAATCAAACAGGATGGTGAACGATCTAATAGAGGAACATGCAGCTGACTGGGATGTTTACCTGCCTGCCAAAGTGTTCAGTCTGTGCTTCAAAGAGCATTCGGACACCAAGGAGAGGCCTTTCTCAGTGCTCTGCTGTAAGGGACTAGAGCCTGTTCAGTTCCCCAGAGAACTGGATGTAAGTGTAGGTTTTAAAAACTATAAATCTTTAATAAACCTTACAGATAAAGTAAAATGACTTTCTGTATTTTTTTTAATCCATTTTTTTCACAGTTTCCACTTTCCAAGATCCGAGAGAGTGCCTTTGTGGTTAGATAGAAGTTTATCCGGTGAGTTTTATGTGGAGTTGTGCACCACACTGTAATATAATATTTTATATTTTACTGTTGTTTGGAACTGTGTGAAGCATATGGGGCATTGTGAATTTGTGGAATATATCACTGGGATTAGGTAATTACTATTATTATAGCAATTATTCAGGTTTATATTTTCTCTCGGTTAGATTATTGAGGTGTTCTTTCAACAGGCATCAGAAATCAGTTGAAGGACTTCAAATGATTTCAAATCCAGCAATGAGACGTCTTAAAGATATTATAGCAGTTTAGTGACACTACACTGGGTACTTGTGTTGTTTTAAACTGACTTAACAGTGATGTTCAACTTGTCTCAGTTTTATTTTCAGGTCACTTGAATTAGAAACAAACTGGAGCCGCTTTAGCAGCAAACCAGGGAAGAAGAATGTGTTCGGTCCTGGAGGTATTAGTTCTGGTGGAAACCCTGATGAGTGGACCGGGATGTTCTAGTACTGAGCTCTGTGGAGAGGATTTGCTGATGAAACTGCACATTTCAACAGCATTTTCCACTTTGTCTGTGATACACTGAGATGCTCCACCTATTTTTCATTCGCAAGTATTTTTGGATGTAGTATTTTAATTCAGTTTTTTGCTGTAGCACTGCAGCAAAATGTCTTGCTTAAAATATATAGCAGCATGTCTGCAGTGTTGAGACTGGAACAATCTAAATGTAGGGATAGGAAGGCGAGCCAGTTTTCTGAGCCATAGGAGACTGATCAGTATAGCATTATTATTTTTATGACTTCAAACAGTTCAGCCACCTCCACTGGTAAGATTTAAGCTGCTGATTGTTGATGTTTTCTGTTTGTAAAAAGGTAAAAGATGCCAATAAACTTTATTTAAATATCATTTTTAATCACTAGTGAATAGTTTTTATTTATTGACCATCCATGTTCTTCTTCTTATCCAATCTGGGGGTGCTTGAGGCTAGCTCAGCTACCTTAAGGGGAGAGAGGGGTACACCCTGGTTGCCAGCCTATCGCATGGTAACACAGAGGTAACACAGAGGGACAACCATTCATACTTAAAATCTCACCTACAGCCAGTATAGACTCGCCAGTTACCCCATGCATGTCTTCAGACTGTCGGAGTAAACCGGAGCACCTGAAGAGATTATTTACAATAATCTCACAAACAGCTGATTTACGAGTCTTCCAAGAATCAGTTGACGAGCCTACAACTCACTTCTGCTATTCTTATTTTACAGTAAGGAGAAGTGTGTTTTTCTGTCACACTTTTTTTAGGCACTGCTGACTCGTGAGGGTCAAGACAGAAAACCAAACCTCAGCTGTTGTCAGGTTAGTCATCCCACTCGTCTCTGAGGGAAGGAAGGCATGATGAAATGGTTTAAAAGGTGTCAATGTTACAAAACTTTACTAGTGTTGAATCCAAAAGGAGAAAGCTTCTTGCGAGATCAGAAAAAATCTGAAAAAAAATTAAGATTTCCTTGACCTACCCCAGATCCCAACAAAATAGATGAGAGGTAAAGAGTATCATTATGGTCCTAGGTTTTGATATATTTGGAATCCGAATACTTTAATCCCTAAGGAAATTATGTAGTACTGTTGTTCCAAGACAATAAGAACAGTAACAGACCGAATTAAATTAATTAATGCAATATATTAGAAAGTTACAAAATAAAAGAAATAGCCCTAATATATACAAATAGCTCGTTTATAAATATCCACAATAATTATAAATATTTTATAGATAAACACACAATCGTTGCACTTTATACAATTAATTTTGTATTTGAACACAATTCCCACGTGCTAAAAACAGTCGTAGGTGATACTCTTTTTTTTAAACTTTTTAACTCTAGTGACTGCTAAAACTATCAGCTGTAAAATCATCTGCTAATCTGTCTGCTAACCATCGATGGCAGGGGTATCAAACACAAGGCCCAGGGACCAGAATCTGCAATGACTCTAACCAGGCCCACAGTTTAGCTTTGAACAATATTCAAGCAGGGCACTCATTTTACGCTTTTAACTGTACTTTTATAAGATTTAAAACTGTTCATACTGATAACGACGTCACCCATTCATACTACACCAAAGTAATTAAGTAAAAGATAAACCATTAAATTACAGAAAAGTTTCCTGTTTTTTCCCCCACTTTACTATGGAAATTTCTATTTTAAAGCAATAGGACTTTTTTGTAAATTAACAAAAACATTGTTTTATTTTAAATTTGGTGCAATCCTTCATAAAACGGGACCTCCGATTAACTCTGATAATTTAAGCAGTTGTTATGAATAGAAATAAGACATTCAGACGTATTCTCCAGTTGCATTCGTTTGTGCATGCATAGACTGACGGCGCTGTGAGCTGCCCTCAGCTGGCGGATGGTGGAGTTAAAGCTGTGGCTGCCTGATGCTGCTCTGAGCTCACAGTTGTCGTTGTGCAGTGCAGTTTTTCTCCCCACTGTGTGCAGCCAACCGCAAGATATGGTGAGTGAGGAAAACACATACAGCTCAGAATATAGTGGCCTGTTGACTACGAAAAACCGACTTTAGGTCAGCCGGCAAACCCTCCCCAGAGCGGTAAAATGTCTGATTTGAGCAGCTAAGCTAAGCTGGTCACAAAGCGATCACTCCAAGACGAATGTCTTTGTTTAGCTAACCTTTGCTAGCATTGGCTAGCTTCTCCTGCGTTAGTCAATACAGTAGCTCATGGTGGCTCGTTGCGCTATACTCTTCAAGTTGATAGCAAGTTACGCACAGTGGGGTCCGATCAAAGTTAAGAGACATGACTGTTGTTTGAGATAAGTCATCCAAATTTTGTTGTGGCTCAAATAGCCATTTAGCCGCACAAAAGCTAACTAGCTAAAGTTATCAGCTAACGCTGCCATGTATGCCATAACTTAGATAAAAATGGTTGTTTAGCGTGAGCGGGGCTTGTTTTAAAAGTTAGATGAGTTGAAACACAAACTGTCAACTTAATAGTTCAAGTCTGTGAAGACAGTTTATCGAGGAAGCCGCTACAGCTGGCGTTAACAGATGGCTGAAGCTTTGGTTAAAACTGCCTTAGCTAAGCTATGTGTCACTGCGGCTATTTAAAACGTGAGGTGTAGAGAAGTGACTTGGCTTACTCATAAAGTTACCAAAGTGTTCCCACACAGAATAACCTGGTTAAGCAGAGACGGTTTCAGTTTATAAACGCCTATCTACCGTCTGTTTGTTTTGCTCAAACTTTAACCAGCTGAGCATTTATTAATGATCCCTGTATTGGACCGATATGTCTCCCTGCTTTTTCTCACTTGATAAATCTATCTGGTGATGGCACTGGACACTTTCTGTAGGCTCTACAGAGACGAACAGTATCTGATATAAATGCTCAGAAAACAGAATTGAGCTTAATCCAGTAAGACAGGACGTGTGTTTCTGAGAATCAGGGTTACAGTGTCTATCAGTATCATCACTATCTGATTTTCTTCTGTCACTTCATCTCACTCCAGGATGTGTTTCTAATGATCCGACGTCACAAGACGACCATCTTCACAGATGCCAAAGAGTCAACCACAGTCTACGAACTGAAGCGCATCGTGGAGGGCATTTTAAAGAGGCCACCTGAAGATCAGAGGCTTTATAAGGTGAAATAAATTACCTAGAATCCTTGTTAATAGTATTTTTTTTTTCTTTGACCTTACAATTTTATACTCTAAACAATGTCTCAAAAAAAGAGATTGTTAATCAAAATAAAAGCTGGAGCTCTAATACCTGTTCTTTATTCACTTGACAAAGCTGTTCTCACAAAACATGAAAGTTTTCTTTTGTTACTTGAAGTCTCCACTGAATGTCTAGCCCTAACAGTCAGCAAACAGGAGCACATTTATAGTTTATAACTGAAATCAAGTGACAGTAACATATTTTCAGAACTTAGAAGGAAGTCCTAAATTTCCTCAAGCCCTCACCCCCGCCCCCCTCCTTTTTTTTCCCTCTCAATGTAAAAGTGAAGTTGAGTCAGTGTCAGTGACAAAAAGCTTGTCCTCCATTTCTGAGTGTCAGTTTGTCAGGAAAGTCTAAAAAAAAAAACCCATCAAAGTTTTTGCAAAGTTTAAATATTTTTAATTTACTTTGGTTCAGGTTTTATCTGAACACATCACTGGACTTCCTGTTTTTTTTTTCCTTTCCTCAAACTTTGGCTTTTCGTTAAGTACAAGCAGTCTTCACATCAGAGAACAAGGCCTCGCCATTTTCATTTTGTTACAAAACCTTCTGCCCTGCAAACTTGATCCTGCAAATCTCTGAAGATGTCTGCGTCTTTTAACTCTTTCTTCTTCAGGATGACGTGCTGCTTAATGACAGTCAAACTCTTGGAAACTGCGGCTTCACAAATCAGACAGCCCGGCCTCAGGCCCCGGCCACGGTGGGATTAGCATTTCGTCTGAGTGGTGAGTAGTTCATCTTCTAACCCACCTCAATACTAGTTTTTACTGTGAGCTTATTCGCTTGATCTGAACTCGGGTTTAGGGGGAAAAAAGATAACAGCCAAATTCTAAATTCTGGATTCTGGTTTACACTAAGCAACTTGTCACATTGATGCGCTATACAATCCAAATTATCTCTTAAGTTCCAAAAACATACCTGCCAACATTTAAGTTTCAAAATCTGGGAGTTTGTAGTTCTGTTGTAGCATATTTATCAGCCCACTGATGTGTGAAGTCATTATGATGGCACAATATAAAAGCCTATACAAACACAGCATGTTGCGAAAAACAGCACCAATTTTTCAGTTGTTAACTTGTTGTTTAACACAGCGGTCCCCAACCCCCAGGCTACAGACTGGTACCGGGCCACGAGAGTTGATGCTAGGGTGTGAAATTTATGGTTTTCAGGGTTTTTAATGTTATTTTTTATCATTAACTCGGTTTCCCTGGGTCTTTTCTCGTGTGTTATGAATAAATCTTCTTTTTTTTGGTACCGGTTTTATTTTGTTGTATTTATCTGCGACACCTTAAAGGCTGGTTCGTGAAAATATTGTCGAACATAATCTGGTCCGTGGTGCAAAAAAGGCTGGGGACCGCTGGTTTAACATACATGCACATACCCAAAATGTTGCTTTTTGTGAAAAATGTGTCCTCAAAAGAATGTACTAATAAAAAAAAAATGAGTCGACATCAAGCAAAGATGAGCCGGTTCTGCTGTTTTTAACGAGAAAATGAAGAACTGGAGATTCCAGGTTTGTCCAGTTCCGATAAGAAGGCAGAATTTCATGGTTTGGTACAGGAGTTGAAGCTGTATCAAGATGTCAGTGGGGCAGTTTGAACCCTTGTTGGCAGAGTTGGGACCACATCTGAGGAGGCAAAGAAATCATTTCAGAGAGCCGACTAACGGCGTTTAGCTGTCTGTCTGAGCTAAAATTGTATTATTTTACTATTTGTATATTCAGTATCGGTGCACATTTGGAGCTACAAGCACACTTGTTGCCAACTGCAGTGGTCTGTTTGGTGACGCCTGTTCATTTGCATGATAAAAATTGAGCTTGATCCCAAAAAATTGGTACTGCAAAATTACGCAGTCGGTGAGAATGGCTGCGTTAAAATGCTCGCAAGAATTTTTCACGCCCAGCATGTTAATGCATTAAGTACTTTCCTGAATATCGTTAAATAGGACATGTTCCCACCATAACTATTGGGCAAGCAAAGCTAGTCATAGTTTGCTGTTTGAACTGTAAGTTTTTGTATTATGTCATCCTCTTTCAAGCCAAATGTGAGCTATAACCACTTCTGTTAAATTGTCCAGCTTTCAAAGAAAATTGTTGCAACTTGTTGTCTACAGTTGGAAAGAGGCGTTTATATTTTTACAAGGTTTTGATTATGTGTTATTAACTCTGGAAGTTCGATTTGGTAAATATGTCCAACTTGGCAAAGTCAATAACTCTGTGTCACACAGACTGAAATGGGCGCATATGTGGCTGAACTCGTCATTGTTTATGTCTTGCGATTTTACTGCATCTTTGCAGTAAAGAAAGATGAAATGGTAAAAAGAGGTAATTTATTTAGAACTCAGCTGTGGTGTCTGTGCAGAGATTGGCAAGGCACATCCTTTGAATCGGGTTGCCAGTTTGTGCCGCCAGACGGGTTGAAATTGTATTTGGAGTGTGTACTGTGTGTGCATTTCATAGACAGTCTGGCAAATTGGGCAAAGTTGGCTGAACAAAACTTACTGATCCGTGTATTCCAGTTATTCATGGTAAAGTTTGAGAGTCGTGCAGGTTTGGGAGTTTCCTGAGAGAAACCGACTGCCGGGAGATGGTCTTAAAATACAAGTGAAAACAGGAAAAATGGGAATGTTGCCAGAAAAGATTGCCAGAGCATTTTTAAAGAGTTTCTCTTTGTCACTCAGTAAATGCCATTTTTCCAGTGAAGGAAGCAAAATACTTTAACTTATTCAGTGTTCAACATTGGTCTAGTTGTCCAAAACAAAACTGTTTGTGTCTTTTTGGCATTTTTAAAAACTGTTATTTTAAAATTCAGGTACCCCTGAATACAAAAGTATTCATTTCTTTGGATCTCCTTTCATCTCACTTTGATCTCTTTCCAAAGTCTAATGTCTCTTTTGTCTCTCTCTCTCTGTGTTTTAACTTTCTGTCGTTCTCCCAGATGATTCATTTGAGCAGCTGAGGATTGAGCCCTTCTCCACTCCCCCTGAGCTTCCCGACGTCATGAAGCCCCAGGATTCAGGCAGCACAGCCAACGAGCAGGCTGTACAGTGAGCTCAGGGGCGGGGGAAACGAGAGGGACACACAGGGGGTCGAAGGGAGGGGTTGAATTTTTGGGAAGTGATGCCTCAGCGGGTGAAGTTTTGCCTTGCCGACGACCGATCTTCAGCTGGGCGTAAACAATTTCAAACGCGGATTCCCCCTTGGTGTAAATGTGAGGGTGCTTCAAAGTGGTTCATTTTGTCCTGAAATCGGCGAACGCATGCTAGATAAATTGATAATTACACAAAAGACCCCACAGAGATACCTGACGGACTTGTCATGACACTGTCAGTCATCCACGGGGTTGGTAAAGGCTGAACATGAATAATTGTACCTCGTATTTAATGAATTCTAGTCTTTATTTGGAGTAAGGCTGATGCTGCCTTACTTGTGTTCTTTAATTTGCTGGCTTCAGAGTGGGAGTTGACAAGGTGTCTCATTTTTAGGTTTTTATGTTTGTGTTTCTTTATTAAACTATTACTAGGATTAACTTTTTTGGGGGGGGTGGTTTGGATATGTGTTGCTGCAATAGCTCGGAGTTTATGAATATCTAAGTTACTGAGACTGAGTGACTCATTTGGATCTTCAGTACACGTCTTCAGGCATAGCAGCAGTCAAAATTCAAGTTGTGGCGATTATTCTTTACTTTTCCCTTCTTAACATTGATGGAGACCTCTTCACCTTTCCTCAGCAATGATTGGTTGTAGCCTGTGACTTGCTTGACAGTCTGAAGTGAAGAGGTGACACGTTGTGGTTAAATTATGAGCTGTGCCTGGCTGCTTATTTTGCCTCCCATTTATCCCGGAATCATAGCTCATTTATGTCATGCTGCAGTTTGTGCTGTATTTTACACTGTTAATACCATAATGCGTATTATTTTCAAAAAAATTTAAAGTTGTATTAGAAATAAACACTTCTGCACATCAAAACTTCACATTATGGTGTAACACTGGGTCTCATGATCTAGAAACTTAATAATAATTAAAAAAAAAAAAAAAAAAAAAGTCTGTTATTACAGGAAGAGGATATAATGGCCTGGTGGGTGTGGGAAAAGAAGCTGTTTAATATTACATTTAAAAGCATATTTGAACATTGAGGCTGTTAAACAGTGGGATGTGATGATCAAAGTTGCACTTGTAACTGGTTTAACATTAAAAGAATTGTTTTTCACATCTGTGTACTGTTGTGTGTTTATGCAATTAAAGTAATCTTTGAACATAGATGGTGTAAAATGTTGGCCGCAGCTACTGTGGCCTTGGATCCTGGATTTTGAAGCCATGATGTTGGTGTTTTAGCAGCTGCTGTTAAAACACCAAAAAGTGAAATACAAGCTACTTAGCTCTGTACCATACAGAAAATCATATTGCTGGGAAATCTGACAAGTGGATGACTTATTTAAACACACAGACTGTAAAGCTGTTATGAATGATGGAACTATCCATAGGAGCCAAAAGCCATTGTTGAGCCAGGCTGTAAATTTGGGAATTTTAACATGGAAATCTGTTGAAGCCAGCTTTAGAAGTTTGATTTGGCAAATTGCAACACACATACTCTGCTGTTCAACCCACAAATGCATTTTCCTTACAAATGTGGCACCATTTAAGGCAGTGGTGGGAGAACTCCAGGCTTTATGTGTGTCCTTGATCCAACACAGCTGATTTAAATGGCTAAATTCCTCCTCAACATGTCTTGAAGTTCTCCAGAGGCCTGCTAATGAACTAATCATTTGATTCAGGTGTGTTGATCAAGGGTGATATCTAAAACCAGGACACAAGATTTCGAGGCCTGGAGTTCTCCACTGCTGATTTAAGGGGAAATAAGGAGGCTTTCCAATGGTATAAGATTTATTGCCAAGAAGCACTGTTACAACAAAGAAATAATACCATACTCACATTTCCTTACTTTATGTGCCAAGCTCATTTTTTTGTGTTATACATCATGTAGCACTTTTTTTTTTTTAAAGACCAACGTCTTGCTTAATCTGGCGTCGTCCAGCACTGGGCAGTTTCTACTGGTGTGTATTAAATTGGCTTTCTAAATAATAAGGAACTTTATTTAGCCAGAATCTAATTTGGCAGGATATGTGTTGTTTACTCTGAATGATAGTAGGACCCAGAACTGGGCATTGCTTCATATAAAAATCTAAACCACTAAACTGTGAAGTGCAGTCTCTTATTTATCCCGTCTTTTAATTATTGCTATAATTATGGATATCAATCTTTTGGTTTTCTGTTATAAAACCGTTCTGGCTCTTTTCTATTTACTATCTACTTCACTGGAAAGCATCAAAATTAGACTGAAACAACCAAGATAGTGATGATAACAGAAGAAGAAGTTGGGACTTTTTATTGCCTGTGGCGTAAATAACCTCCTTTTAGGAAAATCTTTTTGTTGACTTCAAAATAGATTTGACCATTCTTGTTTATTTTCACCTTTAACTTTCTGAGACATATTTCTTTAACACAAGAGGTAAATAAATCAAGACAAAAAAGTGAGAACTGTAAACATTTCAACTTTGCCATAGCACTGACATCAGAAACATCTCTGTACAAACTAATACATACACTAATATGTACAAATGTTTGGAAATTTCCAACAAATATATTTTTCATATTGCAGTCCAAAACCAAATTATGTTTATATTTAGTTTATATGTTTAAATTGTGTTCATATTGTAAATACAAATGAACAATTTTTAAAAAATACACTAGTAATATAATCATTGCTTTTAATTGATTTTTTGACTAATAAACTTTCTAATAAGTATGAAAATGGCTTAATACTTAACAGTCTGTCAAATCAGTTTTGCCCATATATGTTTTTGAATTTTGTATTTTGTTTTGTATGTGGTTTGTATTGCTCACTGTTTGATTTACTTTTTTTATTGTCTGTGTACCATTTTTTACACTTCTGTTTATAATGATGAAAAAAAAAACTTTAGGATGCTCATACGCTCACTTAAACGTCTCAATGAGTCTGCCAAAATTCCGACATTCCCTGAAAGCAGCAAACATTAGCTCGCTAACCAGCGAGCTAGATTAGCATTGTGCTAACAACAGAATGGGCTTGCAATTGCTTGAAAGGACCTGTGACCTCTGTTTGGCTTCCATGCTCTGAAAGCATGTTGTTTATCTATCGCCGGTATTAAAAAAATGGATGTCAGTGAATGTGTTTTATCGGCAGGTAGGGCCGTGCTGGACATGGTGGAGCGGGAGTGGCAGCCTCTGTCTGCGGGCGAGCTGGAGCACAGGCTGGACCAGGCGGTGGAAGAGATCCTGGAGTCACAGCTCCTGGCAAAACTGGAAAAGCAGTCCCACCGTCCTCCTCCTCCTCCTACCACTACTATTTACGTACAGTTACTACAGAATCAGGTGGGGCCCCAAGTTTTACACACAGCAACAACATCCAGTCCCTCCGAGCAGGAGGAAGAGAAAGAAGAGGAGGAGGCTGCAGAGTCCCAGGAGCGAGATGATACAGTGGATAATCCAGCGATCAAGGTAGTTTTGTGGCTTTAGTTTTCCTCTGAGAAAGCTTTTACAGTTTTAAACTACTATTAAAAACGATAGTGACAATTTTTGGCCAGTTGTTTGAATTTTCAAACTTATATGTAACAGGATATTCCAAAATCAATTAAAAAGAATTTGAACCTGAATATGAGATAAACTAATAGGAATTTCTAAAGTGTACCAATCATGTATAACACTCCCTTTAATCAAATTATAAGCTCTGCATGTCATATGTTTGTCATTACTCCTTAATCTAATAACTTTTTGCTGGATTCATTTGTTTTATCTTACCAATAAAAAGTGGAAAACGCTTCTTTTTCTTTGAGATGTGGCTGACATCCCAGTAGAAAACCAGAAACTCTGCATGAGCTGGAAGGAGAAGAAAGTGGATACATACCTATTAAATACTGTTGTATTTTGTTTGTGTCTGTGTTTCACCAGTACATTTCAGACCTACTTCAAAGCTCCAAATCCAGGACACGAATGGCTGGACGGGCTCGCTTATCAATGTCCCACACGGTCCTCCTGTCTCTCACACTGCTGTCCGAGCGAGTCAGCTACCGCACTGTGTCCCGCCGCTTCCAGCTGGAGAAGGGAAACATCCACAGGATCTTCTTCTCTTTCTGCCAGCGCATAAACATGCTGGAGGAGAGGCACATCAAATGGCCAGCTGGTGTGTTAATTTGTTGGGTCATTATTCATATTTGGGCAAATTATGATGATAATAATATTTTCTCTGTGTTCTTCAGGGAAAGAGGCTGTAGAGGCACTTTTCCCATTCTCCAAGCTAATAGGAAAAAAGGAACTAGAAGGAGGACAAGGTGTTCCTCAGGTTTTGGGAGTGTTGGGACACACCCGGATCCCTATCCGCCTGCCTATTGGGAAACATGATGTGGAGAGCACTGTACCTGAGGTGAAGAGAATGAAGATGGAGGCCCCTCCTGACTCTTGGTTAAACCTTGAGCTTGTGTGTGACATTAGAGGCCGGTTCTTGCACTGCAGAATCAGTAAAGGATCTCATGTGGACAGAGGTCGTGCTCTAAGAGACAAACTCAAACAGAACCCTGAGCTCATGCCTTCCAGCTCCTGCCTTGTGGCCAGAGTTGGCTACCCACTTACTGATCAGATTTTAACCCCGTACACAGGAAGTCACGGACCAAGAGAGGCGCTCTTCAACAAGACGCTGGAGGAGCATTTTCAGATCCTAGATCAGGCCATTGCCGATCTGAGAGCCAGGTTTCGGAGGCTCACGTATCTGGATATTGGAAACTATGACCGAGCCAGAGCTGTTGTGCTGACTGCCTGTGTGTTGCATAATGTGTTTCTGGACCTAGGACAGGTGGTTCAAGGAGAGAAGGAGGAAGCCACACCCCAAGATGAAGAGGGGGAGGTGGATGACGAGGGTGTACGCAGACGTGACTCTATTACAGATTTGCTGTTTAAAAGCTTTAATCATGGAAACGCGTGAACATTTCAATTTGTTAATAAACTTCTTCAGTTGTGCTTGTGATCCTGGCATGTTGCATTCATTAACATTTGAAGGTAGTAACTGAACCCCTAAAAACCAACAGCAAAGGTTTCCCTGAGGTCATAGAGCGAGAGTGGTGAAGGGCTCTCCGTAGGAAAATGGGCCTCCCTCGCTCTAAGACTTCAGTAAACACATTCCAGGTTAAATTGAACACAACATTAAATTTATTACGTAAATCACTGTCAATTTTAAGAGTCGAAAGAGAGGATCATCCAGGATGTGCTCATTAGGTAACAACTTGTCAAGCTCAACCAACAGGGATGGAGGTAGCTGCCAACCTTAATGTGACAAAAAACCCCAACTTTTCATTAATTCAAAGGAATGACACTTTATATCACACAGAATTAATTCATCAAGAATTTACCTTTTTTTTACTTCATCATCTCCATAGTGTAGCGTTAATACATTTTCCTTACACACAAAAGATCTATAGTCCAAGATTAGGAGGAAGGCGTGTCAGGAATGGCACTGGGTGTAAAAATCTGGCAAGTCAAATATGTGGATCTACTGCAGTGACCCTTTGTGAATAAAGGAGCAGCTGAAAGAAGCTTACTCTTAATCCTTGACAAAGTTAGTTTGTTATAAGTAAATTCTTTGTGTTCAAATCAGGCACCTGGTAGACAAGAAGACCTAAAAAAAGAGCCTAAATTTAAAGTTCAGAAACCACAATAGCATGAAATGTGTTCTGTCATGAAAGTATCGTCACATTATATGTCGCAAAGCACTGTCCCATTTCTACTTTCATCATTTAGAGCCCTTGCATTCTCACACACTTAGGTCTTCTCCCCCTGCATATTTCACCTCTAGCTTGAGCAAGTTGTCATATTAGAGTAATTTTACCACACGTTCCAATAAGAAGATGCACGGGGGTAACTTCCAGTATTTTGTGTACCGTTCTCTAAGGTAATAGACAGCCAGAGCCTGTTTCTGTGCCAATGCTCAGTGGGTAGCACTGTCACACTGCATTACTGCTACTGATACTAATAATTTGTTTTAAAACTAAATAAGTATATGTACTGGAAAGATTTGCAGAAAGCTTTCAGCATAAAAAACACACAACAGAGACAGAGTTATCAACAAAGAGTATCTTATTAATACTTTAACATTTATACCAGTGTCTTCATTAATCCCATTACTGAAATCTGTATTGTATTTGACTGCTTTTGGCCCGGCCATGGTTACTTTATTTACGTACAGTTTATTTTCGTAGAGTTCTTTAACAAATGGGGGTGGATGCGTCATTTGTGTGTGCTCTTCAACCTCATCCAAGTTTTCTATTTTGGTATAAAAATAAAATATTCTTACATTATTTTGAGCACCAGGAGGAGGCCTCATACTGTACACCTGCTAATCCAAGCTACTCTGTAAACTGTAACGGTAAAAATGTGAAAAAGGACCAGTCTAAAAACATTAGACACTGGAAACGAGCTGTTCTTCTCATGCAGTGTCTTGGAAGGTCTTGGTAATTTTGCGTTTCCTCTCTCCTAATGTCCATCCTTTGATATCTGTGTGCTGTTCTTCTGAGCCAGGCTGGAGATGGCTTGGGCCAGGTTGTTGATGGCCTCTATTTTTCGCTCCTCCAGTGCTTTCTGCTGCGCCCACATGTTCATCTTCCTCTCCTGCAGCTCCATGTACAGCTGCAGGACATCCTGCGGAGGCCTGGTGGGGCAGGGAGCAGCTGTTGCAGGAGGCGTAGGGAGGATAGGGGTAAACCTCTTGCTCGCTATAGCTTTTCCTACTTTGGTCCCGCTGAGTTTGGCCCTGCGCTGGGCTTCGATCTCCTCCCTGCTCTTACCCAGGACTTCGTGCATAGCTTTGAAGAACTCCCAGTGGACGCTGGTCACTCCCAACCTCTTGGCCCTCTCTGCGTTTTTTCTGTATGTGGCCAGCATGTTTCTCCACTTGAGATCACATTCGTACGCCTTCACAGTGACATCAGTGACCTCTGACTCCCTCAATTTGGCATTGACCTTCTCTGCAACCATTTCCCATAGTTTCTTTTTCTTGCAGACTGGCTGGTCAAAGGCCTGATCCATTTCAAGCCGGGTATTGACAAGATGCCATGTAGCCTGAACTGTCCAGATAAATTCTAGGAGTGAAAAAAGGTACATGATCAGATTGATTGCTTTTTTGGGGGTTACTAAAGACAATGCCTTGGTCTACAGTAGTTTTTTCTTAAAATGCTGAACATCATGAGAACAACTACAACTGCAATACAACTACAATTAAGTTTTTCTGTGTTATGGTATTTTCCAATACTACACTATATTTTGGATGCATATCTTGTTCTTGATCTATATTTTAAAGCTATAGTCACATATTAAGTTTAAAAATATAAATAAAACTATTCCAATAATAATACTAATAAAACCAACCATAAAATAATGTACCGGTATATGATTTTGTATTAAGTACTACATCAAGTACTTTTATTGTAGGTACTTTGTACACTTAACTTTTACTTAACTGAAAGGGTGTGTAAATGCATATTTAGCTACATTGTAAAGCAGTTTTTATTGAATACAAATTCTGTGCAGTGATACTTTTAATGCAATAAACCAGGTTGTTGTTGTTGTTCTTGCCCCCACCCCCATTCTCATTCTCCACCCCCATTCTCATTCTCCACCCCTTACAAAAAAATAAAAAAAATCCTGGAAACGTCCCTGCTGAGTACTAACCTGCTTTTGTTTTATCCGTATCCACACTGGACACGACCGTTTCCTTTCCTTCCACTTCGGAGTTTTGTATCACAATTGTCTCGATTACCTCCATCTTATTAAAAGCACAACCATTACAGTTAAAGTTGTTTTTTTATTTACTAGCGGTGTATCTATCGCGGAATTTAACAACATCCAAGGGTCACCGATGCCCCCTCTCGCGTCGAGAAAGACGATGACTAGAACAACGTCGCTTGGTAGCTTGGAAATTGTAGTTCATTGTGGTTATCACGCCTATTCTTTTTTGTATTCTGGACTAGCGGATGAACTACAATCCCTAAACTCTTTGACTCTTTTAACGTAAGCTACGATTTGTCGCGGTCATGGGGGGTGTAGTTTTTCAGAAGGATGGTTCGCACAAAAGGAACTGAGCGCTATCAAATTCGAACTACACGTCCCAGAGTATTTTTAACCGACCCACCTCTTCACTCCCTGCTCCCTCCCTCGGCCGACCCTGTTTTGTTGTTTGGCTAAAGATGGCGTTAGCGGCTAACCCACTCGATTGCAGTTTGTTTCACAAAAATTATTCGGCCAGTGGTAACAAAACATTGATAAAATAGAGATTTAATTCGTCATTTTGTGTGTAAAAAATATATTACACCGAGAAAATACACGTCCACTTGGTCGATTAACGTTTGCTTGGCTTTCTTACAATGTAGGCCAGTTTTAAAGGGAGCGGACCGAAGCCGTCGGAACTCCATATCCCGTCGGGGAGTGCGGCGTCAGTGCGGCGGTAACACTTTCCTTTTTCATGCTGGTATCTGTAGTTCTTAACCACACAAGTCGCTTTTTTTCCGTAAACTTTAAAGACAGTGAACTAAACCAAGAGTTGAGTATATTTAAGTGGAAAGGCCATGGTATATAATTTCTCGGTGTTTTACTGGAAACGTCCAGTGATGCCTCGCGGCGGCTATAATATTTGTTTTAATTGAGGAGGATAAATTAAAATAAGTACACCTGTTGCCTGGAAATCCAGGGGACCATGGCTGCATCACCTGCAGAATGTGACAGAAAAAACCCGAGAACACCCTCCAGGGAAGGGCAACCATCACCAGAGTCTTCTTTGACCTGGTGCTTGGCTCACATCTCCAAACCTGGATCGGGGTCTGAGCGTCAGGGACAGTCAGGCTCAGGCGGTGCCAGAGAAACGGACAAGAGAGCCAAAGTCTCCCAGTGGCGAGCACTTGTTGCTATTAGGACGCAGCACATCAAGGGCGGCAAGGCTGGCATTGCAAGATTCAGAAGTCAGGGTGGTCTCCGGCACCTGTTGGATCTGATTAAACACCCAGAGTGCTCGAGGAAAACTCTGGATCTGGCTCTTAGCATCCTGGGCAACTGCTGCACTGAGCTGGAGACACGAATAGAGGTGAGACAAGAAATAATAGAGAAGTCTGTTTATTAAAGCATCTATTAAAGTCACTAACATTTAAAATGTTTTCCCACTTTCCTACGATATCAGGTGCGTAAACTTGATGGGATAAATATTGTAGGTAAGTGGTGATTTATCTTTATACTAGATACTATACTTTTTAAAGTTAAGCTATCTTTATCATAACTCATATCTGAAAAATTCCCATTGTAGTGGACATCCTGAAGAAAAATGTGGCACTGGAGACAGTCTTGAACCGAGCAGCCCGCGCTTTAGGGAACTTGGCCATGGATCCAGAAAGCTCTGGACTCATCCACTCTGCTGGTATGTCTGACCTACTACTGTGTGTCACATCCCCTTTTGTAGCTGACATGTCAGCATTTGAAATGAGCTCAAAAGCTTCCAAACGGGCTTTTTTAGTTGTAGATGTCTTAATATAATATATAATAATAATAATAATAATAATAATAATGATAATAATAATAATAAGTGTTGTAACAGACAGGAAAAAGCAGAGGGCTCAAAGGGCAGGTTTAAAGTCGAACATTAAGGTCAAACAGGTGAAAGAAAGAAGACAATAAACAAAAAAACTGAAAGCTGATAACCAGACAGTACAAAGATATCGCATGTAATGCCATCACATAAAAGCAGGTCTATAAAAATGTGTTTTCTTTGACCTGTGAATCTATATAATTTCTGCTCTGATTGTTAATCGTTCTTATTATCATACAGGTGGTGTTCCTCTTCTCCTTCTCTGCGTGTCTCTTTCATCTGCACCGTCCTCCCCCACAGCTGCTCCACCCAAAGACGCCTGTCCCAAACTTGAGTGTGCTCAGTCTGCTGCTCGAGCCCTTCTCTACCTCTGTGATACGCCCTCTAATCGCCTTTCATTGCTCACCCAAGGGACCTTATCTGCGCTCACCCCTCTTATTGCACCAGAGTATCCCCAGGGGTTGAGGCGAGCAGCTCTCAGGACTCTCCATGAGCTCACCCGGGGCTGTGGTGTTGAATGTGCTAGGGAGGTGTCTCGTTCCGGGGTCCTCGCTCAGCTGGGTGTCATGGTAACAGGAGAGTCTGGTAAACCCTTTGAAGAGTTGGCACTGAAAACATTAGCCAATATGTGCTCTCAGGGTTGCCTACGCCCTCTTGTGGGGTCACTGGGAGTCATCCAGAAGTTCACAGAGGAGGTTAAAAGGGACCCACTGAAGTCAGGAGTCTTCCTCAAGGCTCTTTGCTTGTGCTGCAAAGAGGCCGTGAACCGGGCCAAGGTGAAAGAGAGCGGCGGACTGGAGGTGCTGATTGGCTTTTTGTCGGCTCATCAGAGTCATCCTCTTTCCCGGCTTGCTCTTATGGCCTGTGTAGACTTTGTTTTTGATGAATCTGCCATGGAGCAGCTGCAGGAGTTGGGGCTGGTTCCTCTTCTTGTTGCACGGCTAGTTGAGCTCACCAGAGGAGAGGAGCCATTGACTGAAAAGATGGACGTGAGCCTCTCCTCAAGTACGTCTCCCACCGAGCTCCTGTCTTCATCATGTTTTGATTCCTTCGATTTTCCTCCTCCCGAGGGACACAAAAAGGAAGAATCTGGTAGGGAGCAGGGCTCATCCAGCTTTTTAAGTCTCAGGTATGGAAAAAGGAAATGCTTTTTTAAAATGTCGTTTTCGCAATACATTGTTTCTTTTCTGTTTTATATACGCATTTATACGCATCTTCATTCCTTTCTCCAGGTCCTGGTTGGTGTCTGAGGGCTTGATAGCTTCTGAAGGGGACCTTCTAAATTCATCTAATGTTGATGGAGAATGGGGAAGTCTTCAGATCCCGCCATCTTCATCACCTCAAACCCCTTCTTCAAACCCATATTCCAGTTCCTCTCTTAAAAACTCTTCTTCACCCAACCCCGCTATTTCTTCTGCTTCTAAAAAAGCACCTCACCCTTCGCCCTTGTCATCATCGAAAGTCAACGATCTGCCTCCCTCCAATGGGCTCTCACCACAAACCCAGCCTAGTTCCTCCATCATCTCCTCTCCCACTAAAACAAGCCAAACCCCCGTTTCTCCATCCAAGTTTTCATCCCCACTCAGACGCAGGCCGCGGGCTCAATCAACAACGTCTTTGACTAAAGTCACACTTGAGACACCTCCATCTGTGCCTCGCGCATCAGCTTTCCATCACCCTTACCACCCCGAACCCTGGACGCCCGAGTCACCCATCCTGCTGCTGCTGTCGCGCTTCTCCCACGCCACTGATCCAAGTGCTGCTCTGGTCAGCTCAGGCGTCATGTCCGGCTTGCTCTTCTACCTTACCCAGCATGAGGACCCCAGCAGCAGGTGCTTCCGCATGCTTTGCCGGCTGAGCTGCAACCCGAACTGTTTGCAGTCGCTTGTCCGAACGGGTTCTGTAGCGCTCATTCGCCACCATCTCTGCCAGAGAGAAGAAGGGTTTGAAGGAGGGGACAGGCAGACGGACAGAGTGAAAGCCAAAGTTAAACAGCTTGGTGAGATGAACACAGTCATCTTAAAATACAAGATTTAAATAATGCACACTTAAGTAATTAAATATGCTCAAAGAGTAGAGGTGCAGTGTTAATCTTTTACATTTAAAATCTGCTTATTTTGCTGTATTGGACTCATTTTTATTTGAACCGAGAAAGCAAAGCTACAAGTGAAATGTCTCCTAACAAGTAATCCTGAACTTTACACCGATACACTGAAAATTCAACTAATTCAGTTGCTGCTTGGTCACATTTGGTTAACTACAGGGACGATATTGATTCCCTGTTGATCAGAATTTATCTCAGGAACCGTCTTTTGTTTGATCAACTATAATATCTGGTCTTTTTATTTTTTTTATGTAAGACTAAAGAGTTTATAATTGTGTGCTGACTTTGCAGGTGTGGCCCTTCTGAATAACCTGCGTGTCCAGTGTGAGTCTGGATTTGGCTCTGGGGTTCTTGCACATGTGATGCTGTCTGGCTCTGACTCAGATAAGCTGAACTGTGCACTGTCTCTGCCATTAATCAGCAGGTAAGTATTGGATGTATACTGATGATGTATTTATATAAAAATACTAAATGTATAACAGTAGGGCTGCAATGATTTATTGAGTATTTCGAATATTTCAGTTATAAAAATTTCTTGACACACATTCTTTGCTTCGACACTTCGTTTAAGGCATGGCTCTGTATGGAACATTGTCACCATGGAAACGCGAGCGTTTCTCCCAGATTTGCGACTTAAAAAATAGACCTGCAATACAAACATATTTAGGAGCAGGATGTGAAAAAAAAAAAAAAAAGCCCACACAGCTCCCAATTTTAAACAAAAACACAGATAACTCAACAGCAGCAGTGATGATGCTACCACAGTTTAATGGGGAGGCGGAGTCTGTTTACATCCCGCGAAGAGCAAAGAGGCGGAGTCATTACGAGACTGTGGGCTCAGGTTGAGTGAAAGAAAACATGTTTCTCGTGTCCAAAACAGCAGCACTGTTCCTGTAATCACCATTAAAACCTTTACTGGGAAAAAGCTACCACGAGTTCTTCATCAAACCAACTCATCAACAAACTGTGATATGAAGAAAAACAAACTTTGTAGCTGCTTCATTCACCGCCATTTGTTTTATGCAGGTGAAAAATCTGCAGCAAGCCTCCAGGAGTTGTATTAAAATATGCAGATGAACTGGTAACTTAGTCTGATACCAGACTGGTTAAATTATACAGCTCGCTGACAGCTGACGGCAGCTGTCCTATTTTACATGGATGCAAACAGGTGTGAGTCTAAACGGAGGCATGGTGTGCACTAGACCATTTATTTCAAAGCTTATGTAACATTTTTCAGATTCGAAGTGCAATAATCTAAAATACTGTCTCAATTAAATTGCGTTAATATTTAAAAATATACAAATGAACGTTTTTTTCACAAGCCCAAAAAAAGTACATGGGCCAGTAAAACTCTGAGCCACTGACCCGAGGGATCTTAGGTTGGACGGTGAATTATTGTTAATGTTCATTATCTACACCATCATAACCTCTTCTTTTCAGCAACACAAAAGCTTTGCATCAACGCACAGGGCAAACTTCAGAATATTCAGATATGCTTGCTTCTCTTCGTTTCAGCCACTACATTTTCCTTTTTCCTTACAGACACAAACTCAGTCATTCACTTGCACACTTTAACACATAAAAACACACGTACAAAAACTCATAAAGCCTTCCAAAAAGACAGTAAAGATTAATTTTTTTATGCGTTAGTTTAGATTGCATATTCATCTTATTTTATTTGGCTATACTTGAGGGTATTTTTTAAAATATATTTTTGCATTTAAGACATTTTTATGCATTTAAAACATAAATAAAAAGAGGTTGTTTTGTTGATGGATAAAACAAAAGACATTGCGAACATAATGAGCAGTTCGTTTTAAAAAACCTGTGTTTTTTTTCTTATTACTCATTAATAAGACAAAAATATTTCTTATTAGACTACTCGATTAATCGATGGAATAATGGATAGATTAATCGATTAGTAAAATAATCAATAGCTGCAGCCCCACATAACAGTAATCTGTGATGAATTTTGAAGTAGACCAAATATAGTAATTTCCATCTCCTTATTTTTTTCTATTCTATTCTATTCTACTACTTGCATTATTTTTCTGAAATATGGAAATCTTCTATCTGAAACAAGCTGTTGTAGTTCTTCAACCTTTACGCCAAATATCCTCAGACTGCCTGTTTCTTGTAAACAGAAGACTTGAACAGCTGGCAGGCGGGGCTTCTGTTCTCTTACCTGCGTGCCTGAAATGACTGTATTAGGAACTGCCAGACATCCTGACATCTTATAGATCAGATAATAAAGAAAAGCCTGAAAATAAGCTTTTAAAGCACAGTGTAGTGTGAGGTTTTTGTCTCAGGGATTACTTGTACTTATGCTGACCTCATTATTTGAAACATTTTCCTTCTTGAGTAGGAGTATCCACCATTGTAACAGTGTGTATATGAGATAATAAACACTCCCTATGAATGTTTTTACCTTTTCTTTTTTTCGTACAGCAACAAGCAACTGCTGAAGAAACTTCTTCTGGACAGTGGCGGGCTGCTCTTGGCCCTGCAGCCCCTCAGCTGTGACGATGATGATGGTGCGGACGAAGACCACCCTGCTGAATGTGAAAGACTGCTTATTGACTTGTTGAATTCTCCACATTCAGGTGTGACCTCACATCTCCACTCGCTGTACTTCTCTCTCCTGATTGGATGCCTGTCTGCTCTCACAGGTACCATTAAAACCGAGCTTGACAAAAAACATTCAATTCCAGTTATAAGACAGTCGATCAGTAGCCTTGGCCATGTTTCTCCGCCTCCCTCTAAAAAAGCTCGGCTAGCAGACACCTGCCCTTACAGCATCTCTAACTTTGATCTGCTCTTGCTGCTGGATGATGGGACCCAGGTCCCAGCCTGCAGGGAGGCTGTAGCTGGGGTTGAGGGCACAGGTGGGGTTGGCTCTGAGTATTTCAGGGCCCTGTTGAGTGGTGGATTTGGAGAAGCTCAGGGCAATTCAAAAGAAGCTATCCCCATTAAAGATGTCAGCAGAGGTGCATTATTACCAGTGCTACATTATCTGCATGGATGTCGCTTTACTAAGGGTGAAGAAACGATTAAGGAAAAGGAGGAAGGAAGGAAGAGCGGGCAGTGCCAGATTTTGGACAAATTGGTGCTCGATGGTCTGAGTCTCTATGAAAGCGAGACAGAGGAGCGCTCGGCAGGAAACGTGGATTTCCAGAAAACTCCGTTATGTGAGATGATGATTGGAGCTTGCAGGTTTTTGGTGAGTGAGCTACAGAGAGACTTAGAGGACCTGTGTGTGTCATTTCTCCTGTCCTGCTCTCCGAAAGCTGCTAATCAGACTCCAACAGAGGCCAACACTGAAAAGGATGCATCCAAAATGGACCACGAGTGCCCCGAGTCTGCTGAGGAAAGCCTGGCCAATCGAACGTCAGAGCTTGAGCTGACAGGATTTAAGATGCAAACTGAAAAAACAAAGAAACCAAATTCCCTGCAACAGACAGACGGTAAGAAAACAGTGGACAAATCAGTCAGTCCAGAAGAGCTGACTTTAAGACCAAAGAGCTTGATTAAAGGTTCAGAACAGCTTCCTGAATCTGCGGCTCAGGGCTCTCGCTCCTCGGAAACATTTGCTGAAGGTGGTGTTCTGGCTGCTCTGCTGCCCCAGGTGTACTGGTTTTCCCAGCGGTACAGCTACCCAGCACTGGCCCGGGCTTGCCTGTCCTTGCTGCTGGGCTGTCAGGACTGTCCTCGGCCCTTCCTGTCGTCCTCCATTGCCGGGGACTGCCTTCGCAGACTGGCCAGAGAAGCTGACTGTGCAGAGACTCTCAAACAAGATCTGTTAAGTCTGGTCTCCGTAGCTTTGACCTGAGTAAGGATCGAAATACTGATTGATCACATAATTTAAAGGGGCACAGCGTGAGTTTAAGTCTCTAGAGTTTCCATTGTCATATGTTTAGCAAGCACATGGATTATGTGGTTTACAGCAGCATGGTTACCTATAAAATATGCTGCTCCAGCACTTACAGAAGGAACTGCTGATTTATGTTGATTTATTTTGATCATTTTGAAGAATACATTTCTGTTTAGCTTGGATGTAAATGTAGCACGTCCCAGCATGATGTACATCTACTATAATTTACTGTTGGTGAATTTTTTTTTAATAATTTTTTTTTTTTTAACCTGGGAAACGTTAAAGCAGATGTCTGTCATGCATTTGATAAATGCCATGTAGCTGAAATTATGAGGGCTGGTCTGAGAGCCAGTTGTTGGAGATGAAATGGAATAGCAGATAAGCAACGTATATACATTTAAAATGGCCTATAAATTTATGCCAGTAAATATATTGGTGGAACATCACTTTGTTCTCAGTTTCTTCTTGTGGGAGGGTGCGCGTACACAAAAAGGGAAAACCTAAAGCTTTGAAAGTTGGTCGAGTTACGGTTTTGTTATGGATAAAAGAAGCAGGCAAGTACCTGTTCAGCTTTTTTCTTTTGACTGCACGTAACAGTATACAGGTATACAGTACTTTCTTTTCATGTTTGAAGTGGGTGATTAACTTCCCAGTGTCTTTGTTTCCTTCCAGTCCAACATTTTTTTTTCTCTGAGACATCATCTTGGTATTTCAAAAAGTGGTTTCTGCTAATCAAATTATCTACCTGGCAACACCAGGCAAGCTACCACACTGATTTATACAAAATTTTGTAAATGGGTAATGCATTTTTTTTGTCAGTGGAGTGGGACTCTGAGGACCTGCAGGCAATCAGGATATTTGGTTCTGACCAAAAGTTCTCATTATTCAGAATCAGATACATTATATTAATGAATCATAACCATTAATTCATGAATGTGTAGATCAGCTGGAGAAGATTTTATTTCTACTGCTGGATAGCTTTATCAATAAGCCAACATAAAGTAATTTCTAGTTTAAAATCTCCCCAAGTAAGCTTTAAAATTGATGCTATTTGTAGTCGAAAGCTGTGTAACAGAGGAATAGTTGTAAAAAAACACAAATACATTAAAATTGTACTAGAATAAATGCACTAAGTTAGGTGGTGGTGTTGGGCATCGTAGGTTTAACAGCGCTCCAGTCCAATGGAGGTCCAGCTATACGTGTACTTCAGGGGCAGCCCTGCTGTTACATTTGTCACTGCAATGCTAATTGTGCAGTTCTGCAGACAGAACAGCTGGAGAGAGGAGGGTGACACTGGAGACCTAACCCACCTCAATTAGGCTAGTAAATGTCAAGTTAGCCTAACTGTTGTGACCAGGCTCACGTAAACCCAGCATGCTGTGTCTTTAAAAATTGGTCATGCATAAAAGGTTTCAGTTTGGGAAACGGTTGCCAAAAATTTTATGTTGGCAACCGTTGAGTTGGTGTGAAGCAACGTGCCAGTGCAGTCGTCTGGATAGTTTTTGGAAAATAATGCACCTTTATGATACGGTGGAATCTGCCACCGAGTCAGGTCACTTATGATACTTGGTGCTACTTATTGTTTAACAATAGGAAAACTCCCCCCCGATGTATAACAGAATAATTTTTTTATATTTAAAGCCTGATATGTGTTGGATTTTAATCTTTCTAAATTGGGCACCCCTCATGAAAAAACTCAGTGCAATCTGCAATCACATCGGTCTAAATAATGAGATGTAAATACACTTTCATCACAGCAACACACACACACACACACACACACACACACACACAGACACACACACACACACACACACAGACACATATTTTGTATATTGATTAAATTAAATTGAGCACTTCTCCAATTTAAAAAATGAACTGGCACTCATGGTAATACAGCACAAAGTGGTTTTATTCCTGGCTGTCTGCTTGGCCCCTCAGCCGTTTTAATTAAACCAAGTAGACTGCAGACTGGAGTTTGAAGCATGCAGCAGGATAGAGCCGAGAAACGGAGGTGATCCTCTCAGTGATGGGAGCTCTCGTAGCCGTCAGGCAGAGGGTTGGTGTGCGGGTTGTGGAACAGACTGTGGTTTCCATCTCCCCAGGGAAATTTCTGGAAGGGGACATATAGTATTTTGGAGAAAATGATATTGAAAGAGTGAGCGTTTATAGTTATAAATGGTTGTTAATTAGTACATTAACCAGAGACTCACCTTGGTGCGGATACGCAGGTGAGAATATGGCACAAATTCGAGCTGGTCATGTGAGTGCGCCTGGGCCTTCATGTAAGCATTGGCCATGCAGACACTAACCCCAGGAAGGGCCAAGACGATGGTCAGTATCTTCCAGGTCTTTGCTGTCCGAAACAACAGAAATACACAAATTAAGCACTAGTTAAAGCCCGAGGAATAAATCACAGGACCTGCCTCACTATTGGTCAGTTTGTGATTATTTGCCAGAGCAAGGATAGCTGCCAGCTCTGCAGACATTTCAGTTAATGTTCAACTAAAAAGTAAATGTGCCTTAGTTTTGATCTCTAATGGGGAGGCTTAAAATTTGGAGGCTTTGAACCATTATGGTATTCAGTTATAAAGGACAGGCTGACCTCCTCCTTCGTTGCCTGAATGTGACGCAGCAGCAAGCACCCGGCGAGCGGCTAAGGCGGCTGACATCTGAACAGGTGGAATGAGAGGAAAACAAAGAGTTTAATAGCAACTGTAGATATAAATAATTCACTTTTTACACCAGAGTGCACGTAGAAGCAGACAGAATCTGACTATTGGAATTTTATGTGCAATATAAAAAGTAAAATGATGCAACATGTAATTATTTTAATTTTAAGAAGAAATTAAACATCAGCTGAAAAGAATATGCAGTGATAAGGTTATTTAAACCACATGTGTCATGTGCTTTAGTACCAAACAAAGTAGCTACAAAGCAGGTTTGAGCAAAGGCCTACCACTGCTGGTGTATGTCCAGAATTTTGACAGCCCTTTTTCAGTTAAAATACAGTAAAATCTGGTAAAAACTTACTGTTCCTCAGGTAGATGGTGCTCAGTATTCGTTATTGTCCTCTTATTTTTATATCAAACCAGTCTTTCCTCCTCCCCGTTTGTCCTTCAGTCTGTCCTAAGCTGAACTCTTTGTCGGACTCCTCCCCATTTCAGCCTGTCGCCGGGCCAAGAAACATTTATATTTGGTCAAGTGCAAAGGCGGGCTGATATACATGACGAAGGGGATAGGAAGGAGGTGCTGCAGAGCACATTCTGCCTGCATTAGAAAGGCTCAGGGTTTTTAGATATAAACAGTGTGTTTGCTTTCATATTTAGCTTCATCCGGAGCGCAGCGGTGAAAGTCAGAGAGGCGCCGGTTCATCTGTGGGTCGAAAGTTCAAAGTAGTCTGGAGTTTATTTACACTTAGTGTTATATTCACATCCTCATTCTCCATAGAGATGAACACTGAAGTGTTCAACACTGAAGTACAGTTGTGGTCAGCAGTTTACATACATCGTGCACATGCATGCACTGGTCATTTTGGGCATTTAATGATCAGTTGACATCTGCAGACATCTTTAAAAACAGGACTCGGGTGCACACATTTGAATTTATCTGTGTATTTACAGTGCTGTGAAAAAGTATTTGCCCCTTTCCTGATTTCTTTAAAAAAAGTGGTTTTAAAATGATGATTTCATCTTTTAAGAGAAGAAAGACATCCAAACCAGCTGGCACTGTGTGACAAAGTAATTGCCCCTAAACCTAATAACTTTTTAAAATCCACGCTTGCTTCAAATCTCTGTCCTACATTCTCCTTCAGGATTTTCTGGTAAAGAGCAGAATTCGTGGTTCCAGCAATTACAGCAGGACGTCCAGGTCCTAAAACGGCAAAGCAGCCGAGACCATCACGCTGCACGACCATGTTTGAGTGTTGGTCTGAAGTTCTTTTTATGAACCTCGCAAAAAGTTCAGTTCTTTTTGGTCAGCAGTGGTTTTCTACTTGGAAATCTCCACTGGATGCCATTATTGCCCTTCTTATTATTGAATCATGAACTCTGACTTTAACAAGTGAGGCTTTAGGCAAGTGAGGCCTGCAGCTCCTTAGATGATGTTCTGAGTTCTTTTGTGACCCAGTTATCTTAGTCTAATATAATTTTTAATATTAGACTAAGATGATGATCTGAAACATTTAAGCAAATATACAAAAAATAAGAAATCAGATTCACAATGGGGGCAAATACATTTCTGTGGCACTGTAGATGCTACTGATGTCAAGACATGAACACTCTTCTTAATGCATGGAAGGTCTAGCATCCTGAGACTATGAGCATAGGAAACAGGAGATTAGTGGAGGATTAGCTAGAGTCAGAGTCACAGTCCAGGAAAAAAACACAAAACATCCAGGAGTACATCAAGAAGATGGCAGATGAGCTTCTCCAAGACAGCAGTGATGATGAGTAAGAGAAGGTCCTGTCATGGAAGACCAAGCATGCATGGGATGTACCATCAACAGACAGGAAGGAAATCCTGCCTCACAACAGAGAGGCTCTGAGCATGGCAGCACAAGAACAGGCTCTAAGCACCACATCCACAGAGGCAGGACTAAGAAGATGAGAGGGAGCTTTTATTTACTTATGTAATTCTAGTCTTTTGGTGTCATTATATTGGTACCTCAGACTGAGGTGTGCATCTTTTTGATAGACTTGAGGAAGCAGCAGAAATCCAAATGTACACACACAAGGTCATAGATGCAGTTTAATTGTGGCCCTAATCTACTTGTAAAACCCTTCATTAATGTGTTAGGTCTTAATTGACTCATCAGAACTTAAGTATTAAAGGTCAAGAATTGTCATTAGGAGTTGCTGATGAAACTTCCAGAGCTTAATAAATCCTCAGAGTCTTCAAATCTTGCCATAACAAAGGACGACCATTGAGTTGAGGCTCAGATTGAGGATCTGTTAATGAAGCTAATTAATGCCTTCAAAAGCAGGCTATAAAAAGACATTAAGGTGCTTTCACTCTGTAATTTCCGCCGTCCAGAATGTCATTAAGAAATGCAGTTAAAGACGAACTGTGGAAGTCAAGACAAGATCTTAATGATGAAGAGAACTTTGAGATAAAACTGCACGTTTGCTGAAAAGAAAAGCGAAATCCCCAAACTGCTGCAAGCCTGGTGTAGCATCTCACGTGAGTGGTGGCACACGTTTCCACTCATGATTACAGTGGGTCCATGTGAGAGAGTCAGTAATAGAAAACCTTACCTGTGACCTCATCACAAAGGTCAGCTCTAGTCCTCAAATAAACTTCTTGATGAGTGGATAAATAACGTTTAAATCAAGGTTCCTGGCCACAGAAGCATTTGATGAAAAAGCGCGTCTATTCTGCTGCGAGATGTTTAACAGTCAGTTCACAGAAAAAGAGCAGACTGTCCAGCAGATGGGGTAGTGCTGCTGTGAAAAGCAAACTGTCCTTAAACGCTCCTTTAGGCCTCCTGTGCTGTTGCTCTGTGATGATATACACTTTCATTTCTGCACTGAAGGTTACTTCCTCCTTCTGAGAGTTCAGCGATTTCATTAGAGTTCATTAGACTGCTGCAAGTTTTGTCATATGTTTAGTTTTTGGTTGATTTACTGCGCACAGCTTGGATGCCGAATGGTGTTAACTGAGTCTGTTTTACACTTGTCGGGTCATAAATCATATTTTAAAAAAACCTTTTTTAACATTAAAAATATCTCCATAAAAAGGTAGTGTCTCCAGTTTGAGTTCTCCCCTCCATGAGTGTTAATTTGCGATTTTCACACTCAGTAATGGCTTTGTCGTCTCTGTTTGGACGGCTTCAGGCTGCAGAGCAAACAGCAGCGAGAGCCAGCGGTGATGTCAGCCAGACATGCAAGCATCCTGTCTGAACGTCTAGCACTTGTGTTATTTTGGGCAGAGGTTAGGCGCCATCTCACTGCACACACTGAGGTTTGCATGTGCTGCAGCTGTGCTGAAGTTCAGGAGGCCAGAACTGCAGTCAACCTCAAGAGATGTTATTTAAATCACCCACTGACCCATCTGTATCTCTACCTGATAAGTGTCTGTAAACAGGCATCCAAATTGAAACAAAATGTATTCGGTATAGAAGTTTACCGTTTCATATGAGTCTACTGTTGCAGAACTTTAGACGCTCCAAAAGTCTAAAAGTTGTGCAAGAGAATCAGATTCAACAAATTAAATGAAAACATTAGGCTGGCCATATATTTGTTGAGGAAAATGAGTCAGTATGAAATATGTGTAAGGACCATTGCTTTTGGTGTTATCCTTTTTAAAAAAAAAGAAATCTCCTTTGTACAAAAGAATCTATATCCATGCAAAGAAACTGCAGTTTACAATTTATTGTAACTGTCTCTCAGTTCTGCACATCGGCTTGGAGGAGCTGTTGTGGCCTTGATGCCGCAAAACATGCCCTAACACCACGATGTGTCATAGAAATAGAAACCGAGCTTATCCGCATTACACTTCATATTTAAAATAAAAACTTCTAGTTGGTCTCATCCGAACATGTTCAGACAGCTGCCTCGTCTGTCCTTCTGATCACTAGCAAACTGCAGAGAGACAGTATTATCGATGAAACTAGAGTGAGAGACGCCTTTAGATTCCTCGCTCTTGCAATGATTTGTGTTGGTCAGCCATTCCCGAGCAGGACACAATATGTCTGACCGTGGACTGATGATAGTTCTGTGACATCTCCAACCCTGATAAGCATCAACAACTTTTTTTTCTAAAGTTGAAAAGTATTTGTTCTTGTCATTGTTCACATCCTCTCATCTGGATTCTCTAAATAAGAACAAGAGTGCCCACTCACACCTCACTGTTATCCCACTGACTGAAAACACCAAATTTACTGCTAATCATTGAGGTTCACTTTCAGTGTGTGTGTGTGTGTGTGTGTGTGTGTGTGTGTGTGTGTGTGTGTGTCCACGTTTTGGTCCAGACAACCTTCATTAACAATGAAACAATTAAAGGTTACAATATTTTTTAAAGAATTTGTTTTCTCATCCTGTGCACCTGTTATTTATTCAGGTGTGCAGAGTTTAGCTCATATTAAAAAACCCTGCTCTGCAGCTCTACTGTACTTTACTGCTTTAGATCCATGGAGGTGGAACCAAGGAATATGACATCAGTTTCTTGGCTGGTCCGTTTACTTTGATCTCAAATGTATCGCAAAAACAACACAAAACCCAGGGAGCATGGCAGTTTGGCAGATTTAATTTGCTTTTTGTGATGTTTGTTATTATGAATCACACTGGCTTACGTGGCTGTTATGTTTTCCCCTAGTGCCATCATAAGGTTGATAACTTCAAAGAAATAATAATCCCATTAGCCTAAGCTGCACTAAGCAAAAATACTGAGCATGGTCAAAATTACTCCTGCTTTCTCACTGAATTCTCACTATCTGAGCTCCATGTCTCTCCAGCATTGAACACAGCACCTTTCTCTGTAGGCAGGATGAAGGACAGCTGCACGCAGAATGAACTGATTCAACAGGTTTTCTGCACAAGCTTCAGGAACAGCACCTTTCAGTAGTGTGTGTGGAGGCAGCCAGAGGAAACACTGCAGACTAAACACAGAGAGTGACGTGTAAATAAAAATATGGGAAAAGATCACTGAGGCGATAGTCTTGTAATTAGTCTCATTCCACTTATACGTGTTTTGCATTTACAGAACAAATGGTTTAAAACATCCATCAAACTGTTCTGCAAATTAAAAAAAAAGGAACCTCAGGTGCTTCGACCCTTCCTGACATCCCTTAACACCCACACAGCTCAGTCTGTGGATATTTCCTGCCAAGAGAAAGACAACGGTGGATTGTATGCAATGCAATAAGTGTGTGAGATGTTGGACAGAAGCGAAGAGAACCTCCGCCAGCCTGTCTCACATGCATTCACATGAGAACAGCTCACACCTAAGCGCTTTGTTGAATTAAGAACTTCAAGGCTACGGTTTCTGTCATTAAGCAAACCAAATCAGGATTACAAATGATTTTGGAATGGCAGTTTTTACCTTTGATTATCTTTATATTGAAAGTATAGAGAAATAATCACTTAAAATAGGAAGTAAGAGATGGAAATGGACCGAATGCTATGGGGCGGGGTACACTCTGGACATGTCGCTAGACTGTCACATGGCTAACGCAAAGAAATAAGGCAACCATTCACACTTGTATTCACACCCATGGGCAGTTTAGAATCACCAATTAGCCTAACCCCACTAAGTGCATGTCTTTGGACTGTGGGAGGAAGTTGGAGTAACTAGAGAAAACCCAAAAAGATCGGGAGAAATCCACACAGAAAGCCTCTGAGCAGATGGTGGTGCAGAGCTTCTGCTGTGAGGCAACAGTGCTAACCACGGTGCCACTGTGCTGCCCCTTAAGTAGTAACGGAACAAGTACATATACAGTACTGTGCAAAAGTTTTAGGGAGGTGAGAAAAATGCTGTAAACAAAGAATGCTTTCAAAAATGGAAGTGTTAATCATTTATTTTCATCAATCAACAAAATGCAGTGAATGAACAAAAGAGAAATCTAAATCAAATCAATATGTGGTGTGACCACCCTTTGCTTTCAAAACAGCATCAATTCTTCTAGCTACACTTACACACAGTTTTTGAAGGAACTCGGCTGGTAGGTTGTTCCAAATATCTTGGAGAATTAACCACAGATCTTCTGTGGATCTTCCTCACATACTTCTGTCTCTTTGTGCAATTCCCAGACACACTCGATGTTGAGATCAGGGCTCTGTGGGGGCCATACCATAACTTCCAGTAGTTTTTGTTCTCCTTTACACTGAAGCTAGTTCTTAATGACTTTGGCTGTGTGTTTGGGGTTGTTGTTTCTGCTGCAGAATACATTTGGGGCCAATAAACGATCATTTATATTTCTAAGAGCATTCTTTGTTTACTGCATTTTTTCACACCTGCCTAAAACCTTTGCACAGTATTGTACATATACAGTCCATTATAAGTGAGACAATAACAAAGATCTGCAGGTGCATAGTTTGCTTATTTGGCATTGATTGGGTTTATTCAGTAGTGACACAGCTAGAGAGAAAGCATCTGCTTCTTCACAGACAAAAGTCTGTTAAAGTCTGTTTTCTTTTCTTTGCCCCGGCGACTGAGGATAATGTGTCTTGGTGAACTGGAAATAAAAGAAATAACAGTTAAAAAATTGACAATGGCTCAATAAACCTTCTCCGGTCTGAAAACTCCTGAAGCAGATCTTTCATTGTCGCCCTGATTTTAATGAAACACAGCAGATTATCTGTTTCCATCTCCTGCTGTCGTTTGCATCTTTGCATCTGTCAAAGTCGCTCCAACCGCTCGCATGCTCCCTCTCATCACATCTGCATTTTGTTTCCCTCTTGCCTCGCAGCTCCATCTTTGCCATCCTTCTCCCAGTGCACCCAGTATCTCTCACCTGCACATGTCCATGCCTACTCAGTCTCACCTCTCTTACTTTATCCCTGAACTGTCCAGCCTGAGCTAGCCCTTTGAGGCACTCATTCCTAATCCTTTCTATTCTTGTCGCTCCCAATGCAACTCTAAGCATCCTTGCATTTAATTAAAACTGAAGGCTCAGATTTGAGAGTCCCGATTTAGGGATGGGTGACTTGCTTTCAGTGTGTCGCCACTGTTTAGTATTGTCCCAATCTCTGGTTGCATCATGCAGTCTTCTGCTTGGGGCTTTAGATAGAGAAATACACGCAAGGCTTTTGTTTTGTTTTTTGTGTGAAACTTGCTCAGTGTCATGAATCAACCAGTGCATACAGAGTCATGCAATTTTAGTGTGTTTTCATATTTTAATTGCAACTTTTATCAGTACCTAACACCGTTGCCTTTTACAGTGCAAAGTACCAGAGCAGAGTCTAGTATGAGCTAATCAGTTGAGGGGAAAAAATTCAACCTTTCTCTTATGGGATGAATATGAGTGGGACAGGAGTGCAGAGTGACTGGGTGCAGACACTTGAGCAAACCGTGAGAAGCCAGATTTGACCATCAGTATTGCCCCACCATGACTGAGACAGGAGGGGATTCAGAGTGACGCGAGCGGTGTTTCTCCACAGTGGAAACTTCCATATAACACCCATCACATCAGCAGCGCCCATGTGGACAGAATGAGTGGAAGGAAAGTTCTGTGTGTCTATTATCTGCTGTATGGATGTTTTCCTACAGTCTGACATAACACGCACACTCATGTACCACTCAGGTTTTACTGTATGAGACTTGTTCAAGGTGTTTTTATTTTAAATTTCATCTACAAGTGGAAATGTTCAATGCTACTGAACACTGAAGCTGTTCACAGGACTCTGGGCAGCCCTATGTAGCAGTCAGCAAGTGTGAGCAGCTTTGCAAAAGCAGAAGCTTTGGCATTTTGCTGGTATTGAGCATTCAAGTGTGCATTAACACAATGCAACAGTCTTTCCAGGAGTGGTTTTCCCCAGCGAATTCACCCCAAAGTCAGACCATGCAAAGCTAATAGAAGCAGCAAAAATCCCAAGAGCTCAATTTCAGACTCTGCAAGGCCTCAGTTAGCATGTTAAATGTTAAAGTTCCTGTACTTTCAGTAAAAGCCTGAACAAGTGTGGCTTGTTTTAGAAGGATTGCCAGGAGAAAACCTCTTCTCTCGGAAAATAAGATGGCAGCACAGCTTAGGTTTGCAAAGCTCCATCTGAACAAACCACAAGACTTTTGGAACAATGTTCTTTATGCAGATGAGACCAAACTGAAGCTGTTTGGCTATGATGTATAGAAATGTTTGTAGAAACACAGCATATAATCAAAAGTACCTCAAATCAACTAAAGCTTGGACCAAACTGGGTTATGCTACAGGACAATGATCCCAAACAGAGCAGAAAATATCCAAGTGAATGTTTGAACTATAACAAGAATCAGGGTGCTACGATGGCCAAGGCAAACATAACTGCCTGTAAACCTCAATGAACTAAGCAGCATTGTAAAGAAGAGTGGGCAGAAATTCCTCCACATCCATGTGAGAGACTGATGAAGTCATACAGTGAACAATTACTAAATTATCACTGATAAAGTTTGTTCTACAAGCTATTGAATTATGGGTTGTACTCAGTTTTTCAAAGGACTGCACGGAGCCATGTAAAAACTTTCTTTTGCTCGTGGTTACATTGAATATAACCAAGATATATATCTGGAACTAAAGCATGCCAATAATGAAACTAGGATCCTTATGGTGATGTAATATAGCCTGCAAACTGTTTGTACTGTTTGGCATCTAACCAGCTCCTGAGAAGGTTTTCCAGTTAATCCCCAAAACTTAATTCACTATTACAAATATCTATTAATATATTCTGATTTTCAAGATTCTTGTCTATATAATACATGTTTCATTCCATATATTCAAGTTTCATTTAACATTTTCAAACATAAACAGTTCCTAAACTGATATATCATCAGGTTTCCAGAAATGTTCACAGCTTTCTTTCACAAACAATTATTTTGAAAAATTCTGGGAGTTGTATTTCATGATAGACTCCCTGATTAAATACTGTTGGTGTATGTAACGTCTTTAAAAGACACACACAAAAAAAAAATTGCGAGAGATTTCAGCGCTCCACAAGCACTGACCAAACTTTTAGCTGAAACACCTTCCTAAAAACCAGCACCAGTACAGTCACTCGGCAGGTCTTTGTGTTCTTCTCTTTATGCTACATGGAGCTGAACATTAATATTAAGCCCCCTGGAGGTGGCCCACAGTGCTTCACAAGCTGGATGAAGACGAGCATAAAACCTCCAATAAACAGTTCTGTTCCAAACTGCCACAGCGAAAGTCTACAAAGAGTAAACAATGATTGTTTTTCCAGGGTGAAGGTTTACTTCACCAAGACAAAACTGTTCATTTCATGAGCTAAGAGGTGCTGACAACCTTTCTGATGAGAGATACCGACTTTAGGAGCAATGATAAGTAATTCCATGCATTTGTATTTACACGAGACCACCAAGTTGATCATCTTATCGGCTGCAATTGGAAAACTTAATATCAAAGGTGACTTTAAACCTACTCAGGTTTTTTTCACTGTCCATGTGCCCTTGTTACATTGTATCCAAATCTTTGTTAATGCTTAAGTTTGTTTTCACAGTTCCTGTTGAGCATTTTTGTTTGTTTTAAGTGTCTCGCTTACCAATATTTTATTGAATCAGAACATTTCAGTCCAACTGAACTTTATCAGGTACAAAACGATGTATTAGAAGCCATATAAAATGCATACAATACATCGTTTTGTACCTGATGAAGGTCAGGTAGTTAAAAGCATTGTGACTTATTAAAAAAAAAGTGGTAAGTAAGTTTTTAAAAATTCTTTCTCTCCCCTACGTATCTGTTGTTATTCAGGTGTGCAGACTTTTTGAACCAGTTGTTTATTTTAAATGAAAATGGAACCGTGACTCTTTCTAAATGCTACCTGACTGCTTCTTATTGGGATCAATGTGTCATATATGCATTTTAATTGCAACAAATAGTGAAATGGAGACCAGAATTAAGGCTTTGGCTACAACAGTTACGGAGCAGGCATCGATGACATCAAACACGACACTGATTAAAGCGATTTTTATTTCCTGTTGTGGACACAAACACAATCAGCTGCAGACACCATGGACGAGTCATTCCTGTTATAATTCTTTGAAGTCTGCTTAAAGTCCGGCTGAAGGGCGTAGCTGCTGCGTTGTAAAGTAACATCTCTGTGGATGTCTGCATGGAACCTTACGCTCTGTGTCTGATGATGAAAGCTGCATCACTCGGACCAGAGGGGATCCTAGCACATGTGCTGAAACTGTAGCACGCCCATAACTCACCCGGAGTATGCAAAGGGGGATTAATGTAGAGAGGGGGTTGCAAAGCAGCTTGCAGGTGCATCAGCAAAAGTAGGTGGGCTAAAGTAACTTATATAATACTCCCTGTGTGGGATTTGCCTAATGGGTGCGTAATAGGATATCAGCTGATCTACCAGGATTAAGAGAAGGTAAATCAGATAAAATGAGTCCTCAATTCAACTCTTAACCAAAGTGGCAACCGTTATAAAGTCAATTGTACAGGTCACTCACCCTCTCCTCTTTTGTTCTTAAAGGACACATGAGGGCAACACATGGCACATTATATGTATATACTGGGGTACACAGTGCTTTACAGACCACACTGAACACACCGTCCAGATGTGTCTCTCCAAACTGAAGTTATATTACTCTTCTCTCGATTAATGAGCCAACGCGCTTCATACCACCCGCTCTTCTTTTCAGAGCTTTGACTTCTCTTGTGATAAACTCGCACACTCCTTATAAATGCATTGTTTTAAAGGCACCTCTCAAATGTGTAGACAGATAAATATTTGGAGGTGAATCACGGGTGAACGAGTAATGAGTCAGACGTGGCTTCTGTTATTGTCTTACGCTTGGTACCACCAGGGGAGACGATGTGGTGGTCTGCACGTGTGACTTCAGTTTTCCTTCTGTGGCATCTTTAAAAGCAAAAACATCGCATGTGGTTCTCCATTCCAGTCAGACATTTGCATCGAGTGCTGCCGTGCCTCAGGTTAAGACATAAACTTAAACATTACATTAAAAAAAATTGGCTTTCATGCACAGGACCTCACACACTCTATATGATCCTGAGCTTGGCGTTGATATTGCCATGGGTTAATGCTTCTTGTGCCCAGTCTCAACAGACTGTAGTGGCACACACCGCTGTCTATGTTGTCCCAGAGATGGCAGCTGACAGCCTGTTTTAAGAGATTACAATGGTCCCCTGTAGAAAAGTTCTTAAAATTACATTTTAATTGAGGTTTGAGACTGCTGGAGACACAGCAGTACCTTGTGCACACAAATATAATAATGTCGTCATATATTAAGTCTGCAATTTCCAAGTTCCTTTTTTTAACTGGGATATTTGATTTTATATGAACAGATTCTTTTTGTATACTCCTTTCCCCCCTCTGTTTAGGAGGTGCAGTATTTGTTCTATTAACAAAACGCAGGAAAAACCGGCCTGCTGTCAAACAGCATTTGGTTTATGTGGAAAAGGAGTTCAGATGTGTCATAATTATCTGCAAATCATCTGTCTTCACTTTCATATATAAATGTTTTCCAGGGCATTGGGTGCTGTATTTGTATTAGTGAGCACAGAAATTGAGTTTGTGCGTGTGTCATCAGCTTTTTTCATAGCTGTTCCTCAAACTGAAGAAGTCAGTATGGAGAAAACACTGTTGAGTGTTTTTCAGTGGCCTGTTGTCTGAGCTGGTTTGAAAAGCATCCAAATTTTTAAAAAAAGCATCAGCAGCTGGTTTGGGAGACGGTTTGCTGGACCTTAGATCCCAAGAGATCGGTGGAGAACCGGAGATAGTGAGATTATGAAGCATCCCACTGCCCCGGACCAATAAACTGCATATCCTGCATTTGGGAAAGAGGATCGACATGAAGGACAAAGAGGCAGGTTAAAAAACAAAAAGTGGATTTTAATGGCTGATATGATAAAACCGGAGATGCAAAATAAAGGCTTAATATAAAAATAAATAAAATATAGAGGACACAGATAGACAGACTATACATAGAATGGACACTGGAGTAGACAGCCTGTATTTAAATATGTGAGATATTTGGAAACACAAGAAATGTCAATAAAGAAAGCAGAACCATGACAGTCTATGTGTCCAGGGAATTGCCAACAGACACAGAATAAAGCTCTTCTTTACCCCCTGTCAGCTCAGTGAGCCAAATTCTGTCCACTCTGCTTTGTACAGCATCTTTAGCTTGCCTTGGCATATAGTTCCTCTCTTGTAGATTACATATTTGCATATTTTTCATACTATTCAGGGTGTTAAATGGAAAAAAACAAACCCAAAAAACAAACACAGACAAAAAAAGGTAACTGCCGGGTAACTGCCATGTTGGCAGGAAAAACATCTCTAAAGGGCAAATAGGAAAAATCCAGAAACACAGAGAGCCAGCAGGAGAAAACAAGGACTACACAAGACACAGAAGAAGGCAAGGGGTAATAAAGAACCAGTGGACTTAATCAGACACTAAATAAAGTGTCAAAAGAACAAATGAGGGAAGTAAAACCCTCAAGAACCATGTGAGCATCTAAGCTTCAAAGTGAAATATTAAGTCAACTGAAAGCGGGACAAACTTAGATACAGACACAAGGGAACACAGAAAAAAATAGCAATAGCAAAACAATAACTAAGGATACCAAACATCCAAGAATCAATATTCAGCCCCAAAATAGAAAAAAAAAGTAGGATAATAAGAGTAAGGCCATGAATATTTACAAAGACTATGACAACAAGCTTTTAGCATTGCACCACATTGCATTTCATTACACTTTGCATTATAAGTGTGAGTGTATAAGAGATGACTGAATCTTTGGCTCCTTACATGTGTTAACAGTAAAAACAGTAGAAGATTTGATTATCACTCATTAAAATGGTCGTGGATTGTGTGTGTGTGTGTGTGTGTGTGTGTGTGTGTGTGTGTGTGTGTGTGTGTGTGTGTGTGTGTGTGTGTGTGTGTGTGTGTGTGTGTCTGCATTCTCACCTAAAGGAAATGGAGCGAAATGGGCCTTTGGCTTTGCCCATTCAGACTGATGTGTGTTTTCAGAGGGCAGGACTGGCCAGTGGGAGTGTATAAAAGCATATAAAAGAGGCTGCGGTGCTTTAAGTACCAGACTTGTATTTGTCTTTGTGTACATCTGTTTCTTCTCTTTAAGTGCTGCTGGTTTTTGCACAGTGCCTCCTCCATCATGCTGGCTCGAGCTCTGCTCCAGACTTCGCTGGTTCTCTGGTTGGCTCAGCAAACTCTGCAAGGCGGTAAGAAACTCACGGGACAAAGTCTAAAGTTTTATGAACTATTTTTCTTGGCCTTTTTTTTTTTTTTTTTTTTTTTTTTTTTTTTTTTTAGATTTGTAATGGTTTAGATCCATGAGCTTTAACACAAAAGTATTCATTTATGTTTTAATTACTGTCTTTGGTGCTTTAAAAAACACAACTTATAGGAATTGCACAAAGATTAATATAAGTCTAACTGGCACAATCCAACTTTGTGTAAAGAAGTTATTAAATTTAGTTGGAAGAAAAATAATTTATGTTGATATTTAACATGATCTAAAGAAATGCTGCACAAAAATGCATTTTTGTTTAGTCAAAATTGAATTCATTTTGTCTAGCGTCAAGGTTAATTGTATCTTTAGCTGACAAATGAATTAGATCGAAGATCATATCATACTTTGGTCCAAGTCAAAGTCCTGATGAATCAGCATCTTTAGTGAGTCCCTCTCACTCACTTGTTAAATCTCATCTCTGTGAGACTGAGGGAAGGACTGTATGGACTCTGGGCTCCAACAGCAGAGTCACCGCCAAGTTGCTTTGGTTCATATGATCTAATTTCACTGATTCAAAGGATGCAATGAAAAGGTGGCATAAGCAGGCAAAATGTCACATCCAATTGTGAGAAGAACTAACAGGCTCCACACTGGCGCTGCATTTTATCTCGTCCTCTGGTCCCATCAGTGGATATCTGTCTGTCTCGTGCCTTTAGTCCAATCAGGTTCCACTACTGATGTAATCCTCAGCTGACATCTAAACTGTAATTCCCACAGTTTAAAGGTCATCTTTTGAGTCTCCTACATGGTGATAGTGTTGGCATAGAATTAAACATTTAGATTAAAAAAACAAACAAATAATGCTTTTGTTGAAGGACCTCTAATATCCTTTAAAAAAAGTTCATGCAGTAAATCTGTGAAACAAATATGTTAACGTCTCCTAAATGTGCATCACTTCTTTACACTGTATTTTACAGTTATGCACATCATAGTTTCCTTATCTGCATTTTTTAATCAGTTGCATAAAGTTAATAATGGGGGTGAAAATAAATCTCTAGGTCTCCCAATAGATATTGTGATATTTATAGGTGAAATATTCATATCCTGTCGATAAAACATTTTGCAGTTGTTCTATTTGTTTGTTTTTGTGCATATGTGGTTACAGACTCTCACCATCTTCACTCACTTTTATTATCAGTTAGATTCATTAGAAATATAAGTATAATTAATTATAAATCACAGATTCATTAACTAACACAACACAAAAGTATTGTTATCATTACACTGTTTGGTGTTTGATAGGCTGTAACCATGGTGACTGTGAAAAACTGTTCACATTTTTTTAATGTTTCAGGGGTTAAACCTCAAAGTGTTTCCTGGGGGAGAGTGCTTCCAGCCAGAGGTATTTATACATTTTTAAGTTATGTCAATGTTTAATTAATTAAAAAAACAACAACACAGACTGTATATAAAAGATGGACAGCCACTGTGACATCATTCTGTGATTTTGAACTCCAAATGTCTTAAATCATCAGTATCGCTGCAATGCACGGACACATTTTTTATGGTAATTAGTGCTAAACAACAGACCAGTAATAATTTAGCACAAAAAAATTGTCAAAATTTCTTGGATGGTCTGTACCACAGCGCAGGCACCAACAGTATAAACATGATGGAGTTCAGTGACTTAAATTAGCAGCACTAAGGCCCATCGCTGGAAGCCACGCCCCTACGTGTTGGACGAGTTATAAAAAATTGATACAACTCTGTTACAAAGGGGGAAACTATCCATTTAGACCAAAAACAACAAGTCAAATACACTGTTTCCTCTGAAATTTGCTTATGTGCCTTTAACTGTTTCCTGGTTTTGTGTCTTTTTTGTTTGGTTTTATTGAGGTGTTGGCATCGGTGGCGTGAAACCTGGAGGTAAGTCTTTCATACAGCATACATTAGCAATGTTCTGGCTGATTTATGTTTGTAGATGCACAAATGTACATATTGTAGTCTCTCTCAGGCAGATGCAAATTTGCATATAATATTTAAATATATATGTTTCTAGAATCAATTATTCATGCTGCCTATTCCTTCGATGGGCAGTTACTCTATGACTGACTAGGGCTACTACATTAGGATTATTCAATGACTCTGTAAACAAAGTAATATTTAAAAAAAGCAAAGTGTAAAATTATTTTTCTGTTTCCTGTCAGTTACTGGTGCCCTTGGAGCACTGGGTAGCCGATATGGCAGCAAAGCAATGAAGACTGGAAGTAGGTTTAATCTGCTTGATTTTCTGCCTCTTATATCTCTCTAACTATACAGAGGGGATATTTAAACTTTTACTTTTTTAAATATTTCAGTTGGACGTTATCCTGCAGCCCAGCTTGGTGTTGGTGAGTAAATTAAACCTGCAAAAACAATTTCTCCTGTTTAAAAGGGATCCATCACACAGTTTTTAGAAATGTTTTTGACTATGATATTATTTGGGATTTACTATGAAAAGAAAGATTCTGTTGACACATCTGGTTTTAAAAAAATAAAGGTTAACTATACTCTGTATATGTATTATGTTCATTGTGCCCTCAGGAGGTTACAGATCTCTTGGATTAGGAGGAAGAGCAGGTCTGAAGCAAGGTGGATATGGAAACCAGGGAGCCTATGGTACACACTCAAACCCTCACAGCATACTTTTTCATTGTTTTTTCTTGGATGTGGTCAGTCTAGTTCGTGAAATAAATAACAGTTTATTAAAAATGTATGATACATTTTCCCTGTGACTTTAGGTGCCAGTCTGGGCCCAGGAATGGGGCTGGGGGCTGGGCTCACAAACGGACTGGGACTGGGATTGGGCCAGGGAGGAAAACGTGGTAAGACTTATATATAAAGAAAGACATCAAGTGTCAGGTGATGTTTTGTTTAAATTTTGACAGTGAATTATTGTGTTGAGTAGATATACATATACATTGAGAAGGATACAGGATTTCTGCAAGTCATGAAAAAGTCATAATGTTGCATAGTTTTTTTTTTTTTAAATTATATTTGCAGCATTAGTTAAAACATTTTTTTGAGTCACTGGCTGCAGTTTTAATGTCAGCACTGTTGCCCTTTGTTGTTACACACATTTATTCATTTTAGGAGCTTTTTACATATTATTATAGTTGTATAGCATAATTATAGAAGCTGGGATATAGTACAAAATGTCATCATTGGTAATTTTTTCTTGTTGAGGTCTTCAAAAGGTCTTAAAAATGAACAGCTCTTTGGTTTTATTTTTTAAGATGATTTTTTTGGGGCATTTTTTCCTTCATTGGAAAGTGGGGAGGAAGAAAGTGATTGCTAGTGGTACCCACTGAACACATTTATATGTTTTTATGTCAGATATACGGTGATACGCTGAACATGGTCAGAGTTTTAAATAATCATGTCCGCATACATGTCAGTAATCAGACCACTCTGAACGCTTTATTGCTCTTAATGCTGTATGAGAAAAACGAGACTGGATATCCCTAATATGGTGATATCAGACATGGAGCTTTAGCTGCTAGTGCTAAAGTCCTGCTCACCTGATGTTTAAACCTTCTGTTTATCAGAAACAGCAAGAATCTTAGCTTATTATGAGGGTGCAGGAGTTAAATGGCTTGTTTCAGCCAGTGGGTGAACTGGGAGGCAGTGCCAAGGTGCAGTATAAGATAAAGAAGGATTATTTTGAGCTGTTAATCATGCAAAGCTACTTCAGAGCCAGAGAAAAAAATATGCAGCTGGAAAGGTGCAGCAGAATAGGCCCTATTTATATATCTTCTTCTTTAGTCTTCTTTGGGTTTTTGTTATTGGTCGTTATTTATTAGTCGAAATAAACAACTATGTGTGCTGTTTACATGTGTTACATATGTCAAGGTTGTTGAAACTTTACCCTCACTGTTCTGATTTGCAAATTAGCTTAATAATTTTTTAAAACTCTTATGATTCATCATAATTATCATATTAACAATGCGACCAATTATTTTCTCAGTACTTAAGATATTAAGCCGTGTTCTTAAGGGCTTTAAGCCTCCCAGTGTGGTCTGGTGCAAGATTGGGGTTATTTTTAGTTGTGCTCACACCTAGCAGCAGAAATCTTGGCAGCCTGTATTGCATGCAAATCCTGGCAGAAAACCAAGATGGCTAAGATGCAACCAGTTTTGTGAAAGGTTGAACAGCTACAACTCATGTCACACCTTTTACAGATATTACACAGCAAGGATAAGGATGAATCTAACAAACGGCTGGATAGCAGCTGCAGGGATTTTTGTAAAGAAATATTAACTCTGTGTTTTTGTGACTTTTCAGCTTATGGTGCTGGCTTGGGAACACTTCCAGGTAAACACTTTTGTTTCCAAATGAGAGTAAAGAAATTGGTTTAATAAACACAATAAGATGGACCCTGTCAACCTGTCAGTGGACATGGTATATGGGGCAGAATGCATCTCAGCTAATGGATTATGTGTCCTTGTAGTATTGAGAGAAAGCCAGGATTTCAGTGACGTAACCCCAGTGCTGATTTATTTGAAGATGAGTTGTTTTTGTTTCCTTGCCAGGATATGGATCTTTAGGGGGCACTGGCTATCCTGCAGCACGACCAGGTAAGTGATGAACTATGTTTCATGTGATGTCCCGTTCTTTTAGCTTTGAACTGTTTTAGGCCTGTTGCCAGACTTGATGCAGAGGCATGCATAAACATCAGCCTTATCAAGCTGATCAGCAGAGCTTGTTTCTCAGAAGCTGTCTTAACACATTATACTGTACAATAATAATACGCCTACATCTTTGACACAAGCACTTTGCAGAGATTGCGTCTTTGCAAAAAAAACAAACACCAAAACTCTGTAATACACTGGCCTGTGATGCTGCTGTTATCAGTGACATCTACTTTATGGGTTTTACCCGTGCAGGTGTAAAATCTGGGGTGTTTCTGTGTAATCAGAATCTTCATCTTTGCTGACTTGTAATTCACTGCTATTGATGTTGATTTCATGTCTTCATGTGCATGAAAACAGATCATCTGTATCTATTTTACTATCATCTGAAGCTGGTCGGTTTTATTTTGTGTGCAGTTCATCGTGTCTATCGGTGTTTCATCTTGACTGCATGTTGCATGACTTCCTGGCTCTTTCAGCCTAGTGTTTCGAAACCAGATGTCATGGGAAAGCTCTGACTGAGATCACCCCATGCTCATTGGCTGATGACTTGTGGCTGACATGTTGTTAGCCAATGACTTGTCATCGTTTGTGGTTGTTAGAACAGCAAGAATTTACTAATTAAAATACATGTTTTAGTCAGCAAGGGAGCAAATGAGTGAGGGCATTTTCCCATAGACTTTTTTGTAACCCTAAGCTTTTATGCAACCAGAAGCATCGCTGCCAGCGAGGTATTAGAAAGGATGCAATTTTAAGACACTTCCACATTGGTCTCCTTCCCCTCCACCACCCCAGGCCCCACCTGTGGGCTACTTATTATTCCTTATGCTGCACACACATTATTTAAAGGCAAAATAAGAAATTACTCACACTCACACTTTATTTGTTTTTTGCCTTTGAGACATGAGGTTTTAAAACTGTTTAGTGACTCTGGTTCTGGCTCATAGTAAATGTAAATATGCCTGTAGTTTAAACACATATTATGAGTAAAACCTCACTTTAGGAATCAGAAAAATTTCAGTTAAGATAAGGTAAGATAAGGTAACCTTTATTAGTCCCACACGTGGGAAATTTGTTTTGTTACAGTTGCTTTTGCTGTGGACTGCAGGCTTCTCCTTTCATGCCCACTCCGCTATGTTGTTGTGTGTCATACACAGATGTTGCTCGAGTCAGGATATCCTTTTGCCTTGTGCTTGAACGCTGGTGTGTTTTTTGACATTTCAACAATTTGTGATGGAAACAATGTGTTGTCATGTCACGTTTTATTTGCTGGTGTCATTACTCTAAATGAATGTGTAAGTCTGTCTGAGTTCCCACTGATTCTATCCTTGGTTTGGTTCTGAATTACCTCATTTTAAGCACTGATTTTTCTGTGGATGCTCCGATTTATATTACAAACTTCAAAGAAAGGCTTGAAGTTTGCTGCTACAGTGTGCTGCTGGACCTCAAAGAAACACTGTTGTCTCTGAGGAGAGAAGAAGTAGTGAATGCATGCTGATATCTCTCTGCCAGGTGTGTCTGCAGAACATTTGGTTGGACCTGAGATGGCCAGTCAGGGCCAAGCTGTTCAAGATCTTAAACGAGAAAAAATCAGAGGTCTAGACTCGTTTGGAAAGCAGGGCCGAATGCACGCACCTGAAATATCTGACATGAGGAAGGGCAGTACACTCGGTCCCACCACTCCTGAACTACATGCAGGAAAGGAGGTCAAAAGCTGTGATCCAACAGTCCTGTCATCAAGTCTTGGACACACAACACCTACTGACCAAGGACAAAGTAAGCACCCTGCAATACCCAAAAGAAAAGTGGCCCCAAATCATGAAGCCATTTTGGGAGCTGGAGGTCCGAGAAGACAACTGCCTGTTGATAAAGACAACATCCAAAGTCTGGGTTCTTATTCATCTCAGAGTGCCCGAGACTATGATTCATCCAAACGTGAAAGTCAGCGAGTGGAAAACTGTGGTTCCCCTATTGATTTGTCTGATGTACTAGAAAACAGTCGCTTAGGTTCAGGAATTCAAAAGGGTCAAAGTTCAGTGCCTCAGCCGCATGTTGGTGAAGAACTCAGACATCTTGGTAGTACCACGTCACAAAAAGAAAAAGACAAAACCTCTCGACTACCTTTTTCAGAAGCTGAGGATGTAAGAAGACGTATTTACGCTACTCCACTGGATCAGAGAATAAGAGATTATTTCTCTGCTGTGGCAGATAGGCAGCGCGTCAAAGGACTTTTAGCTGAAAACGCAAATGGAATCAGAATCCGTGGGACTGTTACGGTACAAGATGGCAGATATAGTACTGCAAACCTTCCAGCAAAAGGAGGAAGGCGCTATGGAGCAGTGATCCCAGGTACTAGTGGAACCCTAAGTGTAGGCATTGCCTCTAATAGAGCAGATGGACAGGAAGCTCCAGGCTTTATTGGAGATGGTCAGAGTGCTAAACAGAATTCCCAAACTGAACATGATGTCAGAAAGCCAAAAGCCCTCCCTATCCCAGGGCAGACTGGGAGGAATGCCCAGACTCCAAGTAAGAGCAAAGCTTTTTCACCATCTAAATGTCTTTTTTGATTCATATCTGTCTGTCTGTCACAGCTTTCTGTGGGCCGTTCTCGAGATTTTTGAGAAACAATTTCATATTTCTGAGACTGGCTTTCAGATTGTTGTTTGTGTGATGTCTATGGAAGGCTTGCTTTTAAACAGACTTTAGTTTCCTCCACTAGTTGGCCCTTGAGACTTTTGCTGTACTAGTCAAACAAAACACTTTACCAAGTCAGTCTTTTAAACTAGTGACTCTAATTGCCAGTATAGTTCTACCAAAATCTGTTCAAATTTTTTGGCTTAAAAAAGTTGAACTAGTCAAACAAAAGCAGCACTACTTGCTGCCAAAGTTGGATTAGAAAGGTTTTCCCTCTTCTAATATGATCAAATGTCCAATTCATGCTGAAAAACTAGTGACAGAGCTGTTTTCACCCCAGTTACACCTAAATATTTCATGCATTATGATTGAGTAGCCAAGTGTATGCAACCAAAAACTATCAAAGCTATTTAATGATGGCCAAACCCTGCATGAAAGCAGTCAAGCTTTGGCCAGAAAACCTTTACTCAACTTATGTAAAAGTGTCGTTTTTGTCAGATGCTCATATTTAGTTTGCAAATTAACCAAAAAATAAATAAACAAATTAGACTGCATTATATATAACACACAGTAATTACATATTAACATGATAAATATAAGCTGCAAGGCAGTGGAGTAATCACCTTGGAAAACCTTGAATCATGACTTCTAACCTCAGTTTAGTGAAGGTTTGTGATTTTGGCTTTCAGCTCGGATGCACCTTCAGGTCTGTTTGGATATCTTTGCATTTTGTAGGAAAGTCAAAACACATGCAGTGCACAACGCTTGAGCCACAGTAAGCAGCTGTTTGTTATCTTAGTAGCTTAGTTCTCTTGGGCTGCAGTTGCCAGTGATACTAAGAATAGTCAATCTGGGCATTGCACTGAGAGAAATTCAAGACTTAATCACTGGTGAGAGCAGTGATCATTAACTAGATTTTAGTTTCCATGTTCAAATCCAGAAGCTGCCGCAACAACAACAGAATATAGTGATGTAAGTCACTGATAATATCACAGGAAGTCTCTTTGTGCATTGCTATTTCTGTAAGTGTTTCCAATTATAGTTACACCTAATTTATGATTGTTTAGCACGACACAAAACTGAAACCAGTGTGGCTTCAGCCTGATTTTTCTTTATGCTAATGTGCATTCCAGTAAGAGATTTGCATTGTTCTTGGTAACAGGCTTCTGATCATACTACATCGAGATCTGGGAGGAGCTTTGAGTTGTTCTTTTGTTTTTATGTTTTCTTGTTTTGTATGAAATTTAACTCTAAAACAATATATGTCACATGCACATTCTTCCTTCTTACAGCCTGGTTTTGTGTGTGGTTTACTGTCTGCGTGTAATAATATTGCTGGAGTCTTTATTAATCAAATTAGACCACATCTAAACTCATATTTATCCAGATTGGAACCCAGGAATGTATAACTTGTTTTGCTGGGAGCAATAGTAAAACATAAAACATAAAAAATCCCAAATACCTCAGTCTCTCATTCTGGGTATCTGTGACTTAGGGAGTGATTTTAGGTGGTCGTTGTGGTTTTTAGGACTCAGTCCAGTGGAGAGGATCTCCCAATACATAAAAGTCTAAGAAAGATGAAGACATTTATGGCCTGATGAGGTTGAAAAAGCGTTCCATAACTGTATTTATTATGTATAGAAAGGAAAAGTGAAGTGCGTTTAGCCTAAAGTAAATCTCGGGGGATTTTGCTGAGCTTCTGTTTACCTCCTCCTCAGGTTATGCTGGTGGAGCGGGAAACTACATGGGAGCAAGCCTGGGCGCTTTGGGTTATGGAGCAGGTAATGCTGGGCAATGACACATAATTCATGAAGACTAGCTGCTGTTTTTAGCAGATGGAGAGGTAGGTTTACAACTTTGGTAAAGACTTCTGATGTGCTGCCAGCAGGGTTGGGACAGGGAGCGTATCTGGGTGGAGCAGCTGGAAAACTTGGAGGTATGCATGTAAATTTTCCTTATTTTGTCTTTTTTTTGCTTGGAGATAAGAAATTATGTTTTGCATCTCATATTCTGTGTTTCTTCCTGTTCGTCTGAAATAAATTTTGCATTTTAGCTGCTGCTGCTGCACTCGGGCAGGGTGGTTATCCCCAAGGTGTTGCGGGAAAGTCGACTGGTAAGGCTGTAACATGTTTATTTGGTCTCTGCCTGCATCATTTCTCCAGGCTTCATTGAACAGTTTAAAACTTTTAGCAGAATGCTTTTCTTGGCCTTCTAGATAATAATTTGGATGCAATTTGAAAGCACCTTTGGGTCACAGTTACACTATCTGAACCAAATTACTAGGCCAGCTTACCCGTTACACCTACAGGAGCTGCTCAGCCATAGACACCCAAGACATGAAGATCCCGGCACACAGTTTTTGTGTTGCTCTTCATGCCAGAGGAGGTTTGGACCACTGTAGTTACTGAGTCAATAGAGATGTGCTGACGTTTATTCAAAGATCCAGAGGTGTGGACCAATCCTTGTATGCATGGAACACATGTAGGCAAGGAAAAACATTTCTGGTGGAAGCTTTCTGGTCTGGTTTATAGTCTGTTTTTACACCAAATTCTGTTGGCCTGTCACAGTTGCACAGTCTTTGGTTATATGCAGGTAAATAGTTCATGTATAAAACAAAGGAAAATGTGCATTTGCTGACATGCAAGCTACTAGCCACTGCCAATGATCTCGCGGAAATGCCCCAAAATAGGCCGTTGTCTCACCAGACTAGCCAGTAAATTTCCAGACTACCTTAATAATCAGATGTTTCTCTTTGTGTCCAGTCTGTGTGCTAAGCCGTTTGCCAACTATCTTTAATTTAAACATAGGCTGTCAGTTAAACTCATGGCAAAGAAATGGAGGCCTATTCATGGGCCTCTCCCACAGACCCCGGGGTCCTGTGCAGATGTAGAAGCTTGTCAGAAAAGACAGGAGGATATGCTTGATAAGAAAATATGAATTCATTTGCCTACACGAATTTTGTTTTTAAGGAAGTGAATGGAGGTAAAGCCTCAAAGCCAGACAGCATAACTCCTACTTTGCCTTGTAAACCAATCATTTGCTTGTCAGTTGTATGTGAGGAGGTAAAGAAAAAAATCTCTGCCTTACGTTCAAGGTCACACAAGAGGTTTCCTTTCAGATGAATGATTAATAAGTAAGAGACAAAAACAAGTAAAAAATCAACATGTCAGCCATCTTTAAACTGTCCTCCTGTTAATATACAGTTGTTCTTTTTTACATGCAAGAAAAAAGAGTCAAATTTATCACTTCAATCATGTAAATCTATAGAGAGACTTACATCCATACATCATACTCATCATCCCATTAGGTAAACAGTGAATGTGTGTTATTACAGGTTATGGTGATGGAGCAACAGGATATCTTGGTGCTGTGGCAGGGAACGGCTTGGGTAAGTTCAGCAAGTTAGAGAAGTAAACATCAGAGTATTTACACTGAGGAAAACTTTAACCTGCACTGGCAGAGGATCGTTCGTCGACTTTTTCTTTGTTTCCGTTACTTTTGTGTTTCACTGTAGGCTGAGGCAGTTTTGCAAAAGTTTTGCAAAAGCTTTCCCCTCTCTTTCATGTATAATTGCAATCTTTTAAGTGCTTCAACATCTCTCCTCTCAACAGGTTATGGGAATGGTGATGGCTATGGAGCTGGTGAGTGAAGCCTGAAAATTACTGGAGCAAAATGGGGTCTGAAAGTCAGTCTAGCTCTCGACATATGCAACATAATTAGTGCTAATTAGTACTATGTTTCAGGGCTTGCTTACCCTGCAGAGTTAGCCGATGGTGCTGAGAAAAAAGCAGGGAAGAGTGAAGGTAACAGTTCTGAGGAGCGATAACCTGCTTAAAAACCCACGAGGAGTGATGGCACTAACCTTTAGAGGCTTAACCCATGATACTGGATAGCTTGACAAAGTAGATGTCTATAGAAACGGCTTGCTCTAATATGCTCAGTGTGATTTTTTTATCCACTGGGTGTAGCTATTGTCTCTGGTTTATCGAAGCTGACCAGTTAAATCTGGTGGTTTCTGCCCTCCTGCTCCCGTAGATGCTTTTGAAACTAAACTAACAATAAGTTAATCAGTTGAATCAATTAATGACACAAGAATGTTTGACCTGCATGTTTATGTTTGTCTTTTTTCAGCCCTCAGTCCTGGAGGCTATGCTGGACAGGTCCAGGGGGGCTATGGTAAGAGATTTAAGGAAACTCTCTCACATAAACCAACAAAAGTTAACAGAAAGGCTTTTTCTTTTAGTATTTAAAAGCATTTGGTTATAGAATATAAAGCATTTATTCTCCTCCAAATCTGTTTGAATTTAATTTCAAACCAGTAAACACCCTGCATGGAACATAAGCCTTGCATTTACCAGCAGGAGTGATGCCTACATGTGTTTTCTGCGACGTGTGAAGTCTTGACTCAAAAAGCCCTTTCGTCCTCTTTCAGGAGCACTTGGGGCAGGCCTGGAATCAACTGGTGGCAAATATGGTGAGCAACGGTGACAACACCTCGCCCTTCAGTCATGCTATTAGTCAGGCAACTGTCAGTGTGGGTTTCCACACGTGACTCAGACTATAGTGGTGGAGAGTGCACAGCTTGCTGATTAATCATGGAGGTTGAAGGGTGAAGAGAGAGAGAGATGACGATGTATGAGTCAGATTGACCATTTGATTTTCTTTTTCCCCCTGCAGGAGGAGGAGCTCCTCAGGCTCCTTATGGTAACGCCCCAGTGCTTCCTGCTGGACTGGAAGGTAGTAGATGCATGAGCTTGATATCATAGCTGCAACAATAATCATTGCAAAATACCTGCGTCACACAACATTGTATGTTATATCAAACTTTTGCACATCATAAAAGCTTCACCATGCCATTAACAGGTAGTGTTACACTTTTTCATATCAGTGCATCACATTAGTTACACTCATAGGAAGATACTGTATGTCCTTTCACGCTACAATAAACACTTGCAGGATATTGTCTATATAGAGAAATTTTTGTCCTGCACTAAAGAGGTTTTTTCTTGTCAAATGGTACGAATAACAGGAAAATGCACATATTTTTGTAATATAATGTAACACAGACTCAGTGACTTTATTACAAGTAGATGAATTGGGCAGTCCTGCAGACTAAAAACAAAAAAATAAATAAATAATTAATCATAGACTGTAGATAAAAGATGGAAATAGATGCAGCCACCATGACATCACCCATTGTTATCTGAACCCCATTTTAAAATTTTCCCCATGTTGGTGTTTTGGGGCCAGAAGCTAGGTTATAAGCTAATGCTAGCAAGCATAGCTTACAGACTAAATAAGTACACAGGCAGGTATCTGTTAATTAACGCTAAATAACAGGCTAATAAAATGCTAGAAATTACCCTGACCACAGACTTATTGGACCAATATAATTAATTCTGCAGGTTATACATTTTTAAAGCGAAATCTATCAAAATTACTTCAAGAAAACAATCCTGTTAGCAGAGAGGCTCAGTAGGCAGCTAACAGCTACAGCCAGCTATCATGATATCCACCTGTCAGTCAAAGTGGCCGAACTTGAATTCATTCATTCAATTTTATTCCATTTTATATCACCCAAATGTGCAACAGCCATCTCAAATACCTACATATTATACGTTAAAGACCCTACAGTGTTAGAAATAGACCCAAATAGGCACATGACCCCCCTTTGAGCAAGCACACGGCATCCATGGGAAGGAAAAACTCTCTAAGGCTTAATAAATTTTGCATGTCTGAGTTGTAAGACAAGCATATAAAACTTGCATAAAACTACATTTTGGTAAAGTTGTTCTACAGCCAAGCAGACAATACTACAGCAGTCGGCCTGCAGTAAAAATCATGACGACTCACCGTTTTTTCATGTTATTTTACATTTGACATAACATTAATGTTTTCACAAAGAAGTTTTTATTGATATTTTATGTATTTAAGAATAAAAGTAAAATTCTGTAAAATTTATTTGATAAATTCAGTTAAATTATCGATTTTTGTTACAGTGTACTTTACATTTCTTGATCTGGGCATGAGGAGTGATTTAGATGTAGAGTTCAAAACTGTTGAATTTTCTGCTTTCAAATTAGTTTGTTTTTTTTAATTACAATTTGTCGACTGCTGCTGGTTTCAGTTGCTTTGTACAGACATGGGAAAGGCATTGATTACCTTATCAAAGTCTAGAGCAGATAAGCCTTTATCTAAATGGTTTCAACTGTTAGGGCAGCAGCTGCAGCAGTGTTTTAATTAAGATAAATGACTGGGTAACTGCTGTAAACTGGAAGTATAGTAATAGGAAATAACACAATAATCATAGAAAATCTGTTCATACATGAAGATTGTAGGCTTCCCCTTTTGTCTTTGAGTCATTTTGCATCTTGTTATATGAGGACGCTTTTCACTTCACTATAAATTTGTAAACTGAAATATCCAGTCATGCAGGTTATTGGGACATCATCTTTGTTTGAGGGGTCTCGAAATGCTGCAATAAACAATGATCGCACAACCAAAATGAAATTGGCCTAACCCCAGCTTGGTATACTTGTTAGTATAAACTACATACACTAATAAATCAACAAGGCTTACAATTTTCTCATTTTGTCACATCCTGTCAGTTTATCACAGTATTAAAGCTCAGTGAACTGTTAAATAGTCACATTTAACCAATTTCTTTCATTGCCCACAGGTGATGGCGGCTATCCGTATGCTGCACAGCAGCTTGGTCTTGGTGTTGAAGGTGCTAAATCTGCCAAATATGGTGAGAAAAAGTGTGAGAAACTCTAAAGTGGAAAGTTACCATGCGGTCCAGATAAGCTGTGCTGTTTTGGTTTTCTTTTTTTCTAGTTCATTACCAATGAGGTCAAAAGCCTCAGAGATATTGAAAAATAAAACTCATCAGAAGCATTGAGATTGCAGATAAGCTGCAGGGCTGTTTCTATGTGATCCTGCCTGATATTGACTTTTTATTGTTGCCCCTTTTCTGTGCTGTTTCAGGCCCTGGTGCAGGATATGGAGCTCAACAAGCAGGTCCAATTTAATGCACTCTTTCTCTCAAAGTACTTCCAGTATACTCCTAAATTCTCAGAGTGTACTCCTGGCATGTTTGCAGATACATACGTCCCCAGTCCTGGCCTTAAAAGTGTCATTTCTGTTGTGTGTGTTTTATTAGGGTTCGGTGCACAGCTAGGGCCAGCTCAAGATGCTTTGGGTAAGAAAACCACAGACACTTCCTCATTTGTGACGAGCTACTGCTGCTTCTGGTTGCCTTATTAGTCATGTCATTTTGCACAATATCGCAGCAACAACAGACAGCATACAACAGATGTTACTCTGCTGAAAAATGCCTTCATATGTAATTATCACGTGATTTTGCACGAGTCTAAATATTAGTGTCCTTTACTTGGATTCTTTTTAAATAAGAATAGCAACACAAATGTGATGGAGTTTAAAAAAAACCTTTATTCACTGTTGTTCTTTTTACTTAAGTGGCTTACACACTGAAAGTGCAACTGCATGTATTATGCATTATATTCTTCTTTAAGAAGGGTATGTGACCTGCATAGTGTGATAGCTAAGTCCTCTAATGCTACTTTTTTGCTAGGTTTAACACATAGCTGTTAGATTTCTTTGTTTCAATGTAACAGTTTCATTTCTAGTGAATTTGTAACACTGACCTGTGCTGATTGCTTAACAGGAGAGCAGACTGGCAAATATGATCGAGTGAATGCTGCCCTGGGTAACGGATACAAAGGTGAGAAATAGAAAATGAAGGTCTGGTTAACTAATAAAGTGGAGTTAATACACTTTTTCTTGTTTTCTATCATATATTTACTGTTACAGTGATGGATGGTCGTATTAAACATGGTCAAATAATGAAGTCAGTGTATGTACTAATAATCCCTGTGAGTCAAAAGCTCAGGTTTCCTGCTGGTTTGTGAGAATTTTTTTCTACTTTTTGATCTGTGTGATGTCAGAGAGTGGATATTCCCAGTATTGTCATCTCAGATGCATAGCTCTGACATCTGTTGCTCAAATCTGCTGTTTATGAGGGGTTGCCAGCTAAAGTTGGCTTAAAGCGAGAGGAGCGCCTTCTCATCCTGGCATGTGCTATCATGGCAACTGAGAGATAACAACAACTTTGTTGAGATCTTCAAAGTTTGCATTAGATCGCTTGAGTTGTCACATGTTTGACGATAGCTAGAGTCCCTTTGTCTGACCTTTTTCTCTTAGAGATATATATTTAGTTTTTCACCCACCTCGTAATTATAGTTTTGCTTTCACACCCTGAAATTAAGCTACCAAATACTGCTCACTTAGTCTTAGGGAGTGAAAAAGAATGGTTACACTCAGATAGGAAGTCTGGTTTAGGTACCTCTTCACAAAAGGTCTGCTCACTGAGCAATAATAGATTGACAGACCAGTCTTACTAATGCCATACCCGTGGCTAACTGACAAACCAGACAGGAAAACATGTCGTGAGCACAACGAGCCCACCCGCTTGCTATCTAGATTTTCTGTCTGCCACTGGCAGCCAATAAGATATAAATTGGTTTAAGTGGACGGTGGCCTTTAAGGTGGAGGGGCTAAAACTGCTTCTTCTGCTGTTTTCAGACATACACTGCTGCTCTGAACTATACTGAGACAGAGGCGCATGTAAGAACACAAATGTTTGCTGTAGTTGTATCAGAAATCAGTCAGTCTTGAGCCTGTGGTTCCCTGGTATAAAAACCTGTGTGGTAAATAGTAAAAGGACTGGTTCTTATGTTGCGGATTTCTGGACTACCTAAACACTCAAAGCGCCATTCACCGAATCACACTACCACTTTTCTTCTACGTCTTGTGAATGCTTTCTATTCAGCACTCACACACATTCACTCTCCAATAAACATATCTGAACTTGGGGTTCAGTATCTTACCCAAGAATACTTTGGTCCTCCTGAGCTACAGTATGCTGTCCTATTACCCAAACTAATATTCTGGCATCGCTGCCACCATCACATGTGTCACCTCTTGCATGTCTACCCAGAAAGCTAAACCACAAGCTGTATTTCGAGAGTGTATAATGTTTATTGCTGGGTGTTGCATGTGAAAAAGAACAGCTGCGCAACAAAATCTGAACCTGCTTAGTTTGTAACGGTACAAAGGTCATGAGTGAAAACTTTAGTGTTAGTGGATGAGCACCAAGGTAAAGCATAAGATACATAAGGATTATTTCGAACTGTGAATTATGCAAAGCTACTCTAATAGAGTCCAAGAATAACCTTACGGGAAACGGGCACAATAATTCCCTTTATTAGTATCAGAATATTTTATTGTTATTAAGACAAAAGCAAATGCTGTCCCATTCAGTGCGAAGAAAACTGTATAACTATTCTTTAACTTGTATTCTATGTACAAGAAAAGAAGTTTTAATAAAGAAAGTATAAAATGGTATAACAGTATGAATAAATAAATCTGTACACATATGTTTATGTTTGTGATTGAGTCATTATTAATTGTCATTATTGAATATGTAGGTTTATATGGGTTTGAATGTGAAAATTAGACATAAGATGGGCTTGTTTTGTACATTTTCACACATTTTTGTGTGATTAATGATTCTCTTCCTGATTAATGATCTTTGTGCCTTTCCCTCTGTCTGTGTCTAACCAGGCTAATTCTAACGACGTTGACCTCTTCAAGTGGATCATTACCATAAAGTGTTCAGTCCAATGAGTTTGCAGTGCTTCTCTGTGTGATTTACTCTACTTTGTTATGTTGTCATGTCTGTATGTCTTTTGTTTCATTCTTCTCATCCACCTTGTCCTTCTCTGTGAACGGACATCTGTAAACCAGATGTCTGTCTGCTTGTCTCCCTCCTCTCAAACCTGCTGCACCCACGAGTTTGTTCCTGGCAGTGCTAAAAAGGCTTGGTGGTGATTGATAAACATAAATGGATGTGAAATGCAAGAAATATGTCCCTTTGTTTTGGAGTAATGATTTGTTCTGTTTTAATCCAATAAATTATATCACCCAGTGACGCTAAATACAAGTTTCTGAGTCAAAACATTTTGCGTGTGATCATGTGCTCTTTAATAGACACAATGAAACCTCATCCGCACACAGGAAGTTTTACCACTTCCCTTTTCGTCTTAGGTGACATTGCCAAAGATAAAGTAAACACTACCACCAAAAGCAGGGTGAAATATCGACAAGAACAAAGTGTTCAGATATTATATATTTATTGTGCATAATAAAGCTGCATTTATAGTGAGAATAAAATACATATGGTATATTGGAACATAGTGCAAATACTTGAACTGACACATAAACTGCTGCAAAATGAATGCAGTAAAATTCATTCTGCTAATGAATATGTAGATAAAATCATTATTAATGAGGAATAATAAAATTATAAATTAAGGTTGAGCCGGATTAGCAGAAACTTTTATATGATTTACAACAGACATGGCTACATAATGTCTTCATATCTAACTGGCTTTATGGGATACAAATGCATACATCCATAAACATCAAAATATTTATTAAATATATTTGAATATATTAATCCAGTTTTCTGACATCTAGAACATTAAAACATTGCACAAATGATCCTATATGGAGGAATATTAGTGATGGACAAGGTATAGTCTAGAAATTGCAAGATGAAAGCAAAGAACGAATCCTTCACGTCGAAGTCGAGGCTCTTCTGGTTAGGTTTTCAAGTGAATCCTGAGATCTGTTTTCGGTCCTGAAAAACAGACAAACAAATAAATAACCAAACAAATCAATACATCACCCCCTTTGGCCCAGGTAGAAATAATCTTCTCTTTTAAGTCTCACCAAATTCGTAAGTGCGTGTTATTTTATGCCATACTTGAAGCTCTTGCGAGTAAAACTCTGGTTTTTCCATGAGCTTGATTTGTCCACAAACACGCCCATTTTTGACAGGATGGCCGGTGGAATAGGATGAGCGTTGCGGGACACATACAGCTTCTTCAGACTTGGATTAATAGGAGTGGGTTTATATTCCGTGCATGACTTCCCAGTCAGACTCGGAGCACATTGCACTTCCACTTTGTAGAACAGCTGGCCGTGCTGCAGAGGACAGAGATCGGTTGTAACTCCAGAAGTCAGAAGTGGCTCACATTCTCCCAACAGGTCATCGTCCCACTTGTTGTCCTCGTCCCAGACTTCAAGTCTGAATTTGGTAATTGATGAGACATCCTGCGTGCCCAGGTCGACGACCGCGTCCCAGTGTGGGTTGTTGTTGTTATAAATGACAGGAGTACGTTGAGCAATTGTTCCAGCAAAATGCACCTTCACATAACCATCTGTACCTGTGGTGTGGTCCCCCCACAGATCAGAGGCCCGCTTTACTGTTATGATGACCCGTGCCATTCCTTTACGAGCTGGGCAGCAGTCTTGGGTCACGGCGGGGTCATTGTGGCACTGGCAGACGCAGGAATCCCTCGTGTCACTCTTAATCCCAGCCTGACAGCGAGCACTGCAGTTTCTCCACAGGCCTTTCTCCAGGATGTAATGGCTAATGGCAGAGCGCAGGTTTTTCCGGGCTTTGGATGTGGTAGGAAGCAACTCATGAAGGGAATTTAAGGAGTATGAAATAATATCTGGATTTTTTGGTAGGGTTTCCAGCCATTCCTTGTAGGCAGCTGGATTTTTGTCTGCAGAGAAGAGAAGGTCTGGGTCTGTGGTATGCCCACCTTTTATATCTGTAAACCTGCAAAAGAGGGGACTATTTCAAACAGATGTGCCGAAATATTAGCTTAAAATATTAGCGTGAGTTGTTAAAGGGTGAAAACAGATAAAATATTTCAGGTAAAGTGAATTCATGTAGTTTAAAATAGACATACATGTGACTGAAAGTAGCCTGGCCAAGCAGGACAATGCAACGTCAGATAACCTCAGGAACGACTAAAGAAAGCACTGGAGGTGTTGACTCAAGCTCCCACCTTTCCCATTACCTATCCCAATCCAATCAGTTATCGATGAGGGAATACTGGACAGGAGGTTTTGATGTTGTTGCTGATCAGTGTGTAATAAAATGTTCTGTACCTGTCGTTGAAGAGGTCGGAGAAAGAGTTCTTATTTTCCAACTTGTCTGAAGCTTTCTGGCAGTGTTTTGTTTCGGCTTTTATTGTGGCTTTAATGCTCGCAGATGCCTCAGCTTCCAGACACAGCTCCACCTCCTCCAAGCTGAGTCCCTGCAGGCTGGCCTGACACTGCTTGATGCTGGTCACGGAGTCAATACTTCCTCCGAGCTTTACCTGGGATGATACATGAAAGACATTTAAACAAAAGTTTACTTCCTTAAACAATGCCAACTTTTATTGATTAAATACTGTGGTTACATATTTTCCTTTACCTTTGTGATGTAATGGGTACCGAAGTTGTCAATCAGTTTGTAAAATCGTTGTTTGAATTCTGGGGCGTAATATTTGGGAAGATCTTTCACTGCTTTCCGAAATTCTGTGTGCAGCTTTGGAGTATTTGACACTCGGTAGCTTGTTCACAGAGAGATGAAAGACAAGAAAAGACAGAAGGAGTATAAAACAAGCCTGTGACACTATCGCATTCATTTCATAAAGGGTGGAGTTCCTTACCTGTAGTACTCACACGACACGCTCTGGCTAGTGAAGCTGAATTTGTCACTCTTTGTTTTCTCCATGGAGTACTCTGCCAGTTTAGAATTGGTACCAGCTAGCATAACAGAGGCACCTTTGTCATTTATTTCAACTTCTAGATCGGTCTTCCAGTTGTTTTCAACAGAGGAAACGCTGGAACTGACAAGAGACTCGCTGGATTTGTGAAGTTTGGTGGAAACTTTTGCGCTGCAGGACTGCTTTGCCCTCCAGTCCACCACTGTCAGGGGTAGCTTTTGCTTTATGTTCTCAAGATAAGGGTTGGTACACAGCATGCATGTTTTATCTTTGCGTTTCCACTGATTCATGTTGAGCACGAAGGCCCCTTTACGTTCCATTTTGGTGATGTCGAAGCCTTCCCCGGCCAAATTGATGCCCGGAGCAAATTCTGCATCGGCGCACTGTTTCGGTGTCCCATCTGTGCACGACTGAAACGTGCAGTGAGGGAGGGACAGCAGGAGGCCAGCACAGATCCAGATGTTCACCTGAAACATGTTGCTGCTGATGTGGATTCTAAAAAAACAAACAAATGAAGGTTTTCAGTTAAATAGAAATATCAAATTTTCGCTTAAAGAAAATGAACACTAACAATGGAACTGCAATAAAACAGCACATATAAATTCATGATAAATTCAAGAAACATTTTTCAAGACAGACCATGAAATATTTGTCTTCTGTTTTTGAAAAATTAACTAAACTTAAAATACAAGTGCAGAGAAAAGAACAGTTACACTGACAAGATATCAAGTTTTTCATTTTTAAACCAGAAGAACTCCGAGACTGTAAACCTCCTCACTCTCTAGGCAGTTTTTTTTTAAGGGAATAGTAATTTATTATTTAGATTCATTTTATTTACTTGTTTTTTTGTTATTCTTAAACACACTCTAAGATTTTTGTAGTGCAGTAAAAATCAGATAAGGCTACACAAATGTTATGTAGGAGCACACAATGGATAATAGGTACTGATTTATAAATAACCAGACATGACTACGGGGAATAGTCTCTATGTAGCGCTTCATTCTTTAGGCTCACTGGGTCACATCAGCAGTTTGGCAAACCTTGACCGAAACTCTCCAAATCAATCCAACCTTCAGTCTCTCTAAAAATCCTGAATCGGAGACAGCCTCCTCTTTGTACACTGTTTAATCCCCAATATTTCAGTCAAGATGAACATCTATCATCTATAATAATGCGTGAGCCGTCTCCAGATGTCTAATCGCGCACTCGGTCACTTCTCTAAGGCCTTTTCCAGTCAGGTTTTTCTCCTACATAAAGCATATTTGGTGGCTTCAGACTAGATAGTATTATTTTACTGTTGCTGGATGTTACTGGTGCTTTAGTCTGCAGAGCCCTGTGGTTTAAAATCTTATCATCAAAGTGGATCAGTTTCACTTCTGACTGATTATATTTCATCTTGCTTTGAGACTTCTTTTTTGTGGTGTACCTCAAAGCTCTATTTAAGTAAGGACCAACTGTTTTATTTCAGTACACTTCAACTTGCATTTAGTTTTAGAAAGTACTAAATAATATAAATAAGACTGGTACATTTATAACAAGGTTACCTATGATGCTTTTTTTGGGTTGTTATTTTGGGGGGTAATATAAAACTTTTGATCTTTTAAGAGAAAACTAAGGATATAGATCTGACTTTGGCTCCAAAGATGTTAAATTTCAGGGGACCGAAAGTTTTCTTCAGCTAACTGAGAATGAAATAACCCTTTTCATATTAGTCGGCCTCTCTAGTTTTGTGAGTAGTCCAACCAACATTTCCTGCATTTTAAAATGTTTCTTTCTTCTTCATGATTGGCACAAATATGTTCCATCTCAAAACTACTTTGATGTTCTGGGCAAATTCTCCTGCAAAAATATAGAGAACTGTGTAAAAGTCTTGAGCTTCCCCTCATATTTTCTGTCCCTCTCTCCTGTTCGTCATGTGGTTAGCGCTCGCATCATAAATTCCTCTACTGCTGTTAAATTCCCGGATGCTATTAAGTTAGTTTTACCTCCTTATAACGATGTGGATTTACTAACAAATCTTTTTAAGAACTCTTGTGTCTCTGTTTTAGACAATGTTTGTCCTGTGAAAACCAGATTAGCTCCTGTTCCAAAGTCGTCCCCCTGGATGAATGACAGCATTCACTGTTTAAAGCGTTCCTGTCGCAAAGTTGAGCAACTATGGAGGAAAACCCGTTTACATGTTCATCTCCTTCACTTAAAGGACCTTTCAGTTGCATTTAACACTTCAGTTCGTGATGCGAGGGCTGCCTATTTCTCAGACCTAGTATCAACGAGCAGAGGCGACACCATTAATGATATTGTTGCTCCTGGTCCACCTGCCGTTTCAATTACCTCGAATGAAGATTGTGAAAATTTTCTTTCTTTCTTTGTTGAAAAAGTTAGTAATGCCAGGAACAATATCTCTCCTTCTGTGTCTCTCTTGTCTGCTCCAACTCCACCTAGGCCTGTTATTTTAGAAAGATTTTTACCTGTGTCCTTACCTGAGCTGGTCAAATTAGTTAATTCAATGAAAGCGTCCTCCTGCTCTCTTGATATTTTACCTGGATCTTTGTTTAAAAATGTCTTTCAGTCTATCGGTCCCTGTGTGCTTACAATTATCAAGACTTTGTTGGTTTCTGGTCAGGTCCCTGGTTATTGTAAGAATGCTGTTATTGTGGATCATCTGCAGGTTGTTCAGAATGCTGCCGCAAAGCTTCTGACCAAGTCTTCTAAATACTCTCATGTTACACCTCTGCTGATCCAGGTGCACTGGCTCCCCATAATTCAGAATCCACTTCAAGATTTTGACTTTGACATTTAGGGCTCTGCATGGACAAGCATCAACCTATATCAGAGATCTTTTACATCCGTACATCCCCAGCAGGTCCCTGAGGTCATGTGATCAGGGGTTGCTGGTTGTCCAACATACGAGGCTGAAAACGAGAGGCGATAGAGCGTTTGTAACTGTGGCCCCCAGACTCTGGAACTCCCTTCCTTTGAGCCTGAGAGATCTGTGGACTCAGTGGTTTCATTTAAAAAACAGGTAAAAACTCATCTTTTTAAACTTGCTTTTGGTTGATTTATGTTTTTATGTTTTAGCTTTTCTGTGAAGCAGTTTGTGATTTTTATCTTGAAAGGTGCTATACAAATAACATTTTACGTACTTACTTACTTACAAGGAGCTAAATATACAGTTCTCCAGGCTTTCTGAAGGCCTTTCAAAGGTTTTCTTTGGACACTTATTACTTTCACAGTCGTTTTTAATCAGTCCTTGTACCCGACCAGTTCCTAAGGAGTGTTTTTTTGTTGTGCCCCTTCCACCTAACTCAAAGCATTTTTGTGTCTCCACATAAAAGACAACGATAGCACGGACATAAAACAACATTTTTGCACCAACGAGGTGATTTTCAAAATGCTGTTAGCCAAAAACTTGTCATATCTCGGCTAGGCGCAGTCTGAGGACCTTTCAAATAAAGTGACTGGACTTCTTTAACTTAAAGTCCAGGAGGTCAAAAAAATCCAGCAAAGTCCCGACACCTGAGAGATGCATCTGGACCTTCACTTGATCCGTCCACTGTTTGCTGAAGCCTCATCAGAAGTGGTCTCAGTGGATAGGTGGCTATGAAGGAGCTGTTGTTAATGAAGGGGAACAAGGCGAAAAGACTGTCGTATGCCAAATCAGAGCCCAGACCTCAACATTATTGAAGCGGTGTGATCCCACACCGCTGTTGTTAGTTGTTTCTCAAGATGCTGAGAAACAACATCTTGAGAAATTCCAAAGAGCTTTGAAATGTTCTTCAAGAAGCCAGAAGAACCACTTCTGAAGATTACTTAAGAAACTGCTAGAAAGCTTGCTCAAGAGATTTTAGGTGGTCTTGAAGAATAAATACTGATATTTAAACTTATCAGATTTGTACAAAATCAGTTTTTGTCTTAAGTACTGCATTTGCATGTATGTTTGCACGTGCTTCAGTTTCATCTATTTATTATTTTCTCAGCAAAATATAAAGAGGGGTTGGCCAAGACTTTTGCACAGTCAGACTGCACATGTGATCAGACGTTATCTGTTGTGACTCTCCTACCTTGTGGCATCCTCCTTACCCTTTGATCTGTTTTTTTTTACTCTACTGGATTTTTTAAAAACCAGAATTATTGTATTTTTTCCTCATTAAAAAGCTTTTGAGTCTCCAAATCTTCTATGACGACTCTGGTTTAGCATTTGTTGTATTTAAACGGCTCCGTGTTGCAATGGCCTTGAGTTACACATAGCAACTCACTGAACATTTAAATGCATTGCTTTCAAAGATGCAATATGACTAAACTCTACCACACAATTACCTCTGCTGCAGAATGCAGAATGATATGATCCCCCCCACCACCACACACACAAATACACATATTGCTGCGTACATTCAGTGAAGAAAAAGATCGATGTAAGCACACCAGCAAAGACTCACCTTCAGCTTGATGGTTCACAGTGCAACTGTGAAACTGATAGCAGTTAGCAGGAATACCAGTGCCTAATGTATAAGAGTCACAAAAGCAGGGCATGGGGGTGGGGTGAGGGGGTGGGGTATGAAGTGACAGTGGTCTTTAAAAGAACAGAGAGGAAACAAACAGTGTTTTAATAGCTCTATCAGTCTTCAGCTTACCGAGTACAAGGGGGAGGAAACGATGGTCTACAGACACACTTGCACAAGTAGTGACAACATAAAAGCTCGACTGGCTTTCCAGTCAGTGAGGAACCAGAGACCACAAACCTATCATTTCTCTGAAGTGGTGGGAGGGAGTGGTGGGTTCCTGAGAACCAAGGTTTCTTCACTTTGTACAAGTGGCGTGGTCTCACAAACGCTTATTATACAGTTTAAGCAGCAAATACTGACAAAGAAAAGCATGTAATCTGTAGAAATGGAAATGAGGCCTCTTACATATCAGCATAAGAGTATTTTGAAAAGACATTTTATTTTGCATTGATTAAAAAAAAGAAAAATAAATCTAGGTTGCAGAAATACAAAAAAGAACAACTATTTAAAAAAAGGAAACCTATGAAATTCAACAGCACTACATGAAAAATATCTAAATATGAATCTTTTTCATTCTCTCGCTACCTTAAGGAATGGGAGTCACGTTATATAAATGGCCGACAAAGCAACTAAAATGAATAAAACAGGCTAGCGCGTGTTATAAGTGCCTCTACATGAGAAATAAAAATGAACGCTTGCTAAAATAATGCAGATATATGATTTTGAATTTAAAAAATGAATTAAACTTGGATTTCAGCTTTAATATGATCAGCTGCAGTGATCATAATGAGATAGCTCAGGCTTTATTACCAGTAGGCAGAAGTATAACCTTTACTTTGAACTGCTAAAGATGTTGTCACAGACACATTCACTGAAAACTAAAGATAAAAAATATGTTTTCTGATGTTTTGTTCTGCCAGTTCTTTCATCACAGATGTATTTGTATTTGTTTTCTTTTATTATCAGTAGATAGTTTCATAGATCAGTTAGTGGGGTTATGCTAATTGGTGATCATAAATTGCACATGGGCATGAATGTGAATGCAAATGGCTGTCTGTCTCTATGTGTTAGCCCTGCGACAGACTGGCGACCTGTCCAGGGTGTAACGTGCATCTCAATCTAAACCAGCTGGGATAGGCTCCAGCACCCATGGATGGGATACATTGTTTACGATGAATTTTGCTTTAACTAAAGCTTCAATAGAGGCCACACTGGAAAGTGAGTCTCATCCAGGGGCAAGTATCTATAGTTTTTTTTTAATTATTATTATCTATATTTTGACATGTGGTTTAAACTAACATCAATAGAACTTTGCTGATACCTTATAGTCTCCATTACGTCACAGTAATATTACATCATACTTGGGACTCTCAGTAGTAATACTCTGATTTTTCCATGAACTTGATTTGTCCACAAACACACCCATCTCTGACAGGATGGCCTCTGGAATAGGACGGGCATGACGGGACACATAGAACTTCTTCAGACTTGAATTCATAGGCGAAGGTTTATAGTCCGTGCACGACTTTCCGCTCAGACTTGGAGCGCACTGCACATCCAGTTTATAGAACAGTTGGCCGTGGTTCAGATTACAGACATCCGCTTTAACTCCAGCAGTCAGAAGTGGCTCACATGCTCCTAATAGGTCATCATCCCACTTGTTGTCCTCATCCCAAACTTCAAATCTCAGTTTAGCTGATGAAATATCCTCTGAGCCCAGGTCGACGACCATGCCCCAGTGTGGGTTGTTGTTGTTATAAATGACAGGAGAACGCCGGACTTCTAATTTGTTGAAAATCACCTTCACGTATCCATCTGTAGATGTGAAGTAGTCCCCCCACAGACCAGAGGCCCGCAGTATTGTTATGATGACCCGCGCCATTCCCTTACGAGCTGGGCAGCAATCTTGGTTCACGGCAGGGTCATTGTGGCACTGGCAGACGCAGGGATCCTGTGAGTTGGTTTTAATTCCAGCCTTACAGGGATCAGTGCAGTTTCTCCACAGGCCTTTCTCCAGGATGTAATGGCTAATGGCAGAGCGCAGGTTGTTTCTGACTTTGCTTGTGGTGGGTAGTAACTCATGCAGAGACTCCAGGGAATATGAGACGATGTCTGGATTTTGTGGTAATGTGCTCAGCCATCCCTTGTAGGCTTCTGGATTTTTGTCAGCAGAGAAGAGAAGGTCTGGCTCTGTGGTATGACCACCTTTTATTTCTGTGAACCTGTGGAGGACAGAGTTGCTTGAACAGCTGCGACAGAAAGAAATCATAACAACACTGGAGGAGTCCGTCTTCAAGGAGTTTAAGTCTGAAGCCACCAGATACAAGGCATAATATAGCTGTTAATTATTGTGTTTTAGATATGGAAGAGCAAGTCTGACACCTCGCTGGGGTTAGAAGAGATAACAAATCAGAAATATTTGAGCAAACTTTTACATACCTGTCATTAAAGAGGCTGGAGAAGGCAGACTTACTGTCTGTCTGCTGTATATCCTTTTTGCAGTGTTTTGTTTGAGTACTTATTGTAGCTTTAATACTTGCAGATGCCTCAACTTCGAGGCACATCTGCACCTCCTCGGCACTGAGCCCTTTAAGGCTGGCCTGGCACTGTCTGATGCTGGTGACAGACTTGATACTTCCTCCCAGTTTCACCTGGAATCAAATATTCCAACACAATCTGCATGTGTTATTTTGGATAACTCAGAAATGACTGATTGTGTTTCAGGTGCACTGTTGTTATTCTGGTTCACCTTGGTGATGTAGTGGGTCCCAAAGTCATCAATGAGTTTGTAAAACTGTTGTTTGGTTTCTGCGCTGTAGGTTTTGGGAAGTTTTTTCACTGCTTTGCGAAATTCTCTGTGCAGCTTTGGAGCACTGGACACTCTGTAGCTGATTTCAGAACAAAAATTAAACATCAGAATTGCATTTCTGCATTTTTATCTTGATAACAAAGGGACAGTGCATCAGAGTATTCGTATTCTTACCTGTAGTACTCGCAGGACATGCTGTGGCTTGCGAAGCTGTACTTGTCATTCTTGGTTTTTTCCATGGAGTAACTCGAGAGGTGAGAATTGGTACCAGCCAGCATCAGTGACGCACCTTTACTCCCCACTTGAAGATCTAGATTCGCCTTCCAGTTGTTTTCAACAGAGGAGACACTGGAACCGACAAGAGACTCGCTGGATTTGTGAAGTTTGGTGGAAACTTTGGCGCTGCAGGACTGCTTTGCCCTCCAGTCCACCACTGTCAGGGGTAGCTTTTGCTTTTTATTCTCCAGGAAAGGGTTGGTACACAGGATGCATGTTTTATCTTTACGTTTCCACTGATTCATGTCGAGCACAAAGGCTCCTTTACGTTCCATTTTGGTGATATCAAAGCCCTCCCCGGCCAAATTGGCTCCTGGAGCAAATTCTGCATCGGCGCACTGTTTTGGTGTCCCGTCTGTGCACAACTGATACGTAAAGTGAGGGAGGGACAGCAGGAGGCCAGCACAGATCCAGATGTTTACAAGAAACATGTTGCTACTGAGCTGGAAATATTTATTTAATGAGCTTGTGTCATTGAAAGCTGAAAAAGAAAAAAAAATTAAGGTGAAAAAACAGAGAAGTGAAATGGTTCTAAACAATGGTAGTAAACTATAAGATCTCAAGGCCACTCAGCTGTTTCTAACATCTTAAAACATCATACTTGTTTCAGAAGTCCATCATGGTTTTCAGCTTTGAAATTAAACACTTGAATATTTACTTCTTTTTATTTTGAATACATTCTGCTATCTTATTTAGCATAATATTACATTTTAATTAACTTCATTAATAGCCTACACAAGATGATGTCTTCTCAAAACAGTTAACTTTATGACTCAAACAGTCAGCTCTTCAGTTGAGGCTACTCACCTTGTCTCGTGTTTTTGCTGCACGCCAGCGTCAGACTGAGAGCCTCAGCGCCAGAATGTCGCCTTATAAAGACAAAGAAAAAAGACTGAACATAACTGATGGTGTTACTTTGTGAGAAAAAAACAAACAAATACAAGTAGGGGGGTTTAGGCTGGTTTAACAGTCACCACAGAATGAACCTGTTATTTTTCTCATGTGGTTGTGGACAGTGATCAAAGGTGAGAAGAAAACATTGTATTTGTTGCAACTGTTTTAACAGTTAACAGCTTTATCAAACTAACATCAGCTCCTCAGAACTCCAAGTTCATCCTTTCCTTTAATGCAGCAAAGTATGTCCAAGACCGCCTTAAAACACAAAACAAGAAAGATAGGAATAATACAAAAGTAAAAAATATAGGACATATAAAACAGGATGGTTATTGCTGAAACGCAAATGGAGACAGATGGGTTTGGGGCTGTGATATGAACAGAGTTAAAGAGTCTAGCTGATGAAGGTGTAGTTATAATGAGTTCCAATGACGAGGTGCAGCATAGCTTAAGGCTTGGCACTGAGAGTGTTAAGTTTGAAGTGAGGCATCTGGAGAGCCCATGAAGCTGAGCAAAAGGCACAGGAAGGGGTGTAAGGGTGAAGGAGGTTTAAAAGACATGGGGGTGCCAAGTCAGTGATAGGTTTCAAGTCACACTGGGCAACAGTCTTTGTTCCACGTTGAGTGGAAGCTGGATGAGAATGGGAGTAATATGGTCAGTCGACTTGGTTTGAGTGATGACACTTGCTACAGAGTTCTTTCTATTTGGAGCAAACTGTGGAGTTATTTCGGGAGGCCAGAGCGAATGGCATTCCAGTATTCCAAAGAACAGGTGATCAGAGCATGAACTAGAAAGGAAAAGGATGAAGTCTCTAAAAGTTACAAAGATGGAGAGATCTCACTGACAGAGAGTATTCTCCAAAATGACTCAAAGACTTCTGACACTATGTGAATTTGGAACCTGACAACCATCTATAGAACACTATAGAGCTATACAACTTCACTTTTATTGCCAGTGGAATTTTAGCTGATTGACTGTGACCCAACTGGTGATGGCCTGTAGGAAGGAGGTGAGGACAGGAGGGGGAAGTTCTGGTTTTTGTAGAATAGTACATTTGTGTGTCATCTGCATAAAAATGTATACCAAAATGATGGAAGACATCATTTTGGTATACATTTTTCTGTCAGTTTTCTGTCAGACAGGTAGGATGTAAACCACTTAAGTGCTGTGTTCTTATTTTCAGATGTTCTAACAAAAGAGCTTCAGTGCTGCTTGTCAAAACCAGCACTGAAGTCAAGAATGATGAAGATGGTGAGAAAGCCAGCATTGAATGGGAGCTGGAGGTCACTGGGATTTTAGCAGGAGCTGGTTCAGTACTGTGTCTAGAATGGAAACCAGACTGAAATGGCTCATAAAGGTTTACTACTGATGCTACTGTATGTTCCAGAACGTTAAAGATAAATGGGAGGTTGGAAATGGGCCTATAGTTGTTGAGGTTAGTGAAGTCCAGACCTGTTGTTTTGTTGTTGTTGTTGTTGTTTGCTTGTTTTTTTTAAATTTGCAGTTATGATCGGTTACAGTATAGGAAGTATTTCTTACTAGTGGGCTCTCACAAATATAAAAAATCATTTTTTAATCTGTACTCAGTTTAAGAATATATTATTTTTTTAAATCTACTGAAGGTAGTTTAATGAAGCAGAAAAGAGCCAAAAGTTTAAATATTTTGGTTTCAAATTATAATCAAATCTTTAACATCAGATTTGTACCATAAAAACCATCTTTACTTCTAGCTTTGCTTTTAAAACAAAGTCAGCTGAATTAAGGAGCATGAAAAGCGTCTCTGCAGGGCAACAGTAACCCCAGATTTTCAGGCTCACTAATTAGGGCATTAGCCTAAATGCATACTCTAAAGTCGAGACTACTCACCTTCTCTTGTGTGCTCTTGCTTCACACCTGCATCAGACTGTGAGCGTCAGTACCACTATACTGTGTTTTAAAGACAAACAAGAAAGATTGAAGATAACTGATGGGGTCGTGTTATGGAAAAAAACGTAGGGGGCTGGTTTAACAGTTTGTGACCACAAAATAAACCTGCTATTTGTCTCGTATGCTTGTGAACACTGGCCACAGGTGTGAAGAAATGATGCTTCATTTCTTGCAACCGGTTTCCCATGTACAAAATCTTTATCAAACTAATATCTGCTTGATGTTAACTGTGAATACATTGGACACAAGGTAATAGAAAACAGAATAAAATCAGTGTAAAGGTCAAGTGTTAAACAGATGTTCAGACAGAAGCAGAACTGGGTGAAACATAAAAAATTATAATTAATAAGTCATATTGTTTCTCTCAATTCTGCATTTCTTCAGAAAAGAGTCATTGTGAAACCTGGACCACATCATTAGCATTGCATGTGGCCTGCACAGAGGTGGGGTTGTAATTGCGACATACCACAAGGTGGTCGCAGTAAAGTGGGTTGAGAGGTAAGGGGTGGTGTAAATTGTTCAGATCTTCCACGGTTCTCGTTCGTGAGGGCTTTACAGGACGTCACCTACTCCCTTCGAGTGCTCCTCAGAACTCAAAGTATATCCTTTCATTTTGTGCAGTAATAATAGCAAAGTTGGCCCAATGATGACAGTAGGCTGGAGGCTATCCCAGCTGTCAAAAGGTAGGATACGGCCTGGAGAGGTTGTCAGTTTGTTGCAGACAGAAAACTATTCACACCTTTGGTGGCTGACGCTCAGGGGGTAGAGGAGGTCAACAGCAGGCCTAACCATGCTAATCAGAAGGCTGGTCCCTGGCTGCTCCAGTCTGCATGTGAAATATCCTTGGGCAAGACATTAACCCTAGATTACCGCCCGATAAATCCATCGGAGTATGAATGCGTGTTATTGTTAGATCGAAAGCACTTAAGCGTATAGGAAAAAAGTGCTTGTATGAATGGGTGAATGAGGCACACAGTTCTTGAGAAAGTAAAGTTATCTTTCCTAGTGACACACATTAATACCTATTTTCATTTTTTTCACAAAGTTTGTTCTACATTCCAAAATACAAGGTTGTATAACCTATTGATGATAATTATCTACATTATTTTATATTATTCTAGAATTATGTATCAGCAAACTGAGCATCATAATGGGGCAAAAAGGTGATTGAAGTGACAGTGGAGATGGCATGGTTGTTGGTGCTTAAATACCCTTGATATCCTTGGTGATGCCAAAAGTCAAAAGAGAGCTTTCAACAGATAGAAAGGCGAAAGTAACTTAAACACTGACTTGTTGCAACTAAGGTATGCTGAAGATAATCTCTGATCTTTGAGGATCATCTGCCAGTTAAGAACAGGACACTGAGGCTACAATTCATATAGGCTAACCTCCTGCTGGTGGTGTAATATCAGGATATTTTCTTGGCACACTCCAGGCACTCATCTCAAACAGGTTTCTTGAACATGACAATGAGTTAATTGAACTGAAATGACATCCACAGTCAGCATATTTCAAACCAAAATAAGACCTTTGGAATGTGGTGGAATGGGAAATATGCATCATTAATCTGCCTTTGACAAATTTGCAAAAATTGTGCTATAGTATTTCATCAGTATAGACCAAATCTCTAAGAAATGTGTCCCATACCTTGTTGAATCTTTGTTATCAACACAGTTCTGAAGGAAAAAGGGGTCCAACCCCAAACAAGCAAAGTGCAAATTTTCCACTACATTTTCCATATGTATGTATGAAATATATATATATATATATATATGTACATATGTATTTATACATAATAGGACATGTGAACCATATGTAAGTATGTAACCGAAGTTCATTTTGAAAGAGACGGCACCACTCTGAGTCACGGTGCTTACCACAAAAGTTATTTATGAATATGTACGCATCTTTAACCTTGGTGAAAGATGCTACACAGGGTTAGGTCACCTCATCAGGCGTTAAAGCCAGTTGCAAGTGGGTTGAAAGCCACCTAGAGTGAAGCAATGGCATCATTCCCAGCCTTCATGCTTCATTAGGCCCATTTAACTTTTTCTGCTTGCTTTAGTCATTACAAACTGTTTCAATTAACATCAAGACTAAAATAAAAAATTGTTGCTACCTTACTGTCAAGTGCTGTGTGAAGTGGGCAGGATTGGAGGACCCAAATGAAGCCTGATGGAGACAAACTGAGCTCAAAAAGCAGTTTTATTGCTGTACTACAGAAATACAAAACTAAACTAGAAGGTATTGGAAACTAGACAACCAGGCAGAACACACAGCTGAGAGTAAGGGAGATTGGGAGGCAGGACATACACTAAATACAAGAGGGAATAAGGACAAAGAGGGGGAACACGGCTGGCAACAATCTATCAGATGACACAGGGGGGCTGCTAAACTGAACATGATGCACACCAGACAGGAGACTATCAAAGTAAAACAAGAATCACGCACACTGAGATGCAGACTGACAGAACCGGAGAGGACGAGGGAGCAAGTGACAGAGAGACACACACACAGATACACAAGTGGGAAATTAGAGAACCAGGCAAACATGAAGACAAGACTGACTTAACGGGGGCAAAGCTGAGGGAAGGACACGGAGACAAGACAAAGACATCAACGGGACCAAATACCTACAAAGACAACCTAAACTAAGAATAGTGAATAAATTCAAGAGAGAAAGCAAACTAAACTAAAAAATATAAGATACGCAGAGAATATAATGAATAAACAAGACTCAAAACTGTATTAACTGAAAACACTGGGTCAACGACCCAGGTATCCTAACACTTAACTACTTAGCAAAGCCAGTTTTTTTCACCACATCACACTATTATTACATCATACTTGGGACTCTCAGTAGTAATACTCTGATTTTTCCATGAACTTGATTTGTCCACAAACACACCCATCTCTGACAGAATGGCCTCTGGAATAGGACGGGCATGACGGGACACATAGAACTTCTTCAGACTTGAATTCATAGGTGAAGGTTTATAGTCCGTGCACGACTTTCCGCTCAGACTTGGAGCGCACTGCACATCTAGTTTGTAGAACAGTTGGCCGTGGTTCATATTACAGAGATCCTCTTTAACTCCAGCAGTCAGAAGTGGCTCACATGCTCCTAATAGGTCATCATCCCACTTGTTGTCCTCATCCCAAACTTCAAATCTCAGTTTAGCTGATGAAATATCCTCTGAGCCCAGGTCGACGACCATGCCCCAGTGTGGGTTGTTGTTGTTATAAATGACAGGAGAACGCCGGACTTCTAATTTGTTGAAAATCACCTTCACATATCCATCTGTAGCGGTAGTGTGGTCCCCCCACAGACCAGAGGCCCGCTGTACTGTTATGATGACCCGCGCCATTCCCTTACGAGCTGGGCAGCAATCTCGGTTCACGGCAGGGTCATTGTGGCACTGGCAGACACAGGGATCCCTCGAGTCGGTCCTAATCCCAGCCTTACAGTGATCAGTGCAGTTTCTCCACAGGCCTTTCTCCAGGATGTAATGGCTAATGGCAGAGCGCAGGTTTTTTCTGACATCACTTGTGGTAGGTAGTAACTCATGCAGAGACTCCAGGGAATATGACACGATTTCTGGGCTTTGTGGTAATGTGCTCAGCCATTCCTTGTAGGCTTCTGGATTTTTGTCAGCAGAGAAGAGAAGGTCTGGCTCTGTGGTATGACCACCTTTTATTTCTGTGAACCTGTGGAGGACAGAGTTGCTTGAACAGCTGCGACAGAAAGAAATCATAACAACACTGAAGGAGTCCGTCTTCAAGGAGTTTAAGTCTGAAGCCACCAGATACAAGGCATAATATAGCTGTTAATTATTGTGTTCTAGATATGGAAGAGCAAGTCTGACACCTCGCTGGGGTTAGAAGAGATAACAAATCAGAAATATTTGAGCAAACTTTTACATACCTGTCATTGAAGAGGCTGGAGAAGGCAGACTTACTGTCTGTCTGCTGTATATCCTTTTTGCAGTGTTTTGTTTCAGTATTTATTGTAGCAGTAATACTTGCAGACGCCTCAACTTCGAGGCACATCTGCACCTCCTCGGCACTGAGCCCTTGAAGGCTGGCCTGGCACTGTCTGATGCTGGTGACAGACTTGATACTTCCTCCCAGTTTTACCTGGAATCAAATATTCCAACACAATCTTCATATGTTATTTTGGATAACTCAGAAATGACTGACAAAATTGTGTTGTGTTTCAGTTGCTGTTATTCTGGTTCACCTTGGTGATGTAGTGGGTCCCAAAGTCATCAATGAGTTTGTAAAACTGTTGTTTGGTTTCTGCGCTGTAGGTTTTGGGAAGTTTTTCCACTGCTTTGTTAAATTCTCTGTGCAGCTTTGGAGCACTGGACACTCTGTAGCTGATTTCAGAACAAAAATTAAACATCAGAATTGCATTTCAGCATTTTTATCTTGATAACAAAGGGACAGTGCATCAGAGTACTCGTATTCTTACCTGTAATACTCGCAGGACATGCTGTGGCTTGCGAAGCTGTACTTGTCATTCTTGGTTTTTTCCATGGAGTAACTCGAGAGGTGAGAATTAGTACCAGCCAGCATCAGTGACGCACCTTTATTCCCCACTTGAAGATCTAGATTCGCCTTCCAGTTGTTTTCAACAGAGGAGACACTGGAACTGACAAGAGACTCGCTGGATTTGTGAAGTTTGGTGGAAACTTTGGCGCTGCAGGACTGCTTTGCCCTCCAGTCCACCACTGTCAGGGGTAGCTTTTGCTTTTTGTTCTCCAGGAAAGGGTTGGTACACAGGATGCATGTTTTATCTTTACGTTTCCACTGATTCATGTCGAGCACAAAGGCTCCTTTACGTTCCATTTTGGTGATATCAAAGCCCTCCCCGGCCAAATTGGCTCCTGGAGCAAATTCTGCATCTATGCACTCTTTTGGTGTCCCTTCTGTGCACGACTGATATGTGCAGTGAGGGAGGGACAGCAGGAGGCCAGCACAGATCCAGATGTTTACAAGAAACATGTTGCTACTGAGCTGGAAATATTTATTTAAAGCCTGTGTCATTGAAAGCTGAAAAAGAAAAAAAACATTTAAGGTGAAAAACAGAGAAGTGAAGCAGTTCTGTAGTAGTACGTTCTGTTATTTCTAACTTCTTAAAACAACCTACTTGTGCTTAAAGTCAATGATGGTTTCCATCTTTGAAATTAAATGCTTAAATATTCATTCTTTTTATTTTTAATCTAATTGAAAATTTCAACTTCTGGGCGTCTGTATTCATAGCCCCTACAAGGTGATCATGAGTCCGAAGATGAAGCGCAGTACAGCTAATGTTCCGAGATCCGATGGTACTATGTTTCAAGTGAGGACTCATTAGAGCAGCTGAAGCTCAGCAAAAAGCATAAAGTGATGTATGGGAGAAGGAGATCCAGATGATATGGGGATGCCCATTTATTGAGAACTTTGAAGGTGAGTAGCGAAATCTTGCATTGAGCAGCAGTCTTGGTTCTACATTAAAGAATGGTAGCCAGTTAAGCTGGATGAGAATCAGTGCAATATAATCAGTAGATTTGGTTCGTTTTGTATAAGTAATACATTTTTTAACCTGAATATAGATTAAAAAAAGATTCATACAAATATAATCTTAAAAAAAAAATCTGTACTCAGGTTATGAATATATTATTTCAGAATCTACTGAAGGTATTTTAATGAAGTAGAAAAGAACCAGAAGTTAAAATATTTTGGTTTCACATTATAATCAGATTTAAAACATCAGGTTTGTACCATAAAAAAACATCGTTACTTCTTTTTTAAAACAAAGTTGGATAAATTTAAAGAGGATGAAAAGTGTCTCTGCAGAGCTTCAGTAACCCCAGATTTTAAGGCTCACTAATTTGGTCAGTAGCCTAAATGCATACTCTAAAGTCGAGACTACTCACCTTCTCTTGTGTGCTCTTGCTTCACAAGTGCATCAGACTGTGAGCGTCAGTATTAGTATACCGTTTTAAAGACAAACAAGAAAGATTGAAGATAACTGATGGGGTCATGCTGTTGGAAAAAAACCCGTAGGGGGCTGGTTTAACAGTTTATTACCACAAAATAAACCTGCTATTTGTCTTGTGTGTTTGTGGACACTGGCCACAGGTGAGAGGAAATGATGCTTCATTTCTTGCAACTGGTTTCCCATGTACAAAATCTTTATCAAACTAATATCTGCTTGATGTTAACTGTGAATACATTGGACACAAGGTAATAGAAAACAAAATAAAATCAGTGTAAAGGTCAAGTGTTAAACAGATGTTCAGACAGAAGCAGAACTGAGTGAAACAAAGAATTTATAAAAAAAAAAAAATAGTCACGTTGTTCCTTCCATTGTGCATTTCTTCAGAAATGAGTCATAGTGAAACCTGGACCACATGATTAGCATCGGATGTGGCCTGCACAGAGGTGGGATTGTAGTTGCTACATGTCACAGGATGAGAGGTAAGGGGTGGTGTAAATTGTTCAGATCTCCCACAGTTCTCATTAAGGAGAAGTTTACAGGGCGTCACCTACTCCCTTCGAGTACTCCTCAGAACTCAAAGTTCATCCTTTACTTTTGAGCAGTAATAATAGCATAGTTAGCCCGATGATGACAGATCAGCCCTCATATTAAAGTTATCTGACTACTCGGGAGTGCAACACTTGAAACAGTTTACAAGACACTGTATGCAAGTACACCTGCTGATCTGTGAAACCACTTTTACATTCCTTTAGTGATTTATACTATTTAGCTGTGATTTGTTTGTTTTTTTAATTCCATATTATAGGCTCATGCCTATCCCAACTGTCATGTGGCAAAGGCCAGGGTACAGCCCGGAGAGGTTACCAGTTTGTTGCATTGCTAAAAAAAACAGAGGGGAAACCATTTACACTCTTATGTAAATTGCGTGGCTGTAGCTGAGGGGATAGAGCAGGTCATTTGGCAGCTCCAGTCTTCATGCCAAATATCCTTGGGCAAGATACTAACCTCAAGTTACTCCTGGATGCATGCATTAAAGCATGAACTTGTGTGACTGTTAGACAGAAAGCACTTAAGCATATAGAATCAGTGGGTTTACCTATTTTTACGCCTCCTCGAGGGCAGGAGGGGGTAACACAACAACTCCAGAAACTCAGTACAAGTGTTATATGCTGAGACAAGTTTAATGGCAGCTTTCACACAAAAGACAATGACCCAAAAAATGTGGGGGAGAAAGGGACAGTTAGGTTGTGCCAAAAAAACCCACCAAAATAGATAAAACCACCCCTAACCCAAGAAAAACAAGGAGGAAAAAAAAAGTCCTAATCCTCAACTCAAAACAAGCTCAAAAATGACATGGGTGGCACCAACCTACTTACCTAATGTTTCTAACAGAAAGGATTCTACGTGAGTAAGTGTATGGGGGTCCCCAGACTTCCCTACTCCTCTTTACTCCCACCACAACCTTCAAACAAAAGAAATACACCAGAGGAGCTTTACACATGTGCCAAACAAGTCCAAGCAAGGAAGAGAGAGACACTTCAGCCACAGGTGAGTTTCCTTATCAGGACTCCAGGTTTGTCCAATCAAAGCCTCCTTCCTCTAATTAGCTGGAGAGCCCCATATTGACAACAGCCTGCAGTCTGTGTAGCTGGGGAAATGGCAAGCAAAGGGAGAGGGAAAGAAAACATGCAGCCTGCAGACACGTAACACTATCAATCAGAAATCATTCATCAAAGACAATAATATTTCACACATCTATAACTATTTACATTGTTTGCACAAAGTTTGTTTTGGATTTCTTTAAAATACAGGGATATGTAACCTATTGATGATGATCAACATATTATAGAATTATTTATATTATTATACTAAGGGCCTGGAATTTTGTGGAACATCGCTGTTTGTTTTTTGAAAACTAATTTTCCACACCCCTGCAACAATATTTGATCAAAGGTCTTATTGTAATATTATTAGTGAAGGATAACAGGTTTCTTCTATGTATTTAACACATTTGTTACTAGTGGCATACAATAACAAATTGTCATTTTTAATCTATACTCAGGCTACAAATTTTCCATATGTGTGTATGAAAAAAAATATTTACATATTTATACATTATGGGATATGTGGCACGATCTGATATCGTCGTGTTGGTGTTGTTCCCAGATCATCATACTAAATGTTGTTCCAGGATCAACATTGCAAGTGACCAATGAGAATGTTGTGACGTCATACTTTTGCGATTTCGGGAAAAACCGCCGTAAAACAAAAAAATGTAGTTAAGCTGCGAGAAACCGCCTCTGTCCGCCGATCAACGGACCCTGACCCTAATCCTAACCCTAACCCTTTAATAAACAGTAAGCAGAATTGATATTGTCCTTGTAACATTGGAATTTCATAAATGCACGAATGGCTTGGCACACAAAAGAATAACGTCACAACAATGTGATTGGTCACTTGCAACGTTGAACCTGGAACAACATTTTCATGATGATCTGGGAACAACACCAACACGACGATATCAGATCATCCGGGATATGTGAGCCATATATAAGTATGTAACAGCAGTTGACTTTGAATGAGACGGCACCACTGTGAGTCATGGTGCTTACCACAACTCTATTTATGAATATGTACACACCCATAGCCTTGGTGCAAGATGCTACCCAGGCTTAGCTTGCCTAGCCAGGCGTTAAAGCCAGATGCAAGTGGGTTAAAAGCCACCCAGAGTGAAATAATGACATCATTCTGAGCCATCAGAACTGCATGTGGCTCATGGTGCAGGAGTTATGTCACCGAATAAACTGCTGCATGCCACACTGATGCGCAAATCTTTGAGAGGGAAGCGCCTCATCATAAAGCTCAAGAGGTAGTAGGACCTTGTGCAGAGTGCCTACATTGCTGCATTAGGCCCATGGGCTTTTTTGACACGTAAATTTAACTTCTTCTACTTTCAGCTGCTACCTTTCGGAGTCATTACAAGAGATTTCAACTAACATCAAGACTAAAATAAAACTTTGTTGATAACTTGTCGTTTTAGCAAAGCCTTTTTTTTTCTTTTTATTTCACATCACACTAATATTACATCATACTTGGGACTCTCGGCAGCAACACTCTGGTTTTTCCATGAACTTGATTTGTTCACAAACACACCCATCTCTGACAGGATGGCCTCTGGAATAGGACGGGCATGACGGGACACATAGAACTTCTTCAGACTTGAATTCATAGGTGAAGGTTTATAGTCCGTGCACGACTTTCCGCTCAGACTTGGAGCGCACTGCACATCCAGTTTGTAGAACAGTTGGCCGTGGTTCATATTACAGAGATCCGCTTTAACTCCAGCAGTCAGAAGTGGCTCACATGCTCCTAATAGGTCATCATCCCACTTGTTGTCCTCATCCCAAACTTCAAATCTCAGTTTAGCTGATGAAATATCCTCTGAGCCCAGGTCGGCGACCATGCCCCAGTGTGGGTTGTTGTTGTTATAAATGACAGGAGAACGCCGGACTTCTAATTTGTTGAAAATCACCTTCACGTATCCATCTGTACCGGTGGTGTGGTCCCCCCACAGACCAGAGGCCCGCTGTACTGTTATGATGACCCGCGCCATTCCCTTACGAGCTGGGCAGCAATCTTGGTTCACGGCAGGGTCATTGTGGCACTGGCAGACACAGGGATCCCTCGAGTCGGTCCTAATCCCAGCCTTACAGTGATCAGTGCAGTTTCTCCACAGGCCTTTCTCCAGGATGTAATGGCTAATGGCAGAGCGCAGGTCTTTTCTGACTTTGGTTGTGGTGGGTAGTAACTCATGCAGAGACTCCAGGGAATATGAGACGATGTCTGGATTTTGTGGTAATGTGCTCAGCCATTCCTTGTAGGCTTCTGGATTTTTGTCAGCAGAGAAGAGAAGGTCTGGCTCTGTGGTATGACCACCTTTTATTTCTGTGAACCTGTGGAGGACAGAGTTGCTTGAACAGCTGCGACAGAAAGAAATCATAACAACACTGGAGGAGTCAGTCTTTAAGGAGTTTAAGTCTGAAGCCACCAGATACAAGGTATAATATAGCTGTTAATTATTGTGTTTTAGATATGGAAGAGCAAGTCTGACACCTCGCTGGGTTTAGAATAGCTAATGAATCAGAAATACTTAAGGAAACTTTTACATACCTGTCATTAAAGAGGCTGGAGAAGGCAGACTTACTGTCTGTCTGCTGTGTATCCTTTTTGCAGTGTTTTGTTTCAGTACTCATTTTTTTAGCTTTAATACTTGCAGACGCCTCAACTTCGAGGCACATCTGCACCTCCTCGGCACTGAGCCCTTTAAGGCTGGCCTGGCACTGTCTGATGCTGGTGACAGACTCGATACTTCCTCCCAGTTTCACCTGGAATCAAATATTCCAACACAATATGCATTTTGTTATTATGTTATTTTGGATAACTCACAGAAAAAATTTCTGGCACAACTTCACCTACTTCCAAGGTGCATGGAGAGGATGAAAGAATTCACAATGTAGCTTGTGGCCTTCATCAGGGTCGACCCTGATGAAGGCCACAAGCCGAAACGCGTTGGTCAATTATTAAAGTTGTTCATCTTCCCTTAAGTGTTGCTGGAGTTCCTACATTTTGGATAACTCAGAAATGACTGATAAAATTGTGTTGTGTTTCAGGTGCACTGTTGTTATTCTGGTTCACCTTGGTGATGTAGTGGGTCCCAAAGTCATCAATGAGTTTGTAAAACCGTTGTTTGGTTTCTGCGCTGTAGGTTTTGGGAAGTTTTTTCACTGCTTTGCGAAATTCTCTGTGCAGCTTTGGAGCACTGGACACTCTGTAGCTGATTTCAGAACAAAAATTAAACATCAGAATTGCATTTTTGCGTTTTTATCTTGATAACAAAGGGACAGTGCATCAGAGTACTCGTATTCTTACCTGTAGTACTCGCAGGACATGCTGTGGCTTGCGAAGCTGTACTTGTCATTCTTGGTTTTTTCCATGGAGTAACTCGAGAGGTGAGAATTAGTACCAGCCAGCATCAGTGACGCACTTTTACTCCCCGCTTGTAGATCTAGATTCACCTTCCAGTTGTTTTCAACAGAAGAGAAGCTAGAACCGAGAAGCGACTCGCTGGATTTGTGAAGTTTGGTGGAAACTTTGGCGCTGCAGGACTGCTTTGCCCTCCAGTCCACCACTGTCAGGGGTAGCTTTTGCTTTTTATTCTCCAGGAAAGGGTTGGTACACAGGATGCATGTTTTATCTTTACGTTTCCACTGATTCATGTCGAGCACAAAGGCTCCTTTACGTTCCATTTTGGTGATATCAAAGCCCTCCCCGGCCAAATTGGCTCCCGGAGCAAATTCTGCATCGGTGCACTGTTTTGGTGTCCCGTCTGTGCACAACTGATACGTAAAGTGAGGCAGGGACAGCAGGAGGCCAGCACAGATCCAGATATTCACCTGAAACATGTTGCTACTGAGCTGGAAATATTTATTTAATGAGCCTGTGTCACTGAAAGCTGAAAAGGAAACATTTTCAGGTCAATAAACAGACATGTGAAGCAGTTCTGTAGTATATAGTAAGTTCTGAAAAACCACATATCATTTGTGGTTAAACTCAATCACGGTTTTGATTTGTCTAAACCTGAAAGATTTCTATTTATTTCAACATTTTTGCCATCTTATTTAGTAAAATAAGCCCCAGAATTTGATTTATTTCCTTAGCACTTTGATAACATCTTAACAAAAGCCCAAAAAACGGATCAAGGAACTCTACAGTTAAGACTACTCACTTTCTGTTGTGTGTTCTCGCTGCACATACGCATCAGACTGCGAGCAGCAGTGTCACAATATAATCTTTTATATGCAAAGAACAAAGGATGAACACAGTGGGGTAGCGGAGGTGTGAAAAGCAAGTATGCAGGCGGTCTCAACGACACTAAGCGAACCTGTTATTTTTCTCATGTGATCATGGAAAGTATTTTAGCATGTCTTTGTCTTCCTTTGTTTATCAAGCTAAGATCAGCTTGACAGTAACTGAGAACAAACTGGACATGAGGTTACAAAAAACCTACAATAACACGGTCAATCAAAAGTGTGATCGGGTAAAAGATAAATTCTTTTTTTAAAAAGTCATGCTCCTCCTTTCTCATTTTCTTTTTTTCAGAAATTAGTCATTGTGAAACCTGCACCACATCATTTGCGACATATAGGCTGTCCAGACCAAAGAATGACTGAGTAAGAGGAAAAGGACGGTGTGAATCGTCCAGATCTTCTACACGCTTCTTTCATGAAGCGTTTACAGGATGTCACCTGCCGCCTTTGAGTGCTTCTCAGGAACTTCGAATGCATGCGTATCTGTGAACTGTAGGAGGACCCCAGAGTACCCGTATAGATGGGGAAAACATTAAAACTCTTCAGAGAAAGTCCCCCATCTAAGTCAGGGGATTTGAACCCAGAATCTTTATGTGATGGTGTGAACCACAACATCACCATGCCTCACATATACTTCACTGCTAAAGTAATAAAAATTTCACACTATAGACCAGAAACTTTTGACTGAGGATCCAGATTTAATCTGTACTTTTGTGTCAAAGAGGAGAGGCTGCTTGCATTCTAACCCTTTGAGGTGTAACTCTCAGCAATTTGAATATGTAATTAATTCTTTTATTAGTTTTGGCAATCAGGTAATAAAAAACCCCCAAAACCAAAACGTTCTTACTGTCACCCATCAATAACTATTTAGATTTTTTTCAGAAAGTGTGTTCTGGACTTCCCCAAAATACAGGGTTAGGGTTATAACCTCTGTAGGAGTTCCATGATTTAGACCTCAGAGTGTTAAAGAAACCTTGAAGTCAAACAGATTAAGCCTAGGAGCCCTTTAGTTCAATGACCAGTTTTATATGTCTTGATGCATGCTCAATAATCAAGGTAAGGACATCCCAAAAAGCTGATTCTGTTCATCTGCACGTAGCGTTTTCGGTTGAAGAAATGTTTTGTCGCCCATCCAAGTGACTTCTTCAGTCTCATTACTGAAGAAGTGACTGAAGAAGCCACTTGGATGATTGATGAAACATTTCTCCTGCTGAAAACGCTACATCCAGATGAACAGAATCTACTTTTTGGGACCAGTCATACAGAATTCTTGGTAGTACTTTCTATTACAGCTCAAAAAAAAAACAAAAAAAACAAAACAAAACAAAAAAAGAGCACTTAGTAAGCGCAACTCCCCCCGAAGGGTTAGGGCTATACTAAAGCTTTCTATACTAAAACTATCATGTTTTCATCACACCATGCTGACGTAAGCCTGTTTTTATTACAATCAAATGATGTTAGCCTCTTACGGCCTCGTTGTGATGTCGTAGAGTGTTGTAACAAAAAAATAAAACATGTTGTGCAGATTTCTGTGTGCCTTTTTATATGATATATTACTCAATGTGGTTTAAAGAGAAAATTAAGGTGAACTTTGACCTTGGGCAGTGGACAGTGATTGTAAAGATCAAATGTTTGGGCAACCTAGGTACTCATGTCATCCACGGCCTAGTATGTTCACTGTCTGAAGATGACCCATAAAGAAATTGTGGGTAATATAAAGTTCTTACTGATTTTCACATTCGGCGTGATCTAGACCTGATTTTCACCTAAATTAAATCAGCTGGAGCTCTTAATCGGTAATTACCATCACACAAAATTTGAAAATCACATACTGAAAACTTTGAAAAATGAAAAAAAGGAACAAAAAGAAATTTTCCACAGTGGTGACCGGTGAGCGGCAGGATTTGGCTGTATGCAGATGACTTTGCAAACTAGGCAGCTACAGTACAGCCTGTGTTTTGTAAAGTGCAGTCAAGCAGAATCAAACTGGACAGAAAAGGACCGGAAGCTTTAACTTTAAATCTAAAATAAGATTTTTAACATAAGGAATTATTTTCTAAAAGCTGTGTTAGTTCTTTGTTTTTAAGACAAAGCGGACTGGATTACATAACATGAAAAGCGAGTACCATGACCTACAATAACCCTGGAGTTTTAGGTTGACTGATATGGATCGCTGGGTTAAACACAGATTTTACTGGGTATATGCACCTATGATGACTCCTGCAATTTTGTCATTTATGATTTTAATACATATTGGTTTAAGTTTGAAGAAGTTATATTTGGCAAAAATCATAAAATATGATGCAAACGATCAAAAAAGTACACTGAAGTTTTATTATTCTTGCTCAGGAGTACTAGGTGAAAGATGGAGCAATATGGCAGGTATTGCTCGAGGAAGCAAAAGTAAATATTTGTAATATCATCATAATCTTAAGTAATTACAGGAACAAGACCTTTCCAAACATAACTGAACAATGAATATCCTGGGAACACCCATGAAGCAGTAAAATATGTTCAATATACACTCAGGAGGAACACCTGTTCAACTACTTGTTAATGCAAATATCTAATTAGCCAGTCACATGGAAGCAACTCATTGTATGTAGGCATGTAGGTATGGTTGAGACGACCTGGTGAAGTTCAAACTGAGAGCAAGAATTGAGAAGAAAGGTGATTTAAGCGCCTTTGGATGTGGCGTGGTTGTTGGTGCCAGGTGTAGTGGTGTGAGTATTTCAGTAACTGCAGATCTGGTGGGATTTTCCTGCACAACCATCTCTAGGGTTTGTAGAGAATGACTCATAAAAGAAAAAAAAACACCTAGTGAGTGGCAGTTCTCCACGAGAAAAAAACAAAAACATTGGTGATGCCAGAGGTCAGAAAATAATAGCCAGACTGCTTCAAGCTGATAGGATAAAAAAGGTAACTCAAATAACTACTCATTACAACCATGAGAGGAGCATCTCTGAATGCATAACATTCAGAGTGGACCCTTGAAGCAGATGAGCTATAGCAGGAGATTGCACGTACCCGGTGCGAATCCTGTCAGCTAAAAACAGGAAATTGAGGCTACACCTTGCATGGGCTCACCAACATTGGTCAACACAAGATTGGAAAAAAATGTTGAATAATCTGATGAGTTTCATATTTACTGCAACAATCAGATGGTAGAGTCATAATCTGCTGTAAACAAAATCTTTCCTTGTCTCACCATTTCATGCTGTTGGTGGTGTAGATATGTTGTGGGAGATATTTTCTTGGCAACTGGAACAATCTATCCTAAATGAGTATTGTATCTGACCATGTCCATCCCTTTATTCAATACATCCCTTTATATATAATACACTTTTTCAGCACCTTAGGCAACTGACACCTAGGGCATGAAGGCAAGGTGTAACTACTACTACACTGAACAAAAATATAAACGCAACACTTTTGTTTTTGCTCCCATTTTTCATGAGCTGAACTCAAAGAGCAGCACGGTGGCACGGTGGTTAGCACTGTTGCCGCACAGCAAGAAGGTCCTGAGTTCAATTCCAACATCAGGCCGGGGTCTTTCTGTGTGGAGTTTGCATGTTCTCCCCGTGTTTGCGTGGGTTCTCTCCGGGTACTCCGGCTTCCTCCCACCGTCCAAAGACATGCAACTTGTGGGGATAGGTTAATTGGATAAACCAAATTGCCACTAGGGTGTGAATGTGCGAGCGAATGTGAGTGTGAATGGTTGTCTGTCCCTGTGTGTTGGCCCTGCGACAGACTGGCGACCTGTCCAGGGTGTACCCCGCCTCTCGCCCCATGACAGCTGGGATAGGCTCCAGCGCCCCCCGCGACCCTGAAAAGGAGAAGCGGAAGCGAATGGATGGATGGATGGATGAACTCAAAGATCTGAAACATTGTCTACATACACAAAGGACCCATTATTATCAAATATTGTTCACAAATCTGTCTAAATCTGTGTTAGTGAGCACTTCTCCTTTGTCGAGATAATCCATCCCACCTCGCAGGTGTGGCATGTAAAGGTGCTGATTAGAAAGCATGAATATTGCACAGGTGTGCCTTAGACTGCCCACAATAAAAGGCCACTCTGAAATATGCAGTTTGATCATACAGCACAATGCTACAGATGTCGCAGCGTTTAAGGGAGCGTGCAATTGGCATGCTCACTGCAGGAATGTCTACCAGAGCTGTTGCCTGTGAATTTAATGTTCATTTCTCTACCATAAGCCATCTTCAAAGGCGTTTCAGAGAATTTGGCAGTACATCCAACTGGCCTCACAATCGCAGACCACGTGTAACCACACCAGCCCAGGACCTTCACATTCAGCATCTTCACCTCCAGGATGGTCTGAGACCAGCCACCCATACAGCTGCAGCAAAAATCGGTTTGCATAACCAAAGAATTTCTGCACAAACTGTCAGAAACCGTCACAGGGAAGCTCATCTGCATGCTTCTCGTCCTCATCGGGGTCTGGACCTGACTGCAGTTCATCATCGAAACCGACTTGAGTGGACAAATCAATCACATTCAATGGCGTCTGGCACGTTGGAGAGGCCTTTTATTGTGGGCAGTCTAAGGCTACGTTCACACTGCAGGCGAAAGCGCATCAAATCCGATTTTTTGGACCCTATGTGACCCATATCCGATCATGGTATGACAGTGTGAACGGCACAAATCCGATATTTTCAAATCCGATCTGGGTCACTTTCGTATGTGGTACTGAATCCGATACATATCCGATGTTTTAGAAAGCGACTGCTGTTTGAACGGTCATGTCGCATTAAATCCGTCTTTTACGTCACTGACACAAGACAGACGCCAATTATCAGCGCCGGAGAAGCGCCCGAGAAGACATCGCGAACGCTTCCTGGCCATCCAGTGTAGATGTCAGTGAAACTGTTGGGAAGACAACTTGAACATTTTATTTGTACTGTATAATCTGCAGATTCTGACAGAAATCTGCAACTATCCTTTGAAGCACCGCTCCTCTCAAACAGCAATAAGGATAATTTTTAATGTATTTACATTATTATGTAAATAACAAAATAACTTAAAGCAAAAATTGGGAAACGTTAAGTCCGAAGTCTTTATATTAAGGGCCATCAGTCAAACAATACTGTTTGGTCTGGGTCTAAACAGAGCGCGTTGTGTGTGTGACATCTTCTTTTGCGCATGCGGGCCGCTTTGAGCGTTCACACTAGAGCGCATTTGCTGTCGCATTTTATTTGTAGTGTGAACAAGCAGACAAAAAAATCGGATTTGATCAAAAAATCGGATTTGAGCATTAAGACCTGCAGTGTGAACGTAGCCTTAGGCATACCTGTGCAATATTCATGCTGTCTAATCGGCACCTTTACATGCCACACCTGCGAGGTGGGATGGATAATCTCGGGAAAGGAGAAGTGCTCACTAACACAGATTTAGACAGATTTGTGAACAATATTTGATAGTAATGGGTCCTTTGTGTATGTAGACAATGTTTCAGATCTTTAAGTTCAGCTCATAAAAAATGGGAACAAAAACAAAAGTGTTGCGTTTATATTTTTGCTCAGTGTAAATTACCATCATGGCCCAAGTAAGGAATGATGCTGTTACATGTATGTAAATGTTAGGGAGAAGAATAGTAATACTTGGAATAAAATTTCTCCCACCTTTGTTTACTGTGTGTTTTGTGTGAAATAAACACTCAAATTATGAGATGGACAGAGAGTATGTAACTGTAGCTGTACAAAAAGTATGCACAAAGAACAATTACACTATGAGGTCTGTACAATATCTGAAGATATAAGAAGTATATCTTTGTAGAACAAACAATATAAGAAGTTCAGAATAAGTATTATAATTTTAACACTTTGTGAAGACAGTTGACTCAGTTTCATGTCACTCATGAATTATTAAGTTGTTTACCTGAGTTGTTAGTCCGGGCTGTAGGATGACTCATATTAATGACAATGGGCTTGTAGTTTATTGTCTGCCTTAATGATAAGACTGGCAAGGCCTTTGTTGGTCTTGTTACAATGTGTGTTATTAGTTATTTATTCCAGGAGCTCAAATATGCCCCCCTCTCCTAAATACCAAGTACTCTGTCTGTCCACAGCAGATGTCAGGATGACACTTTGCACTTATGTCAGAATGCTGTTTATTGACTTCAGCTCAGCATTCAACACAGTCATTCCCCAGAAGCTGGTAAAGAATTTGGACATACTAGGAATAAACACCACTCTCTACAATTGAATCTTGGACTTCCTAACTGACAGGCCACAGTCTATCTCCATAGGAAATAAAACCTCCAAAGTCCTCAGACTGAGTACAGGATCGCCGCAGGGCTGTGTGCTTAGTCCACTGCAGTTCACCCTGCTAACACATGACACACAGTACAGCTCAAATCATCATCAAATTTGCGGATGATACAACAGTGGTGGGTCTCATCACCAACAACTATGAGTCTGAATACAGAGAGGATGTACAACACCTGGTGGACTGGTATCAGAATAACAACCTGTCTCGAAATGTTTAGAAGACTAAAGAGATGGTTGTTAACTTCAGGAAGAGCTCAACGACCCACACCGCACTGCACATCAACGGATCTGCTGTTGAGATGGTCAACAGTGTGAAGTTCCTGGGTGTGCACATATCAGATGACCTCTCCTGGAACCTGAACAATACTACCATCATGAAAAAAGTCCAACAACTTCTTCACTTTCTTAGGAAACTGAAGAAGGCCAGTCTCCCTCCTCCCATCCTCACATCATTTTACCATGGAACCATTGAGAGCGTCCTCTGCTGCTACATCACTATCTGGTATGGGAACTGCACCCTCGCTGAAAGAAGTCTCTGCAGCGGATAGTGAGGAGAGCAGAAAGGATCATTGGAGGCCCTCTCCCACCCATCTCCCAACTCTACGTAAAACACATCATCCGACGTGCAAATAGCAAAGTGAAGGACACTTTCCACCCCTCACATGCAATGTTCTCCCTCCTTCCATCTGGCAGGCGGTTTCGCAGCATCAAAACTGTAACGACCAGACACTGCAAGAGCTTCTTCCTGCAAGCAGTCAGAGCCCTCAGCTCACTACCACCAAAGGACTGATATACACATACACCTTTACAAATAGAAATACACCTTACAATACTCACCAAAAGACTCAAAAACAACAAAAACTTCCACAAATCCGCTGCAAACTGGACCTGGGAACAATATGCTCATTTCCTCACTCAGTCACATAGTTACTGAAAACACATTTATATTATACTATATTTGCACATTTTGGATCTTGCACATGTCTTCGTCCTGTCTTGTCTACAATATCCTGACAACAACTTGAACCTAGTATTCAATACCTACTGCACAATCCACTTTGTATTGTCTCTGTCCTGTCTTTGTTTATTGTACAGTTAGTATTGTATAGTTATCATTATAGTATTGTATAGTATTATATAGTTAGTAATTATCCCCTAATTTTACCAAAATTTAGCACGTTATTTATTTATAATTCCTAGTTTTATATCTCTTGGATATATATCGTTTATATACTTATAAATGCGCCACGGGGGGCTTGGGGTGAAACAGCATTTTGGTACACTGTATACTGTGTATACTGTTGTATTGACAATAAAGCTCTTGAATCTTGAAATATGAGAATTTCTTTCCAACTCAACTTTGAGAAGTGAAACAATACAGTTCCTTGATTTCTCTAAAATTCTTGTAAATGTAGCTATTATTTGTTGTAAATCTACCAGTTTTATTTTTGTAAATTTGCCCTTTTTGTTCCATATATTTGCCTTTTTGACTCTCTGAATTTTCTCTAAATATTTTTCTCCTAAATTTGAAAGTTTCTTTCTCATTAGTTATTTCTGTATTCATTTTTTTTTTTTTACCTCTGATATGGAAGCTTGTTTCTGCCTTTGCCTCATTTGCTATCTGTAAGTCAAACTGATTTCAAAACTCAAAATATTGAGGTACTCAGAAGTAACTCAAAATACTAAGTACTTGCTAAGAAGTACTACTAAATTACTTATTTAGAAGTAACTTAAAATTTCAAGATAACTAACTCAAAACTTTAGCCCAATAAGTCAAAATTTCGACTTACCTGTGGCTTCCTTTTCCTTCCCACCATCCTTCTCTGTCACACCCATCACTATTGTATTTTTGTCATTGCCACCATCTGCAAACTATACATCATAGCAGGTCTCATAACCATCTTATAAACCTTCCCTTTCACTCTATCCTTCTGTCACAAATCACCTCCAACACTCGTTTCCACTCACTCCACCCTGCCTGCACTCTGATCTTCGCCTCTCATGTGCGCTGTCTGTTGTTTTGGATTTTTGACCTCAGGTATTTAGACCCATCTGCCTTCTCTGCTCCCTGCAGCTTCGCCGTTACATCTGTCTCCCTCTCATGCACACACATGCATTGTCTTGCTTCAACCGACTTCGGAGAGATGAGAGCAATCTCTCCACGAGATGGCTCTTCGTGGAGCCACCTCTCCACGAAGAGAGCTTACTATCACTAAAGATCACACTGTACAAACATTACTGTCCACGGAGACAGCTGCCTGACCTCATCCTACCTCTCTCTGCCTGGCTTTTTTTTCACTGGCGGAAGCAACCTTCCAAACCCTAATATCCTGTCGTATTTTTCACTCGCAGCTTTACTTTATCCTTTAGTTTTAGCTAAATATAATAACCTTATTTGGGAATAGTTGTGCGAAACTTCCTGGCTTTTATTTTGAAAACACCGATCGGAAATGTCCAGGTTTCTGTCTGAGTAACTTGACGCTTGGAAGACGATGCAGGGGAGACTCGAGGCCGCCGGAGAGGACTCCGCATTTCAAGCAAAACAGCCACCTAGCAATAATGATGGATCATAGTTGGCTCAAACACCCGATGAAGACACTGAATACTCGCCGTATGAAGCAGGCTGGGCGTGTTTAAAGCCAGCCGGCTCAAGTATCCGCTTTTACATCCTCAGCCACCGGACGTTGGTAGGCGACTGCCCGGCTTGCTAGCCCGCAGTCCTTCAAAATCTCTGCTCCACAATCACGGACCTTCTCCATTTATTTTTTATTTTTTCAGTGGCATTACGAAATTTAGCAAGTATACAAGGGGCTGGATTAAGAAAAAACGCCCGTCTACTTTCATTACAGTGAAGGTGTAACCTGCTAGTCCTCTATTTCACATCTGACCGCTGGGATCGAGCTAGCATCATCTGGAGTTGGACGCTGGCGCGGCTCCCCCACAGCATCCTTGCCCGCGCCGCTGCACCGGAATGCTAACTAACGAGGAAATGGCTTTAACATGACCGCGAACCCTTCGCCTCTCAAACGCCTAGCGCTTGTAGGTGGCACACGGACACTTTAGATGCCAAATGTAATGACCGCCGGGAGCTTGCATCATGCGTGTGGCTTTCCGCGTCTGTCTCCAGCCTCGCGGATGACAGTCGCACAGGTACCGGCGGTTCAAAGCGAGCAGCGACGGCGCGCGCACACATTTGCCGGGTAGCGCTTAAAGACTTCTCCTGAGCTAGCTAGCGCCGAGCTAGGCGGCTAACAGCACAAAATAATAATTAAAAAACAAAGCAAAAAACAAAAACAAAAAACAACAACCCCCAAACAAAACAAAAAAACTCACAACCAATACCAATGGTTTCCCATAAGGTTTTAGTCGCAATAATCTTACTGAACGTGTATATAGGTGTACAGTCAGTTTTTTACTTATTCGGCGGTGTCCTTTTAACCGTCCTCTTTGCTATGGCATTTTTAAATGGACCCAGGCTGCTGGACTGGGCGAGTTCACCTCCACATCTTCAGTTCAACAAATACGTCCTTACGGGATACCGGCCAATTTCCTCCGTGCAGGACTGCATCAGAAGCCTGTTTTACCTGCACAATGAACTTGGAAACATATACACTCACGGTGAGTACAACAAAAATCAGATTGGAGTGCTTAGTCAGCAGGTGAGATTTGTGTAGAGTGGGAGACAGACCCTGTACCTGCAGAAGGATTCACTGCCAGACTCTGCAACACAGGTTGGGAAGCTTTCATGAAGGCATACATGACTCAGACTCTTAAAAAAAACCAAAACTTTATTTATCCAGATGACAGCAATTTACAAAGTCATCATTTCTTGTACAACTCTTCAGTGTGATTCATCGAAAACTTACAATAACAGAACACAAAAGCAGAACATGGTTTGACTGACTGACTGATTAATTTATTTTTTATTTTTTTATTTTTAATGTGTCATGCATAAGGGAATCAGTCCAATCCAAACAGGCTTACAAGGCACAAATAGCAAGAAACCAGAGCTAGAGTAGGACCATACAAATTACAAGAGTACTAAAGAAATAATCCAGCTTTGAAGTCTCACGCATTAGGAGCAAAGGCAGCAGACTCATAGACATAAAAAATGATTAAAAACCATCTTCAGTCATCATCAGCGTATAAACACATTTATGGTTTGACAAAGAGCTCATTAACTATCACAGAAGGACAATACAAAATAAACTGATTTATTTTCAAGCATAAAATAAGATTTGGCGACTATCACCAGTTATTACACTGGGAATACCACTGCCAAGTTTATTCAGTTTTCACTGAATAAAAAAAGCAGGAAATCATATACTTTGAAAAGCTGTAATGTTTGCAAGCTAATGTTTGCATTGTTGCAAAGTATATACTCCATAACGAGCATATGATGTTTGTAATGAAGTAATTAACACTGTGATATATATAGATATGTGCATGTAAGTATTTTAGAATTAGATTAAAAGGAAAATTAAAAGTCTCTTAACTTTCTAGCACTGCATGTCATAAACTAGTTGGTAAGTTATTGTGAGGCCTCTGCACCAGCTCTGGTACATGTGCTGCAGGCAGTGCTGAGAGTATTAAAACAATAGATTTGCTGAATGAAGCATCTGTTTCTGCATTATGTTTATTAAAAGAAAATGTTTTCATGTTGATAAATACTGCCAGTGCCAATATTCATGTGAAACACTCAGCCCACCAAAGAGCTGAAATCCAGCTCACTGGAATGCTTTGCGGAGAAGAAGGACATCAGTTTGACATTTGACTGCATTTTGCAGGCTGCTCTTTGCTGCTATACCTAAAACAAAGGATCACATGAAAATGTTTGGCCGACCTGTTATTTTCATCTGAGTCATGTCAGTTTTACAGCCTTCTTGCTGGCAGAGACATCAACCATTGTCTGCCATACCATGCCACACTAAAGTGATGGGTTTCAGCCCTGTCCACTATACTGTTACATTTCTCTGACATGACGTTAGACTAGAAAAATGTCGAATGTGGAAAAATTGAGGCATATTCTTGAAATTGCAGAGATTTCTCAGGCTGTTCATCAGTTTTATACATGTTATTTGTACTAAAGGCTGAGCTTATATAAAATTCTCGCACCCACCACAAAGGTTTTGGCCTTTTGCAGAAGAAGGCCTAATTTACTCAAACTTAAAATACATTTTTGATTAACAAGCATCCAAAAATAACAGGAAAAAGCAAAAACTTGTATTAACTAATGTAACAAAGGCTCTTTGTCTTAATTCTATTGCACCAGTCGTGCTTGTGTGGATTTTCACCCTCGAAAGACACATTTTTAATTCATGAGAAACACTGAAATCCTGATGTTTTAAAGAATGTGCTTAAACTTCTTTGCATTAAAAAAAAGTTTAGGTGTTTTTCGCAGGCCCAACTTTTCCAAGTTCTGATACCTTGGCTTTGAGTATCTGCCAATGCCGAGTAGTGTTAGATAAATAAGCTGTAATCCTTAACATGGATAAAAAATGGGGAATATGTATGCAGCAGTAGTCTCCACTTAAACTTTGTTTTTCAGCTTTGTAAGAATAAATGGTCTTGCCTAATTACTGAGCGTTTAAAAGTCTTCTTTCAGTCAGGATTCACAATGATGAAACTTTTCATCATGTTGTGTATGTCTCATTACTAGTTTAGTAAACGTTAGGTCCCAGATGTCTTGCCTGCAAAGAAATAACCTTGGCTCAACTTTGCATAGTCATTTTCATGTGCGGTTACACGCCTGCTTAGAACAAATGCGGCAATCACAATGTGATCAGGAGTGTGACTGTACCTATGTAATCTAAGAGCTATTCTGGATCAAAATAAAAAGTTACTTTAAAAATGTTTACATTTTGAGTTTTAGCAATAATGATTATCCGTGTTTCGCTCATTGGCTAACGACTTTTGACTGACAAGTCGCAACGTCTATCTTTTATATTGTGGTGGTGAAATAAATCCATAGAACTGAGTTGAATACATCATCCCGTAGATCAGCACATTGTCGTTGCTTGATTTAGCTTTTTCAACTCAGGATTGAACTGATATCCAATCCAAATATCAGAGCAGATCATCCCTAATCCCTAACCACTTAAAATCAGAAATTAAATGCATTTGACATGCATTTGATTTATGCCAGTACTGCCCAACTTATTCAAAGGACTCTATTTTAAAAGCTGCCACCCTCCCAAGGTGCATTTTTTTGGCCTAGATGTTAACTGTATGGCAGTTTTGCAAAGAGGGAATTTTTGTTGGTAAAGAAATGTTTTTCCAAGACTTTTCTTTTTGGAGGCAAGCGTTTAAACGTGGACTGAATTTTTAAAAAGCAGTTTGACTTGCACCTAATGGAAAACGCCACGAAGAACGGTGTTTTTGGTCTGCTCTTGAATTTTGTGTTTACACAATATGCAATTCTTTTAATAGTTTGCTACAAGCCCAGATTAATTGCAGAATTGTGTTAATCTGTTCAGCCAAAGGTGAGATTGAGGTGTCGGCCTGTTAGCAGTTTGCGTGGTGGGTTTTTTTATTTTCACACTGAGATGATTAGACAGCCTGTAATGTGGCACTCAGCAGCATGACTTGTGTCTTTTGCCCTTCTCTTTTCATATCAAAGTGCAATCCGGATGGTGTAATTTAACTGTGTTGTGGCGCTCCAGCATCCAGCAGTCACGGCGCAGTTAAACAGCATCAGTGATTATCAGCTAAGTGGCTCTGGATGTCTTTATTGCACTCCAGTGATGTTGGCTTAGCATGCGACCTCAACATAACAGGCTAATGTTTAATCTAATGAGCTTTATTTCCTAGTTTTCCAGATCTGAGAAGAAGAAGAAAAGGCTGCGCTGTGCTTGTAATTCTTCTTTATTATTGCGCTGTAACATTTCGGCTGAGTTTCATGAGCCGGCTTGTTTTGCATATAAACTGAAAACATCCTGCCCGCAGCTCAGGTCTCAGATACTCAGAGGTCCTCGCTCCCGCTGCTGTGTCCACGCCTGACTTCAACTAGCCAGCTCAGGGCGAATGCTGAGGGGGAGATAATGTGCTTAAAATAGACGCGTTACAGTTGCATGCCATTCCTTGTATCACCTGCCTTGACTTCAGCGAGAGCAAAAATGAGAGAAAGGGAGGAGTGCTGTAGGTGTGTCTCAGAGTGATAAGAGACGTATGTAAGCGGATCAAATTTCAAGGTCTGCATTTTGCTCACGTAGCAGTCAACGCCAAACTCCCTGCCAAACAGGGAAACTTGAATGGGAGCCGTGTAGCCATTAGCAGCGTGGCCTTTTGCTGCATCAGAATTAGAGCTTAGTGGGAGCTTTGGCTTTCTCTCAATGGGGAATCACTGATAACGTTGGTGCCAATCACGTAGGTTTCCCCTTTGGCTCTTCTTGCTGGTATCTGTGCACTCTCAGCAGCCCTTCACGGCTACTGATTCTCATATAGTGTGAAAAACAGCGTCCTCGATTCCAGAAACTCCTGAGCTAGATAATCCATCACCGTAAACACGACACCTTAATTTGCTTTTGTCAGAGTTGAGCGGATGGTTTTCATACCAGCGTGCGTGCATATTACCTCAGGCAACATTATCCGTTGGACTCTATTTACAAGCAGAAGTAAAAGATGGTGCTTCAGTCGTTTTAATTGCATGTCATCAGAATTGTTAAAAGTGTTGAATAAACAGACGTTATTTGACACAAGAAGCACTGCTGTCAGGACTTTAATTACATGTGTGTCTTTACATATGAGATAAGATAAACTATACTTTCTTCATTCCAGAAGTTTTGAGAAAGTATATTTTTTCTTGTATGGAATAACAATGAAAATAATATACTAAATAATAATAATAATACCAATAGTAATTTTATTAGTAAATGGAGGTACATAAAGCAGGTAATATTATTTATAAATGTAATGAAATAAAATAAATAAAATATAGAAATTAAATAGTGATATGAATGTTAATTAAATCAAAGTTATGAGATATATGCATGTATTAATAATAATGATTTTAAAATATAAAATGCAGATTAAAAAGTTAAAAAAAATGAAGTATTGTTATTTAATATTTTACTGTATTGTGTTTTAATTAAAGACATTTTTTAAATTATTAATTAAATTATTGCCCTGTATTAAGCTCAGCCTTTTACATGACGTTCTGTTGTTTAGACTATTTAGACTTTTATATAGCTCCATCATTAATTTTATTTGATTATTTGTTTTATTTTTTCTATTTATTTAAAGTTTATTTGATCTTTCTCTTGTGTCATTTTAACATTACAATTTTTGCCTAATTACCTTCAAGATAAACACAGTTTCATTGTGTGCATATTTCGCAGTGTGTTTATTTTTCCACTTTCAGTCATTACACATGCTTTTAAATTTACAGATCAGAGTGGTTCTACAAAGATAAAAAATAAAAGTGTTTCACTTCTGTATGAACTGACTTGTTGAGCCCTAGAAGGACTTTAATTTAAACTCCTGTGTGGTAAAAAACTCATTTTTAAATACTACTACGTTCCCATTCAGCGAGTATTTGTATTTGTAGGCTGATTCCAGAGCAACTAAAAACTCTTGAGTTATGCCACATTCTGCAGATGTGATAAAGTTAGTCTTTTACAAGTCTTTTATTGTGTGGTAAGCTTAAGGTAAAGCCTTCTTTTATAACCACCGCTCTCTCGGTTTCTCTGCCTGCTCACTCTTCAGGCATCCCTCTGGTTTGCTTCCTGGTGCTGCTGCCTCTTAACATCCCCTGGTCTCAGATCAGCGTGACATGGCTGGGTGTGGTGCACTTCCTGGCCTGCCTGTCACCCCAGCTGGGCTCTGTGGTCTACCACCTGTTCATGAACCACGAGGGAGGGGAGCCGGTCTACCACACCCTCCTGAAGCTCGACGTGTGTGGAATCTGCATGATCAACACGTTGGGTGAGGCTTTGGATTCATTGTCAGCTGTTGTGCTCTTATTGCTGATCTGTTTTCTTCCAGGATGGAATTGATTGTCAGTGATTTACCGTGCAAGTGTTTTGCTTGGAGGTGTACCAGTATTGATTTGTCGCAACACATTCTGATTCGATCTTACTTTGCAAGCAATGATTCGAGCTCTGAAATGATTATTGATCTGTCTATGCTGCCTACATCACCCTATTGTAAGAAAAAATGACAGGCACATTATTTTTTATTTCTTTATAGACTTGTACACTTTGAATGAACCTTTTAGATTTGCCCACTACACCGATATCGATAATACAGTACATTTATTATTAATATTGTGACAAAGCATGGGAATAACAGGAATTGTTCCAGGAATTTTTACCAACCCTGCAACCTGCCAGGCCTAAGCACCGGGGATATTTATTCATCTTTACGACCAAAGCTACAACCCTTACGTTAGCTTATGTATCTTACAGGCCTCCTGTTCCCATTAACTGTTTTTAACCATAAAAAATATTTGGAAAATCTACAATAAAGTCTAAAAAAGGATTAAACACCCAAGAAAACATTGTGACTTATTACCGTTTTACCTGATAATCTGATGTTCATCCTCTATGCCCACTAATTATTCATTTAGGTGGGCCTAATCATTCATCAGTGTATGTTAACGAGGTTTAATATGATATAAATGTTCTTTTCATGCTAGTTGTGGATAAAGTATCCTTTGTGCTTCCTCACAGAGCTACATAGACACGGGCAAAGATTTTTATTCTAGATGTCCTTCGTGACACAACCTTCCTGGTGTATTCAGAGTTAGGGCATGCACTAGTAGCACACTAGCTTTTGACCGCCTGTGCTCTGGTTGCACAGTTTTACCCAATTAGTAGTTAAGAAAATACCATGAAAGCAGTTGCCATCATTTAATTGTACTAAATTCCTTCATCCCCTTAAATTCACTGTTATAGCCAGATCTAAAATCCTTTCTATCAAAAGGTTTAGCAGCAAAATCTAGAGGCAATGAACAGCTAGGGCTGGGTGGAGGTGAGGAGGAACAGGGCTACCATGATAAAAAGAAAGAAAAACAGCTCTCAGGAATGCAGACAGACGAGTGTATACACGTCCTCTCGAATGAACTAATGCATACGCTTCATGTGAACATAAAGAAAACTCTGTCAGGATTAGTGAAGTTAAACAGACTCAAGTGCAGGGCAGGGAGAGAGTAAAACAATATAAATATTAATGGACTTAGACCTACAGGTAATTTCAGGATTTTGAGCAAGTAAATAACAATTCTCCAATATAAGGGAACAGAAGATGGTTAGCAGTGCAGAATTAGGCAAGAAGGCAAAAGCAAATATAGCTTTAGACAGAGGACAGACTTCGAAACAATAAACATGTGAGAATAATTAAAGCAGGAAATCCAAAAAGGAAGGAAAATCCACAAAGGCAGGAAACAATGAACCATGTAAGAAAACGAACCTTTACAGTAAAACGTGAGTCAACTAAAAGACTAATAACTCACCCTGACGACAGGAGAACACAGAGAGCAGGAGAAGTCTAACAACAATGTAATATATAACAAGGATCACTTCATCTTTTTCTCTTTGCCTACAAGTGATTTTCCATTTGCAATTAAAATGAATCAGAAGAAAACAGTTAATGATCACATTTGAGCCACAAATTAATTGTCTCTTGTTCGGCTAATGGATTCATCACCCTCAGCTCAAGGTGACTGCGAGTTTAATAAAACAGAAATGCTTTCAGTCTACAAAATAATAACTTTTCCGTTGAAAACAACATCCTCTACTTGTTTTATTTTTTCCTTTGTGCTAAAAAAAACTCCTTTATTTTACTGAGTTATCCACATCTAGAAAGTGTAGCTTATTTAGTAGCTGTATTTAGGAACAGTGCATTTAAAGCTCAGTTGAACATTAGAAGAACTGACACACTCTGCAATATTAACAGTCTTATAACTTCATTACAAGCCACACTGCGTAGCACGGCTCAAACAAACTCACAAACATCAAGTCTGAGCCATGTATTCTGCTCATTTCCTGTTATTTCTGTGTTACGTCCTCCTTGGAACGATCACGGTAACAGCCGGAGGACACACGACACACACACACACAAGCTCCTGCTGTCACAACTCACCTAGACTAGGACGGGAGCAGGTGACAAGATCACTTTGATTCACGATTAAGCTTGTTGAACAAGTACTTTGATGAAGGACCCTTATTAGCTTTTGACCCACAAAGGTTATGACTATGGTTACAGTAATGAATGACACAGTTATTAACTCTAATAAAATGATTTCACTCAACCTGTGTTCACCTTCTCAGTAACGGCACTGCCTGCTGATTGTGTGTCAGAGAGGACAGGCTGCAGACCCCTAATGACAACATAGAGAAAAAACAAAGGGACAAATTTACAGTCCACATGCTTCTATTTTTTGTTGCACACTGTAAATCTCTGTCCCGTCAGTGCTGCCCTCCTGCTGAGTTCTCTAGAATAGAGAACTCTAGAATAGAGAACTGCCTCCTTATTTCAGTAACCTCACCATCCACTTCCTGTAATGTGACGTAAAAAAATACAAAGTTGGAGGTTGTTTCAGCCACCTTCCTGCACAGTTGAACTGTGATTAATGAAACCATCAAGCTTTGGCCAAAAGCGCAGAGTTACACACACAGCTTTAAAGGGTCAACGATTCAACCTTTGTGCTTTTCACGAGGTGTGGCTTCGTCGCTCTTCTGACTTCCCTGTCTTTTTTCGTGTCTTAGGAGCACTGCCTATCGTCTACACCACGCTGCTGTGCTACCCATTTATCCGCACCGTGGCCCTTTTAGTCTACATCCTGCTGTCCAGCCACGCCATCTACTGCGCCGTCACCGCTCGGAGCAGCGTTCGGCGGTTGCGCTCCTTCGCCTGGCAAGCGCTGTTTCGATTCTCCTTCTTCCTGCTCCGCTGGGTGGGCGTGGGCGGCGGCAGCCCCACCTCGCTACGCCACTTTCTCACGATGGATGCACTGGCCGTGCTGGGCGGGGTCATCAACATCACACGCATCCCGGAGCGCTTTTGGCCGGGTCTCTTCGACTACTGGTGCAACAGCCACCAGATCATGCATGTACTGGTGGTGATCTCCATCCTTTACCTGCACTGGGGCGTGCTGGACGACCTTCTCTGGATCACCAGCTACGACTGCCCCTCAGATTGACCCACACAGCAGCCCCCCGGCCCCTCCCAAGGAGCGCTGGAACATACCATTGAAAGACCTCTGGGGGGAGGGGGGAGCCTGGAAAGGGAAGGGAAAGGACAGGGATCACAGAAACTGATGCTGTGCATGTGTTCACTTCATGCGCTGAAACTCAGAATGTTCATATCTTCGTCCATCTTGATTTGTGCGAATGCAGGTAAAAGTATGTCGAGTAACACGCACAATCATTCTGACTTGCTCAGTTGCCACAAACTTGGTGCAAAGGTGTATACATACACACATGCACACACACACACACACAGACACATTCATACACAAACAGATAAAAAAAGTGGAAAATTTTAACAAGTAAATTTATTAACCAAGTTTTAAACCCTATAATGTCTTAGGTAAAGGTTACAGCTCGAAACCTTTTACATAATGATAGAAGTTTCTCTTGAGGATTACTTGATGTCGTTGATTAAAACGGTCTCAATCAGTGGTTCTGAAAGTTGGGTCCACGACCCACAGCTAAAATATCTAGTGATAAATTTCCTTTAAATTGCTGAAATTACATTCTGATCTTAAAAAGTGGTGATCTACAGTTGGAGACTATATTTTGTGTCCTTTAATCACACCCATGTTATCTTTGGACGAGTAGAAACTGACACATGTGTCTAAAATGTTTAGATTTAAAAGTTTCATAATTTTGGCATGCAAGAGTAGAAATGGTAGTAAGCATGTGGTTTGTCAGTGTTGGGATTATAAGCGAGATCTTGGAAAAATGTTCTTGCCTGTAGCCTCAGGAATACACCGAGCATTCCAAGTCTCATGCCGCTGCCGAAGCTGATCTCGCCCACTCACGACAATACTTGCGAATCCATGAGACAGGTCGCGGCACGCCCCAGAAGCAGCTTTGTGTCCTGAGTTTTTTTTATGGAAGCTGCATTAAGATGCACAGAGTAGGGCGGGAATTCAGACCCAGAAGAGCAAAGAGTTTCATATCAATTTTGAAAGAATGCTGGCCGGTATTCTGATTCTAATTTAATTTATCTGAATATGAATTTAAGTAAGTACTGAGCCTTTTTACTGGTAGAGACCTATAACAGTAAAAAGACACAACACTTACTGTGACCTTTGGAGGGGTTTATATGTGGTAAAACATTTTGTGTAAGAAGTACTTTGGAGTGTTTTGAGCAGGGGCTTGTATTAACTTTTCAAACTCAAGGTTACCACTGTGTGTTAAAGCCACTGAAGGTTTCATAAAGATTTAAGGGGCTGGGTGAGTGGGAGGAAAATTCATGACAAAACCTCAGAACTTTCAAGATTGAAGCTGTAAAAAGGACAAAATGGCACATTTATGAGGAAAAAGTCAGAAGTTTATATTCCTGAATCGCCTGTGTGGTCTTCCTAGTTTCCTCTTGCCTGGCAGCTCCATCTTCAACATCATTTGTCCAGTATATGCACTACCCCTCTTCTGCACATGTCCAAACTATCTCAGCCTTGCCAATTTTGGTCCATACATCACAGCAGGTCTCACCATCTCGTAAACCTTTCCCTTCATTCTTGCTGTTAACAAATCACTCCTGGCACTTGTCTCCACCCGCTCCACTCTGTTCTTCGCCTTTGTTGTGCACTGTCTGCTCCTTTGGAGGGTTGACACCAGGTTTTAAACTAAGCTACGTTTCTAACTCATTCACCTTTCTGCCTGTCTCCTTCTCAGTCACACACATGTATTCTGCCTTCTACTGACTTTAATTCCCACCCCAACCTTGGAACCATCTGTCACTCCTACCGCACACCTCACCACTGTCTCTCTATCCTTATGCATGTCCTGCACCACTCTCCCATACTTCTCTGTCACGCTTGACTTTCTCATGCAGTTACATAGTTCCTCTTTTGGGACCCTATCATATTGTTCGATCCACAAAGACACACTGTCACAAGTCTTACCTGCTCTATACTTCTCCATCAACACTATCAAAGCAAACATCACGTCTGTAGTGCGCTTTCTCATTTTGAAACCATACTGCTGCTGACTGGTCATCACCTCTCTTTTTCATGGCATGGCCCATCACCTTCGTCCTTCTGTAGTTACTACAGCTCTGCACATCACCTTTGTTCTTGAAAATCAGCACCAGTACACTTTTTCTTTATTCCTGAGACACCTGCTCTCTCCAGGGCTTTGGTAAACAAGCCGATTAAAGGTCCACTGCCCTTTCTCCCATACATCTCCATACCTCCACAGGTATGTCTGGACCAACTGCCTCTTCATAGCTGCCCTCACGTCCTCCTTTCTAATCCTCTGCACTTTCTGATTCACAAACTGTCCTCCATCTGTCCTCTCTCTCATTTTCTTCACTCATCAGCTCTTTGAAGCACTCCTTCCACCTTCTCAACACTCTCTTCAGTTGTAAGTACATTTCCATTTCTATCCTTAATCACCCTGCACATCTTTTCCAGTTGAATCTCTCCACCTAGCAAATCAATACAAGTTCTTTTCTCTTTCCTTAGTGTCCAACTTCACGTAACACTCACTGCAAGTCTTTGCTTTGCCATTTCTTTTGTTGCTGTACTTCTGGCCTCCCAATACTCCTGTCTACTTTCTTCAATCAACCACCTAGGCTTCTTGACTCCTTGTCGTCCTGAAGATACACAAAATACCTTCTTTGCAGTTTTCCTCACTTCTTCAGCTGTGCTTTCTCAGTCATTAATTAACTTTCACTACCCACCCAGAAACTCATCTCGTCTCCTTCCTAAACTCTGTACAGCATTCTTCCTTCTTCAACTTCTAACTTTTTACCCCTCAGGCGTGAACTTCAAATTCATACCATGAGTGTAGCCACTAAAAATCTTGGACGAGTTTGAACCTCATTGACCTCAAGGTCAGAGGTCAAGTTTTCTAAAAATCTTGTGAATGTGATGACTCAAGAATGAGACGGTATAGAATTGTGAAACTGATACCATAGGTGTGTGTACTTTGAGGCTGAGGGGCAGCACTGGTCGGTGGCCAGCATTTTAATACTTGCCTCTTCCTTCACTCACTTCTTCTTGATTTCCAGTATTAATGTAAGTTGCAACATTCAGATTGATGGAAGTTGAAGAAAGACCAGAGATGCTCCAAAATAACTTGTGGCAGGGCTAGCATCTGTGTTTGCTGAGTGGAAATTGTGTTTTGTTTGTTTTTTAATCCAAAGTATTTTTGCTTGGTTTCTGGTCATGCAGTTTTGATCCTGGCCTACGACTGCTCACAGCAACAGGGAACCAGAGGAGGCAAAGATAATGTGTTACTCAGGCTAGCAGATGTTTTTACTGATGAGAGAATCATCTGTGCCTGACAGAGGAGAAAGCCATTGTTAAGCTATGTAAAGAACTGCTCATGCAGAAAATAATAATAATAATACATTTATAGAGCCAGAATCTACCCTCCTGTAGAAATTTGCGCTCATACCACAAGCACTATTTTAAAAATAAACACTCAATGCAGACCAAATTAATCGCCCCTCAACCCGACGTCGATTTGCATGAGAAACAGTGACCGGTGTATTCTTGGGGTAAAGGCTCCCTGCCCCCAGACGAGTTTAAAAACCCTTCATCCAAATGATATGACAGTCTTTGTCTCAACCTGCACAGCACATTCATATCTCACATCGCATACACAGCACGCACTCCCACGCACCTTTGTTTTTACACATGTACAAAGCACTTTTAGAGTTTTAACTTCGTCCAACAGACTGAATTTTACAGGACTGTTTAGTTCCCTGTTTTCTGCCACTGCCTCTTTTTCTTCTTTGTCCTCTTTGTCGTCTGAATGGTCCTTACCGAAGGCGTGCGAGGGGCTCATTCCTGAAGCGTGCCAGCAATGAGTTTACCTGCTGAGATGTCCCAGACCACCAGATGGGATCTGTTGAGTGTTATCAGCATTGTTTGCACCAGTGCCAAAGAAATTCAGGCATTTTTAAATCAGAAAAGAAACTGATGTTTATGAGCTGCCTTTGCCAAACTTCTGCTTATGTCCAGCCAACTCCAAGTTGATTGGTCTTATGCATTTATTATGACCTCCCTTTGTTTGGAAGACCACCGTTTCCATTTGTGCGAGACGTAATTATCTTTTTAAAGGCAGAGGCTGAGTGCTTTGTGAGTCTTCTGCGCAGTTGTGTATAAAAGCCATCGAATGTGCGTAGTTGTTTTACACTGAAATGCCACCATGTGCACATAATATATAAAACTATATGTGGCAGTGCTGAAATGTAAAGGGGTAATGACTTAATAATGCTATTTATAGTTATTTGTCTTCTGGCCCCAAACGCGTAAGGATATATATTTAATCAAGAAATAGATTATATTTGTGTTTGTTTTTATTCATTTGTATTAATTTAAATGTGTGTGTCAGCTGCTTAGAGTTTACATCATTGCAGTGCAGGATCGCTCTGACTGACAGGTCAAATAAGAGGTCAAAGAAAATCCATTGTTTTATTTAAACCATGCAAATCCGGAGGATTAGCTCCACATTTTCTCTGCGTACAGTTTTGCTTGCCTTCCTGCAATATGTGACGTCTCAGTCACACAGGAACACTGTTGAAAAAGATCTGTCTTTACACGTCGCAGCTCGGCGAGGAAAACAGCTGCAATGTGACCTTTAAAACAGGTGCAGGTCTATTCTGAAGTTATTTATGTCCTCAGGCATGAATGTAGATGTGCTGTGCTTAGATGTTTACTTATATATTGAACCTAAATATTATTATATGGTCAGTCATTCTTGCCACATTATTTATTTATTTATCTGTACTTGCTTGCACTTTTCTTGAATTGATGTTTAATCTTTTTAAAGTGGTGGTTTATACACTAAGCTGGCCTACGTATGCAGGAATGAACCCCTCTGAACCCGCCTCCCTGTCATGTATGAGTCACAGCACCTTTGTGTGTGTGTCCAGGCGTGTTACTGTTCTGTAGAAGTAATCGTCGCACTCTTCAGTCATGTTCAGGACTGGCTTCTGAAGCCTCATTTCATAACTAGACTTTTTTTGTGTTTTTTGTAAGCATTGGGTTTGTTTCTCACGCTAGTTGCCAGCCATGTCAGCCCCACTTCATCTCGCCAAATTAGCAACGTCTGCTTCCTGTGACACTGACTCACAGATGAAGGATTTCCCAAAGTGTGTATGACAAGCATTAACCCCAACACGATCCGACTTTATGGCCTTGCCCTCATTTAAAAAGTCAAGTTTGTCTGCTAGTCTCACTCTTACAGTGATCTTACAGTACAATGTAAAAGCTGAAGTTAATGTATTTTTGGCAATTGAATGAAAAAAAAATGCATGAAAGTAGCTGTGAAACAGAAACTGATGTCTCATAGTGTTAGCTGATTGTTAGTTCACTATAGCCAGCAACTGATCATTCACTCGGCCCTGGAAATGACTGTGTGGTTAGTGGGAGGTGGGGTTTGGAGTGTGGCGTTACCCCTGCAGGAGGAGGCTTTGAAGCGATCCGAGGCCATGCATCACAATCAAAACAAACTGCACTGTTCATCGTTCTCCAAAGGGCTTTGAATTCAAGTCAATTCTGAAATACATTTAAAGTCCATATAAATAATGTAAATACATTTATGTAGATTATATACAGTGCAGAAGAATATACAGTGACTCATTTTTAACACACACACTTGGTTAAGGAAGAAAGATAGGAAGCAATGGGATTACCCACCCAGTGAACGTGCTCAAGACGACTTTACCAAAGTTGAGATTTGGTTAAAAGATGGAAAGACGTTGGGAGAACGATGCCCTTTTACAGCTAAACGTGGTTGTAAAGAAACACACTACAAACTCCTCAGAGAACCAGCAGTTCACACCCAAATTCAGTTATTTTGGTCAATGTTGAGGTCAGAAATCAAACTAACTTTAGCCTGCAGGCTGTGTGCCATTTAGATGTCTTTTATACCTCCAATAAACTGAAAGCGGGAAAATGTGAATTCCAGCCTTTGTAGCAGCCTGAAAACTCAACTTTTAATAAATTCTGACATAAAGGGACATCTGTCTAAAGGCTAAGGACTGGCTGACCAGATTTAGCCCAGAAAACATCGTCCGTTGGACTCCTGGTGCTTGGCGGGTAATGAGGGACGCAGACGCGGCTCGATGTGGAGCTTCAGATCGATATGAGTTATGTATTTGATTAGCTATGATGATATATATGTGAAAAACACAGGAAAAAAGAGACTGGCATTGGTTTCTGTTCAAATGTAGAGTTGTTTGACCGTTTTGTGGCCCTGACTAAGAATGCTTCTGATCATTTAAATGTAACCGCTTTTTTAAAGACACACGGGAAAGATATGCGCGACCATAGCAGGGGAATCTTGGCGGGCATGTGAATACCTCGTGACTACCACTGGTCTATCTATGCATTATCAGCCGAAGGATACGTAACAGTGAAGTCAATTTGTGTTTGTCAAACGGCTCTCTGATCCGCTGTAACGGAGGGCTCTCTCCCAACATCCTGAGTCTCCCGCTTCTCAGGGTGCCATAACAGTAGCTGTAACATCTGAAGCCTGACCGCTGCTGTCTGAAACATGGACGCGAGACTCACCTGCCCTCTTTAGTCCGGTCTGTTCACGCTGGGAACCCAGCTGGCAGGGTGGGCGCAAGGGCGAAGGAAGGTGGAGCATTTCTCTGAAAACCATGTTGCAGGAGTGGAACCTGGTCAGAAAATTGGTCTTTGTCCTTTTGTCTGTATGTTTAATGAAAAAAGAAAAGACATGATGTATAAAAGCATCACTAACAAATCTAAAACCTTTTTTGTTTTTTTAAATATTACACAGGTGCCGGACAGCCTGTTAACAACCTGTTTATAATGGATCACCTGTGTTGTTATATACTGATTATTAATGATTACTGTTATTCTGTGGATCCTATAATGACACTGGTCTATGTGTACAGGTAATGAGACAAGCCCTTTCCTTTAGGATGAAGGGAGCTTTCTGGAGGGTCTGTCTGTTATTGTCTCCATATCTGCATGGCTTTCTTAATGTGTCAAATGAGTGAGTGTGGCTCCATCTAGTGGAAGTTCATGTTCACTAATGCAGGCATTACTGTAGCTGAACTGCAGCCAAATGAAACGTAACTAACTGGTGGTAATACTGTCACTGCTGGTCTGCAGTTATCCTCCAGGGTTATTTATTTAGATCCCCAGATCATGTATGTACACATGTGCGTATGAGCTCTCCTGCAGAACCCATGCAAGCATGAAATCTGTATGTTGTCCCGTTTACTTTCGCCTGTTGCACCGACGGGATGCTGATTGCATTCCCAGAGTGCCTCGTTATCCAGTCTGTGTGCTTGCCAATTAATGTGCACGAACTCAGACGGTTTGTTCCTGTGCTGTAGTTCACATGTCTGTGCAACATTAGTGTCCTGTGTAACAGACAGGCTCTCACACTCCTCAGTCTCCAGCAACGATTGTGCAATAAACTGAAGTCTATATTTTTAAATCTGTCATCTCTTTTTTCCTGTTTGTTGCTGTGTTTCTTTTAAGATGTGTGTGTGAGAGAGAGAGGAAGAGAGACTATACTTTTATGTGTGTCTTTGTGAGGAATGATTTGAGTTTGAGGCTTTTTACTTGTCCTCGAGTATCTGAGTACATGTTCCCATGCCTTGCAGTTTTTTGTGACCTCCCTACCTACGCATGCATCCTTCAGGTGGACAATAAGCAAAGCAGCTGTCCTCGTCAGCCTGGTAATTTAATCCCTGCCCGAGGCCACTCCTGCTGACGGCACTCATTTTGGGAGGGTTAAGGGTTGGTTTTAGAGTGTAGGTAAGAATTAGGAATTAGGGTTGGTGTTTGGTACAACAGGGAGTTCAGACTTGGTGTCAGGGTTAAAATTAGATTTGGAGGTTGTTTTATACTTTCAAATTTGGTGGGGGTTTTTTATCCAGTGTTTTATTTGATTGTACAGCAAAAATAAATAATATGACCCTAATATGTCATATTAACAACCTGAGCAGTGTGTTAAAAACATAGATGCTTTTAATCCTTTAATATTTTCCAGCGGCTAACTACAGGAGAGAGACAGTTTTCAGGTGGTGGATGCACTTCAGGTGTCACTATCTAAATCTTAGATCTCCTTTTTGTTCAGAACAATTTTCAACTTTGAGCATCAGTATCACGGGATATGTACACTGCTCAATAAAATTAAAAACACATCAGATCTCACTGGGAAACAAAATCAAGTCTGGATATCTACAGCGATATGACTGGAACGAAAGGATGCCATGTCATTTGATGGAGATGAAAATTATGAATTCAAAGACACTGAAAAGTTATGTGGCAGGCTAGTCCAGGTAGCCAAAATGTCATTGCAGCATTTCAGAGTGGTTCTCCTGGAGGATCTCCTTCAAGTGCTGGACCAGGGCGTCGCTGGGCTCCTGGACAGTCTGAGGTGCAATCTGGTGACATTGGATGGACCAAAACATAATGTCACACAAGTGTTCAATTGAACTGGGTCAGATGAGTGTGGGGCCCAGTCAATGGTGTCAATTTCTTCATCCTCCAGGAACTGCAGGATACACTACACCAGTGTAGTCTGACAGTGGGTTCAAAACTTTCATCCCGTTATCTCGGTTATCACTGCTGAGCCTGTAGAGGTCTGTGTGTCGACCACCAAACCGGTGATGCTGAGTGACGCTAGAGGCTGCATAATATTCTCCAGACTCTGTCACGTCTGCCAGAGCCCACTAGAGGGCGTCAAGCCCTCAGGCCAGCCCTCACACCAGTGGCCTGCTGGAGGCTCTGGCATTGCTCATCAGATAGCAGTCCTGCGGGGGCTTTTTGACATTTTTGCCTTCATTGAATTGTAAGAGTGAAGACAGACTGGAAGCAGGGAGAGAGAGAGGAGGACAGACATGCAGCAAAGGGCCACAGGTTGGACTCAAACCCGGGCCACTGCTCACCCTCTGATTCCCCTTGTATCAAAATTAATTCTTATATGTTCATTTTTAAATGGTTGTCAGATTTAAGTTTGAGATTCTGTCTGCTGAAAGAATTACAAATGTGTGAGTGAAAATGGTGCAATTCAAAGTAACATTTACAAAAAGGGGGTCAGGTGGGAATCTTTTTTCTGATTTGGCTGATTTTAATTGAATTACCTGCACACAGGCTGATATCTAACTGTACTGTATACTGTACACCCCAGATTATTCACAGATGTAAAACATTCAAACAGCTGCCAGTCAAAGTTGCATCTCAACAAACCACATGAATTCAGCCATGTCAGAATCAGTTTCTCTTTTAGCACATAAACACAGTGTGGCTATAAGTATAAGGATGTTGAAAAGACGGTGCATAAAGCTGCATCTGGCTAGAAGGAAAAAACACACAAAAGTAGAAGAGTTGGGCAGATTTGAACAAAAGGCTGGCAGTGGCAAGGATATCGATGGTTACGCCCTTGTCCAGTACAGAGGATGTATGCTGTATCACAGCTGGTCCAGATGTTTCACTAACTCATCTACAGATTTTGTAGAGGGTTGTAGGAGCTGTGGCAGTTGTCTGGCTTGAAATGACAACTGTAATATTCACGTTTTGACTTTTTTCTCAAAATACTATTTTGAGTTTAATCTTGAAATTTCATCTTAAATCTCAAAATGGACACTTTTCTTAATGTGACCCTAATACTAAGATAAGATAAGATAACCTTTATTAGTCCCACATGTGGGAAATTTGTTTTGTCACAGCAGGAAGTGGACAGTGCAAAAGTTATGAAGCAAAAATTAGAATAAAATAAAATAAGAATAAATACAGTACACAACTGTACAGAATAGAATAAAATAAAATACTATATACAGTAGAATAAAATAGAATAAAATATACAATAAGATAAAAATAGAATACAAATGCTATATACAACTGAGTAAAAAATACAACGATGCCAGGAAGATTATTGCACTTAGTGTTATTGCACATGTGTGTGTTTGATCAGTTAAAGTCTTTGTTGTGGAGTCTGACAACAGTGGGGAGGAAAGACCTGCGAAATCTCTCCGTCCCGCACCGTGGGTGCCGCAGTCTCCCACTGAAGGAGCTGCTCAGTGCTGTCACAGTCTCATGCATGGGGTGGGAGATGTTGCCCAACAGGGATGACAGCTTAGTACTCTGTCGTACTATAGTGTAACTTCCAGAGTAAATAAAATGTTTTAAAATCTTTATTGGGGCCAAAGTTGGTAAATACTATAAGTCTGGTCTTACTATATTTGACTGGTGATACTGGTTATATTTTATTTATTTATTTTTTATCAATTCTTTTTGGGGGACTTTGGTATTTGCAAAGGGAAATACATTTTAAGAAATAAATCAGTTTATGTTGAGTTTGTTTGCAGCAATATATCTCAGAAACAGCTTGCACAGGGCCATTTTTGCTACTGTGTAGCATCCTCTCTTCTTTAAACAACACTCTGTAAACCTCTGGGAACTGAGGAGGAGACCAGAGGTTGGACTTTTGAGGGAGGAATGTTGCCCCATTCTTGTCTGACAGACAATTGTAGCTGCTTAACAGTCCTGGGTCTCCTTTGTTGTATTTTTGGTTTCATAACACTAAATGTTTTCCATTGGTCAAAGGCCTGGACTGCAGACTAACCACTTCTACTATAAACCCATGCTGCTGTGATAAATGTGGTATGTGGTTTTGCATTGTCTTGCTGCAGTATGCAAGGCTTTCCCAGAAAAAAAAAGTACTATAGTCCAATGTGACGTAGGCATGCCCTGGTAAGGAAATACAGTTGTCCTAGTTCTGCTGCATTAAACCAAATGATATGTGAGTGTCATTTGCACACATGTTTTTACACTTGTGAGGACAAGTGTAAAAACATGTGTGCATGAGGTTTTCTGTCAAAACGACAAAAAACAGGAAGTGCTTTAGCTCTGCTACTCAAGGATTAGACTGAGTTTGCTTTTATAATAAAACTTATAGAATAAAAGTTTAGAATTTTAGGAGTTGAAAAGTTCTCCCTGCTGTTTGAGTATTGCATTTCCTTATAGTTGAAGGATTTAAAAGAGGTTTAAAAGAGCACACCTAGAGGCCCATGCATTCAAATGATTCTCCTTTGGCTGCTCCTTTTAGCAGTCACCACAGGGGATCATGTGCCTCCATCTCACCTTGTCTCTAGCAATCACCTCTGTCACACCAACCCTCTTTCACAAGATCTGTGACTCTTCTCTGTGGTCTTCCTCTTTCCCTCCAGCTGGGCAGCTCCATGTTCACCATCCACTCACCTCCTCTGCACATGTCCAAACCATCTCAGCCTTGCCCCTACAAATTGCTCAGCCTATGCATCTTCCCTTTTTGCACCTGTCTCATTCTCATCCACACAGATATTCTGCCTTGCCTCTACTGACTTTCATTGCTCTTCACTCCAGAGCATACCTCCACCTCTCCAGGCTCCCTTTGCAACTGCTCCCTACTTTTGCTACAGATCAGAATGTGCTCTAAAAACATCATAAAACATGGAGACTCCTCAATGACCTCATCTGGTAGCCTGTCCATCACCACTGCAATGAAGAAAGGGCTCACAGTGGTCCCACACAGACTTTGAATTCTGTCCTGCACCACACATACTTCTCTGTCATTCGTGACTTCCTCATTCAGCAACACAGTTCCTCTCTTAGCACCTTAACATATGCCACAAAGATGCACTGACACTCCTTTTGACCTTCTATGTACTTCTCCATCAACTCTCTTCAAAGCAAAAAAAACCTGACTATACTGCCCTTTAGGACCAGTACACTTTTCCTCCCTTCCTCAGACATCCTCTCACTCTCCTAGGCTTTGGTAAACAATCTGTCAATCTATCAAGTCCACTTCCCTCTCTCCCAGACATCTCCACTGGTATATCATCTTTACCAACCACCTTTCCACTCTTCATCTTCTCATGGCTGCCCTGACTTCCTCTTTTCTAATCTCGTGCACTTCCCGATTCACTAACTGTCCTCCATCTGTCCTCCTCTCTCCCATTTTCTTCACTCAGCTCCTCAAAATACTCCTTCCACCTTCTCAACTCTCTCTTCACTCATAAGTACATTTTCATCTCTTTCCTTAATCACCCTGCACATCTTTTCCAGCTCGATCTCTCTGCCTAGCCGATCAATACCAAGTCATTTTCTCCTTCCTTAGTGTCCAGCCTCAGATACAACTCACCAAGCCTTTGCCACCCCTCAGTTTCCACTACACCTAGCCTCCAAGCACTCCTGTCTACTTTCTTTGCTAACCTCTTGCAATGGTTAAACTATTAAATTACAGCATCCCTCATTTCCCATAATGTAAGTGTAAGCCTTTCCACAGGCTGCGTAATCATGACTAATAAAGTGGCATCATGTGTAAAAACAGCTGATTGCCAGTTTAAGTCTAATTAGGTTTGGTGTGAGAACAGTTTGCTGTAAATGTGATATGTAAATAAAGTGGGTTAGATTAGGGGTTAACCTGAAATTCAGGGTCCTTTAAGAAGCCAGTCTCAAGTCTTCAGACTCTGACAGGTTATTTGAAACATGATCTAAATAACTTTAATTTCATTTGCAATCATCAGCATGTAAACTGCAGGTGTCCCCAGTTAGACCCGAGAAACTGCTTAAAAACTGAAAATTAGGCCTTAAAAACTGTTTTTTTTTACCACCATCTTTGCTCTTGCTCCCACATATTTAAATTTAGGATTCTTTGTCTGTCTTAGGATTTGTCTGATGCCTTATATAAATCTTATAAAATAATAGCAGCAGATGAGAAGCCTCTTATAGAGTATTTAACTCCAATATCTGCAGAAATCATGAGTCAAAAAGAACAGACATGCACTGACATCCATCACTAAAGAAAATATTGAGTTTTTTTCTTAACTCAAACTCTGTGAGCTCTTCAGACACACTGCATTTATCTGTGTTGTTGGAAGTGAAGTGGTTCTGATAATCAGGTGACTTCTAAGCAGCAGTGGCCTGCATCTGTTTGCCGTTGTTGGTAAGTGTGGATTGAACTCTGCATTGCACCGCTAGACACTTTTATCATGATTCAATCCTACAAAAGATCTCATACAGTGCCCTGTGTTTCACTTTGGTTTCTGCAGCTTGTTGCAGACGGCACATGTCACAGCTGACACCTCCTACTTCCACCTTGTTTGAAACTCTCACTTCCTCCCTGTCATTTGTCATGTACTTTAACCTACAGTCTCCTCTCGTGTTCTCATTCTGGTGGCAGGGCGTTTGGTGCACTGCCAAAACTCCTTGAGCTGAATCACCCCCACTCGACTCCCAGGTAGGCCCACATCATCTCTTTGCAGTCTCAACCTCTTGAAGATATCATCTTACCTGTAATCGGTGCATTGGTTAAAGAGGGAAATAGCTGAAGCTAACCATATGTCATTAATTTCAGTGACACATTTTTGTTTCTCATCTTCCACATGGCCTTGAGTTTCTCCTATTTCAAGGCAGTGAATTGTTTCCTACTTCGTACTGGTCAATGTTTTCCATCACAACACAGAGAGATAGTGGTCGAGACAGATTACTGACATGCATTTAGAGTCCTGATAAAATTACGGCTCACTCTGTAAAGGATTATTAAATTAGCTGCAGAGAAGCCCGAGAGGTCTTGTGATGCACATGCAGCAAAACTGTCATACGCTACCGAATCTGAGCTTAGGCGCGGCTGCAGATTTCAGGAAGTAAACTCTACAAATGGAGGTAAAGAAAGACTTATTTAGTGCTTTTCATCTGTTCCTGCGTGATGCAAAGTTCGTATATTTTGCAGCTGCTTTTGATTGAAGTTCTGATCTCATTGCGCTCACAGACACATGCGTTTACTGGATATGTTTCAGCTTACTTCGTCAAATATGTCATTTAAAGCATGCCCTACATGCGGGGAATTAAATAACAGCATGACTGTATGAACTAAGGGAAAGAAAGGTTTGTGGTTTTGTTACTCTCTTTGTAGGATGTGGTGTAACTGCCGCTCGGGCAGCTTCTGTACCTTTTTTAAGGACACTGCATGTGCTTTAGATGATAAAAGGCCTACTTTTTTGTTTCCTTTCTGCTGTTTTTTTTGTACATTTGCTTGCTATTTAATATTTCTGTGTTTCATACACACATATTAAAAAGAGAAGGAGATAGAGTGCCAGAGTACCAGTCACAGAGGAAGCAGTTGTGAAAGCTTTTGCTTCTTCCTTTTTTAGCTTTCCTCTGTTGAGTCTTTCAACGGTTTCATCAGCTTTGTGTCTGTCAGATTATTTCCGCATGAAATCAAAAAGCACCAACAAACAATATGATTTATGATGACCCATAAAATAAATCTCTCTCAACTCTGCTACAGACTTCTTGCTCTTCTTGCACATTAATTTTCTCCTCTTTGCGCACTTTTTTTTCATTCTTTCTCAGTTCACCATGTCCAGAAAGGTTGTGAGGACCAGCAAGTTCCGTCACGTCTTTGGCCAGGCTGTGAAAGCTGACCAATGCTACGATGACATCCGAATCTCCCAGATGACCTGGGACAGCAATTTCTGCTCTGTTAACCCCAAGTTTGTGGCCATGATTGTGGACGCCAGCGGTGGGGGAGCCTTCATGGTGCTTCCGCTGAGCAAGGTGGGTCACAGGAATCACCAGGAAACAAAAGAACACAAATAAACCCACCGTTTGGCTCTATACTGTTTTATATACTTCTCTTAATACCATGTTTAGGTGTGTTAACTATTACAGATGCAGGTTGGGGATTAAATTTTGTTTTAGCAGCATTGTTGCACTTTAAAATTTGAATGCTGCCAGTCACCATCACACATTCAGCTAAATAAGGAAGTTTGATGCTGTCTTTGAGTCTGTCTACACGTCACTTGCTCTGCTGTTGAGAAGTTTTCACCATATTAGGAGTTTGTTGTCAGCTCAGTGTAGGAGGACAGGATGTGGCCTCAACCCACTTATTGTGCAGTCACTTAAAGAGGGCGTTAGGTTAGGGCTTGCAGCTCGTTTATTGCATTTTATGTGCCCGAAAAAGTGCAAAATTGCAAACCTTGTAGCCGAGTTAATGGCCAGCTGAATTTGTCAGAGGCTGTGAATTCAGTGAAGTGTCTGTCCTGATCACCTTTGTGTTCACTCGGGCTTGGGAAGTTCGTTGTGTGCAGGCACTGAAAATGCTTACAGTGAGGTCAGGTGTTTTTTATGTGATTGTGGTGTGAAGACTGTACTTCAGAAAGATGTCTACTCTTTTTTCACTGAATAATGTCACTGCTGCTTGCTGCTGCAGTTAACTACAGAGAGATCACTGTCTCCTAGCATAAACTTAATTACCATCTCCTGCAACTAATTATATCATTAGAAATGAAAGTGACAAGAATCTGGACGTCTTGTCCTTATTTTACCTGACAATTATATTGTCCCACTTTGTGGTATTAAAAAGGCGATTTTAAACAATCTTAAATTTACCTTTGTGAAGCCTGCAGAAATCATATTATTCATGGTCTTATCTCGCGTCTAGCATGCGATTCTCAAAGGACAAAAATAAGTGCAGGGACCAGTGGGCATAAAATTGCAGAGCTGCGCTGTAGTGGAAAAAAACTCATCCTGTTTTGAACGTGATGCTGGCATGGTTGTGTCATCCTGCTTTAGGGCCCAGTGGGTTTTTAAGGTTTTACCAGAATGAATTCAACTACATGGAGCTAAATGTGACTGACTTATAATGGAAAATATAAAAATAAAAATGATGTGTAATTGTCATTTTTCCCAGACAGCTTCATGACTGGGTTTCCTCTTCTTGGCCCTGATCTCATTTTTAACCCACTTAATAGAAATGAGCGCTCATTGAAGGCAAAGCTGTGTAATTGGTGTCAGCTGATAAACTTCTCCTCATCTAGCTTTGTCTTCTTTTTCTTCCATTTGCTCTTTGCTCTTTACGTTTTGTAGCTGCAGTGTTTTCTGCACTGCATGCATGAGTCATAGTCAATGTCCTCCTATCCTGATGCTTGCCTCTGCAGACAGGACGTATCGACATGTCCTACCCCACTGTATGTGGCCACACGGGTCCGGTCCTGGACATCGAGTTCTGTCCTCATAATGACAACATCATTGCCAGTGGCTCTGAGGACTGCAGTGTCATGGTAAGGCAATAAAGTCTGACACGGAATATTCCTAATGCTGTTTGTGATTTCAAAAACTAGATGTTTAAAAGTCTTTGTCGGTGAATAGATTTGGGAGATCCCGGAAGGCGGGCTCACCTCACCGCTCACAGATCCCGTTGTCAAGCTGGAAGGTCACTCCAAACGTGTTGGCATCCTGAGCTGGCACCCCACTGCCCATAATGTGCTATTGAGTGCAGGTATTATTCGTTGATCCTAAAAACACAGAAGCGTATCATGTGTAATGAGGAAGCAGATGGGGATGATCGTAACATATCGCAGATGTTTTGTTGAATGAGACTCACACCTCTGCTTAACAGGAAGTTCTCAAGCCTCCACCCTCCTTCGCTCTGCGCTCTGAACTCTGATCAGCAGCACCATGACATTTCCGCTCACGGTTTTACACGAACTCTCTGAACCGTCAGTCTGTCAGACGCTGAAGTCACACTTTATTAATCTTTCATCTTAATTACAGACTCAGTGTTCTGGATTAAAAACAAATCACACAAAATAAAGAAAAAGCACAGGAAAAAGGAGAATATAGATCCTTGTCCTAGAGACAGCTGGGATTGGCAGCGTGTGGTTCTAAATCTTATCCTTAAAAAGAACCCAGTGATTTAATTTTAACAGGTGTTAAGTCTGAAAATAAGTTTAGACTTGGGAATTTCTTAACGCGGCTTTAAAAGTTTCGACTCCTGCTGAAACATTCAGGTGTCTTCAGAAATAATCTCATGGCATCATTACAAACTTAAGATCTTATTTTGCCCAGCAGGGTGCAGCACAGGAGGTGCACAGTGCACATCTTCACCGAGTGGGCACACATCATTCAGAATATTCTTGAAATATTTTTCATAATCTGTCATTTGAGCTGCAATAATATTTCCAGCATATTTCACTTTATTATTGGGTGGTGGTCTAATAAATTTGCTAAGTAAGCATGTATCATAGGCGTAAACTATAGTTTTTGCATTTTCTAATTAGTTTCTATTTGATTTCATTTTGACTTTTTTGTTCTTAAGTCAGTTTAGTTTCAGTAAATTTCTAGAGCAAATTTTTAATGTTTCAGTTCAAGTTTTGTTGTTTAAAATGTCTAGTTTTAGTTTACCTTTTATTAGTTTTAGTGATAGTTTGAGTCTTTTAAGTTATTATTGTATGGGCGGCATATGTCAGAGGCAAGATTTAGGAAAAGATTTAGGTTTTATAGTGAAAACACAAAACTTTTTGAATGCAGTTTACTCACCATCTGAAGACATCCAAAGTCTGAATATATATGATTTTTTTTTTTTACTGAACTAAAAGGTAATAAAAAGATATTTGCTAGTTTTTTAAGCCTTATTTTAGTAACTTTTCAAAGTTCTCAAAATAGTTTAATTTATGTATTTATTTTTTAATTATTATTTTAGTCAACTAAAATGTTTTTTTAACATCCAGTTTTACTTTGTAGCTTAGTTTTAGTTAACTATAATAACATTGCTTCAGAGGAAATGATGTGTTGTCATCGTGGGCCTCTAATCAGAACAGAAAAGTCAATTAATTTTGCTCCAGTGTTTCCACTGTTGCTAATATAGTTCAAATCACATTTATTGTTACTCCAGTCTTTTTTTACCTTCTGGTAACCAAGCTGGTGTATCTATTAAATAGCTAGCTAATTAGGTTCCCCTTAGGTACTGTTCCCCTTATCAGTGTTAGATATTTGAAAATATATACCTATTTCTATGCAAAAAGAGTTAACAATAGAAACTTTATGAACAAAAATACATTTATTTAGACAATCTTTGCCTGTTAGCTCTTACAAAAGCAAGTTCTCCTCTTTCACTAACAGATATTAACATTTAAAGAACATCTTAAAAAACAACGATAGATGAAACAGTACAGTTAATTACACATTCACAGTATTTTCAATCCTTTGTTTCTTCCATGTGTCTGTTTGAAAGAAAAGAAAGTTGAATCAATGTGTGTCACTGCTGCAGTTCCTTTAAAGAAAAACTATGAAAAGTTATATGAGAGGTAGATCAACAGAAACATTTTTGCAATCAAAAATTTCACACATGCACATGCAAATATTTGGCCACACGAAGCTTAGACGTGTCTCAGATCTTTATATGGTGCTCTGGTATCACAGTGTAATCCAGAGGCTTTATTTGCTGTAAAACAGCGTGTGCACTTCATTTGTGAACTTCTGTTTTCTGCATGTTCCTCTTTACTGCAAACTTGAAACTTTGGCTGTTTAAAAGTGAAAATCTGAATCAGGCTGAATTTCACATGATGCTAACTTTAAAAAAAGAAAAGAGAAACTCTGTATCAATCACTTAAATTTAATGAGCCTCTAACGAGACTCTTTAAGCTGTTTTTTTTTTTTTTGCATTGATGTCACCGTTGTGTCCGTGCAGGCTGTGATAACGTGGTGATCCTGTGGAACGTGGCTCGTGGCGAAGCGGTGGTGAGGATCGACAGCGTGCACACTGACCTCATCTACAGCGCCTGCTGGAACAGGGACGGCTCCAGGATTCTCACCTCCTGCAAGGACAAGACCATGAGGGTGCTGGACCCGCGCAAGGGCACCGTCCTCTTTGTAGGTTTCCTCATCTGATGGTCCTTTGCTATCTCGCTCTGTCACCAGCATCACTTCAGTGTCACAGAGGAAGTCTTTAAAAGACACGTTTCCTCACAAAGATCTTGAGTAACACTGGCCACACTAAGCAGAGCTGCACCAGTTATTTTTGTAATTACTGATAAATCTACAGGGTATTTCTCAGTTAATCTTAAATGCTCATAAAAAAAGATGAAATAAATTAAATTTATTTTTTTGGTTTGGCCTTTTGCTGTATGACTAAACCAGGAAACCACAAAATATAGAAAGTTTTTCAGTTGATTTGTTGATAATGATGATGGAAAAACAGAAATAAAAAAAATTATTTAATATTGCACTTTTATTTTCATATTGAAAAGTTTTTATTTCTTATATAATTTGTAATTTTCTTCTTTCTCTGCTACTCTGTGCCACCTCCCGCCTGCAGGAGAAGGAGAAGCCTCACGAGGGCTCCAGGCCTGTCAGGGCGGTGTTCGTGTCCGACGGGAAGATCCTGAGTACCGGCTTCAGTCGCATGAGTGAGAGGCAGGTGGCGCTGTGGGATCCGGTGAGTGACAACAACTGGCAGAGTCAGCCTCAGACAAAGCATCTTACTTACTGAATATTACGATTTATAATCCTTAGTCATGTCTTAAATTCCTCTGAGCGTGTGGTTTGAAACCTCTGCGACATGAAATGTGTATTCGTTAATGTTTGAAAATAAAAAAAAATAAAAAATGTAGCACTTCTTTGTTTTCCTAAATTCAGAGTGGGGTCCAGTTTAGTCATACTTTCCCACCTGAAATTAAAAAAAGACATTCTCATAAAAGAGTTGTAACCTTTCTCTCAGATAAGACTCTGGGCTTATCCTCAAACAGATTTTGTAAGATGACATGTGCTCCGACTTTAATATCGAGACTCTTTTTTTATCTTTTACTCAAGAGTTGCTGAGCACAAAACGCCCCCAGCTTCAGCTTTCCTCCTTCAGCAGATGATTGTAAGAGCAGCCTGCTGTGCTGAGTTGTACTCATGAATCATTTTGACCTGTTACACAATAAGTAAAAACCCTTTTATAGTGCGAAAATCTTTACAGCTGGACCTTTATGGTGGATTCCAAACTTTAGCTGTTTGCCTTTTGGGAGCATCTCTTCACATTTACAACACCATTGTTTCACAACAGCCAGATTACAGTATTAAGTGTCTGTGCTGAAATATTAGCCTCAATTAAATCCTCAGCTTACCTGCAGTCTGCTGGGTACATGTGATGCTAGAGTGCATGTGATTAATTGCTAAATATTTCTCTATCTGATTCTCTCTTAACAGAAAAACTTTGGAGAGCCGCTGACCCTGCAGGAGCTGGACACCAGCAGTGGCGTCCTCCTGCCATTCTTTGACCCAGACACTGGCGTCGTCTACCTCTGTGGCAAGGTTAGATTTAGATTATGAAACAACAGCCTTTCTGCATCACTACCACCCACACAGACTCAGTCAGCCCTCTTGTTGATCCTGTCACCTTCACAGGGAGACAGCAGCATCCGTTACTTCGAGGTGACAGATGAAGCTCCTTATGTCCACTACCTGTCCATGTTCAGCAGCAAGGAGAGCCAGAAGGGGATGGGGTACATGCCCAAGAGGGGCCTGGAGGTCAACAAATGTGAAATCGCCAGGTAATGGCATATCTCAGTGGTTTTAGCTATGCGAGCACCAAGGAGACCTCTTTAACACCTTTGTGAAGACTTTATGGGCTCAGTCACTAGTTTGGGGTCACAGTGAAGAAAACATGAAGATTATGAGATCGTTATAGGCCTCATAGGATTATCCAGGCTGTGCTGGATCATTATTCAGTGACCATGTGGTTTCACAGTCAGATCCATGCCTCACATCTGCTTTCAAAACACTAAGATGGCGAAAGCTTAAGCACTCATAACAGGACTTTTCAAAGCAAACGGTGACTTCACAGTGTCTGCATCCGTCTTTTCTGCTTTCTCATTCTCTTAATGCAGAATGGGATGGTAACCACAACATCAACTTGATACTAAAAGCACTGTTAGATGAGCTTCTAGCTTACTGTTCAACTCTTTAACATTTTGAGGGCAAAAGTCTTTCTTCTTCCTCCAAAGGAAGCGCATTATTTCAGCCTAATCTGACACAACAACCTAAAATGCAATTTTAATTTCAGATTCTACAAGCTGCACGAGAGGAAGTGTGAGCCTATAGTCATGACCGTGCCACGCAAGGTAAGGTTTTAGCAAATCCTAGGTTTTAGGTTTATGGTTCAAGAACATCTGTGCGTAATTTGAACTCTGACTCCCTTTTTTCTTCTCTGCCTGTGCAGTCGGACCTGTTCCAGGAAGATCTGTACCCAGACACCGTCGGTCCCGAGCCCTCGGTTGAAGCTGATGAGTGGTTTGAGGGAAAAGATGCCCCACCTAATCTGATATCCCTGAAGGACGGGTTTGTAGCTACGACTAAAGCTAAGGAGTTCAAAGTTCACAAGAGTCTCCTGAAGACCACGACTGCGTCTGCAGGGAATCATGACAACGGCGGAGTGAGTCTTTTAGATCCACAATGTTTTGCTTCTGTTTTAGCTGCAGATAATAAGTGAATGAGTTTTAAGAATTAGACTTTCCTCAATAACTGATTTATGAGTCTTTAAACTTTGCGTTTGGTATCTCTGTTGCAAATGTATTTTTGACTTTTTTGGGTGGGAGGAATCGGTCAATAATTACATTATTGGCTTCAACCGAACCTTGACTGCTAATTAGACCATCAGCTGAATATGAGCCACTCCATGACATCATCGGACTCCACCCAATCATAAGTGTGTCTCTGTCCCTCAGGAGGTTCAGTCTTTGAGGAAGGAGGTGAAGGACTTGAAGGAAGCGATAGAGGAGCTGACCAAGCGTGTGAAAGAGCTGGAGAGCAAGCATTAAGCAAGCAAGAAAGCGACGAAGAGCTGAAATCACGCGAGAACAGTGGAGCAAAAACTACACAGAGAAAACTTTTCTTAACTTTTGATTGCAGTGAAACAAAGGGAGAGATTAAGACGTAGATGTCATAAAACTATTTTTTAGCGTAAAGCTTGAATTTGTCTATTTGGTTTGTGTGATCAATTTGAAAAAAACAAGAACCATAATATATGCTTTTAGTTTGAAATAAAATTTTCTGTATTTTCAAAGTACATTTTGACCCCCTTTTTTTCTTTCTTTTGAAGGAAACACACATGGAATGCACACACGCACTTGATTTAGACCCAGTTTTAATCATTTATACTCATTACCGTACAAAATGTGAAACAAAATAAAATGAGTACAAACAAACATCTCATGATTATATGTGAAATATACTGCGGACCCTTGAGAACATATCAAGAGAGAAACACGTGCACCAGATGTTCCCCGAGGTTCACTGAGGTGCGTTTGGTTAGAGACTTTCAAAAAAGGGATAATAAAAATATCAAGGAAAAAAGACAAGCAGAGCATTGATTAAACATTCAAACTGTAAAATATGAACCATCTAAAAGGCCTTTGATCATTTAATTGCTCAACAAATTAAATATATTTTATACACAATTAAAGCCAAAAATTTAAACTTTACGAAAATGTTTAATCTGGAATTTACAGCCTTTACTTTCATAGCTTATGCTTTACATCACCGGCAGCTCTACGAATATGAAAGTACAAACTGCAGTATGTGAATTTCATATTTACATTTTTTTGTTTTTTCCCCCAAAAACATTCAACCGGTGTTGTCTATTTTATCGCTTCCAGTCCGACTAGATCACCATTCCCTCCTTTCTCTCAAACACCAGTTCCTTTTAAAACACCACTACACGTAGTTTTTGTTTGGGGCTGAGGCGCTGTTGCTGTAATACTTGGCTTTTCCTCCTGAGCTGCCTTGCTTGGGCCTGCTGAAGCAGCAGAGCAGACCTCCGGCTATGATGAGCAGCACACCTGAGGCCCAGCCCACAAAGATGCACGCTCCCAGCTCCATTCTTGGGGAAGAACTCAGGAGGGGGGTGTAGAAGTCCCTCACGGTATTGTGCGCAAACCAGCTGACAGGGATGATCACGAGGATGCCAGCCAGCAGCATGCCCACCCCGGCCACCAGGCTGATCTTGGGCTTGATGTCTTCGTTTTCCAAACAGGTGGTAAAGTCGGACCCGCAGAAAAGAACGAGCAGGCTGAGGCAGCAGAGCATGCCGCTGATGATGGTCAGAGCTCTGGCAGCCTGCCGGTCTGCGCCCAAATCCAGCAGGGATTCAAAGTTCTTGCACTGCTGCTGGCCAGTACTCTGCACCACACAGGTGGTCCACAGGCCCTCCTGACTCCTCTACTCACACACAGAGAGGAAGAAATATACAATTATAGACATCATTTCATGACATGATGGTGGAAGGCAAACTGAGTCCTGCATAATTAAATCAGAATGGCATCTCATACACGTCGAACACTTATGAAAAATTGAACAGTAAACACTCACTTACTCAACATCGAGTAAAATAAGCTCACTAAACAGAAACAATCCAATATTGCTTATACAACCCTACATACATATGTTTAATTACCTCTGCTGTCACAATGTTGGATCCTGTGAAGGCCGATACTCTCCAGAGGGGGACGGCACAGCATACAACAATCCCAATCAGGCCCACGACCCCGAGGGCCACACATACCATCTGAACTACAGCAGATCCCATTCTATAAAAGGCAAAATGGCGTAAAGAAACAGGAGCATCACTAAAAGCTTTTCATTGTTATTTCACAGTCTATTTAATGATGTTCTCATTCTGTCTTTGGCTTTAAAAAGCTCATTTTCTAACATCCGCTGAATGTTTCTCCAATATTTTTGCTGTATCTGTTTTATTAATCTGCTGTGATAAATATATATTTTAAAAAAAATAATTTACCACTTCTGTTGGTTAGCTGTGGAGTTGTTTTAAGTCTCCATCGCTGATTCAAAATATTACATGTTGTGCTTTAGCCTTACTGTTGATCCGTGGGTTCCCTCCTTTGTGGTCGTGTAGGTGAGGAATCATGTAGGTGAGGAATCATGGGGCAATGTTTTTAAAACAAATTCATGTCCTGACTGGTCCAGGAAACTCTTCATACTCTGACAGCTTTACCTAATTGTTTGAAGGCTATTTTATGAGTCATTGTCATACAAAAGAAGGTAAAATTTGAGTCATAAATGTTGGAAGTAAGACAAACCTGTAGTGAACAGATTAACTGAGGAACAAAAAAACCTTGCCAAATTGGAGGAATTTTTTGAATCCACTTCAAATCAAGGGGGCGTTACAATCATTACCATCAGATAAAACAAGTAGGGACACTTTTTCTCGCATTTTTTAAATCTTTTTCCATTACCCAAAATGTATCGTATTGATGATCATCATTAAATCTAGCATCCAACAACCTAACTTAGGTGAAATAACAAAAAAAGATCCAATCAGGTGTGTACAGAATTAACAGGAAGGAGCTGCACTGAGCAAAAATACCCTGTGTTTAAGTGTAACTGACTTTCAGAGCAGATTAAACCCTGAAAATAAATCTGATTTGAGTTAATCCTCATTAAGACTTATTTCCAAGTTTTATTGTGACCACAGGTGGGACTTTAGAAACAGAAAACAAAAGGAACAGCAGGCCTTTCAAACTATTTCAACCTTTTTTTACTCTCACAGCTGTTTATTTATTTGCACTTCATTTCCCCTCTTATGTCCATTATAAAAGATTATTTATTTTATTATGATTCTTATAATTTTATTTGAGTAATTATCAAATTAATCCTCAACCAGCCCTTTTGTCCTCAAGCCTTTTCAGATATCCGTCTCCTTTCAGAGCTCAGGCAGTCCTTTTGAATAAAAAGTGGATAAATAGATTCTTACCTTTTTTGAAAATGGAAAAAAATCAGGTGAGATTTCAGTGGAGATTCTTCCTTTGTTTTCCTGTCTGCGTGCTGTCTCGAAGATGCTGTTTCCTGTTGTACAAGTCTTGTAGAGAAAACATGGGACATATATAGAGAAATGCGAAGGCGTGGGTGGAGCTGGTTGCAAACATGGGAACATAGATGATGGAAGGACCACAAGACCTGGCTGGACATGCCCTGTAGCATGCTCTGTACTCACTGAAAGCTGCTGTGGAGATAAGGAGTGCTTACCTGATTTGCATCAGTGGAAAAAGAGCCACTAGAAAAAAGATTATTATGTCTCAGCATCAGAAAAGCACATACAGAGGTTTGTGGGATTGTAGTCATGACAGTGATGCTGATGCTAATTAAAATATTTTGGTTGTTGCCATTACAAATTGCCCAGAATAGAAAAGTGAGTCATCTGAATGACTCCTCTTTTTTTCCCTCTGCATTCCCAGTCTACACAGTTACCACCCACCTTTCCTTACCTGCACCCCTCCTCCTCTCACATACGCACCTACCTCTGTTGAAACTCTGATGACGAGTGTACGGAGATCAGTTTTGGAAACCGAGATGGAATGGGTTTATTTACGTAAGACCATGAACTGGGTTTCATGGATCACGAGGACATGAAGAAATAAAAAGGAATGTGGCCTCTATTGTTGTTTGTTTTTACCTACACAGCTGAATTTTACTGTATTTTCACAGAAACTGAACATCAGCTGTAAACTTTATATCAATGAGAATCAAGAACAAACCAAACAGAACAAGAAAAAACTGTTATTTGTTCTTT